>NC_142038.1:43464888-43768556 GCF_982192425.1 Myodes glareolus
TTCAAAGCCTAGGTGGCCATCACTCCAGAGTAAATGCCAAGTTCAATAGCTCTTCTAAATTTTCTACTACACAAGATTAAAGGCGCTGTGGAAAATGCAAAAATCAATCATGAAATCTCAGTTTTCTCGTGACTCTCTCTTGGATAATAAGGTCACATAATTTGATCCAGTTACCTTATTTTGTGTCTCTATTTTCTCATCTAAAAAATCGGACATGATAATAATATTCTCATTAGAAATATTTCCTTAAAACATTTTCAGCATATAATTACCAAGCACATCAATAAGAGCTAGTCATTCTAACTATATGATAACAGTGATGATGATGTTTGCCAAGAGATGCTGGTCCACTGAGTGCTGTACTGAAGTTTTCCCTGAGTTCCTGATGTATGGACAAGAAGCATGGATCTTTTTAAAAACCAGAAATAGACTCGGCAGAGCCAGTAATAGCTTGGGACCAAGGCCTTGTGAGCATTCCCCTGAGGACCTGGTATTTAGAGAATCAGGAATTTGCCTAACCAAGCTGTTAATAGCCCGTGACTAAGACAGCCACCTCAGATCTTGAGAACCCTGTATTTCCCACCATTTAGGCTAAGAAGATTATCAATCCAATGCTGCTGCATACTTTGTCTATAATATCTTTGAAATACACTGCGTTTTCCTTCTTCAACATTTCTTGATTCGTTTCCCACTGACTTCATCCCATTATATGATAGCTTCTGCTGACTCAGTCTCAATTCTCACTGGGAAATAGTATATAGGAAGGGGTAGTTCTTAAGATGCTCTCTTGGCAAAAGACCTGGTTTGTGAAAGACCTCCTACCCTCAAACTTTCTTATCTTCTCTATGTTCTACCTTCATCTTCTGGTCTCTTATCTGCCCTCTCCCTCAGAACCTTGTTATTGAAGAATGACACCATAACCCAAGTCAATAACCAAGTTAGTCAATAAGCCCAAAAACCAGAAGGCTGTAAAATGCATCCTGTGTGTTTATCTATTAGTATATTTTCCTTCAGATAAATGGGTTTTCCAGTTATCTCCCAGGTGCCAAGAATGTGGGTACCTTTGTGAACAGAAATTCTTCACATACATATACAAAGAGCTTCCATTTTCTGGGAGGTGTATTCAGGTTTCCAAACCAGGTCTTGTACCAGTAACTGGGAGCCCTTTTCAGCAAATGACTGCCTTGTCAGTGGAGGAGGGATGAGATGAACTGCTGCGATCAGGAAGCCACTCCTTGTAAGAACCCATCGTCCTGCAGGTTCCTGTATGGAATATGTCTCATTAAGCACCATGAAGCAATAGTCACATTTCAAGCAGTCAGAACCTTAGACTGTACAGCAACATGCAGAGAAGGGATTGGGTATGGGTGGAGAAAACAATTTCCAAAATGTCCTCCCAGGCCACCTCCCTCTTTCCTAGCTCTCATCTCTTCTCATCTACTTGACAGAATAAGGTGAGAAATTAAACAAAGACTAATCCTCTGTTCCCACACTGGAGTTCTCAGATACTAGGTTCCTTCTGTACTTTCCAGAAGATGAGAGGCGCCACTCTTCACCATTGCTGCTTGCCAAATCTGGAACGTTGTTTGTTTGTACTGTGGGAATATTTTTATGCTGTGATTGATGTTTTGTTTTTCCCACCTCTAGGTATTTTGTTTGTTGGATGATTGGTTGGTTGTTTTATAAGAAAGACAGAAAAGGAAAGGTTCTAGAAAGTGTTGGGGCAGGGGAAGAATATAGTTGAAATATTTCATTAAAAATTAATAAAATTTAAAAATAAAGAAAGGAAGAATCTGGTCCATCTCTTTTCATTCTTAGTCTCTCAGATTCTATATTTAAAACTCCTCCAGGCAGCTTGTTGCGCATCCAAATTCCATGACTTCAAACTTAGATGTTCTCATTCAGCAATGCTTATTCAGTGTAGAGCCCAGGCAACTCTTCTCTGTCTTCCTTCGTTCCTTTCTTCTCCTTCTTTCTTCTTCCATCCCTCCCTTCTTTCTTCCCTTCCTTCATTACTTTCCTCACTTATTTCTTTAATTTTTCTAATGTTCAGCCAACGTTAGAACTCACAAGTTCTCCCAACTCTACTAATCTCCAGTTTAAAATGTAAAGCATTTCCACAATGTTATATTTGTAGCAAATGATCACCAGATCATAACAGGAAGTTTGTTTGTTAGACAAAATAGTATTTTTAGACAGCTACCTAATTCACTTTAATCTTTTATTCTAGTTCTAATTGTCCTGTTTTCATTGAAAAAAAAAGTATAAACCCTCTTTCAGATTTCAAGTTCCACCACTTGGATTTACTCTTTGAATGCATGAAGATTATAGGATTATTTGTAATTCAACATTTTCCAAATTATGTTCTATAAGACAATCTTCTGAAGATGTATTCCCAGGAAAGGATACGCAGTTGTCAAAGAAGGTACTACTTGTTAAAAACAAAAACAATATTAAATGGTAACTGGTATGCTTTGTAATAAAATAGACAAGTGGGGTTATTCTACACATGTGTGGGAGAGCATGATTACATGTTTTATGAAAGAATCGTGATATATACTGATGATTTTATTCAATGAATGTATACCGTGGATAAATGTATGATGCTGCTTATTCCAAAAGTACATTTAGGTAATAGATTTTTGTTGTTGTTGCTGTTTAATCATGTAAATTCTTCTCATTTTCCTATGGTATAATCCCACCTGAAACCCCACAGAAGTGAAGGGAAAGGTGAGCATTCTGCATAGTATCCATCCATAGTGTACAAGGGTCAGCTCAGATCACACCCAGCGAGGAAGGTATGCCAATTAGTCATCCTCTGGAGGGAAGGGCCGGGTCTGTCTACTCCCAATATAATTCATTTAGTTCTCATCAGTGGCAATGGATTTCACCCTTCACTTAATAAGAGCTCAGCAGATTTCAGATGACAAAGAGCCAAACGTCTAGGAGGTTCACACCTCCTTTGTTCCCAGGCGCTGGTTTTCTTACATACATTTTAGAAACATTTTAGTATCTGCAAAGAAATTGTTTTCACATATGTGGGGCTAACCTAGTATACCAATCACTTCTATTTCCCCATAATTTTTCTATCTCTATGGCAGCTGCTTACATGTTTTACACACTTGTAATCACGGGGCACACATAACTTTGTGTTCTAATTTCACTAATGTATGTTTGTCACAATAGTAATATTTGTAACGCAATCAATCTCCAGAGAATTCACCGAGTTCAATACCATTTCCTTACTTCTGTAGCTTGAAGTTATTTCTCACATTTATTATAGTGTGAATGTTGTTGTTGTTGTTGTTGTTGTTTAGAAATTGAGAGCACAATAGTTACTAGTTGCCAACTGGAAATCAGAAGGAAGAAGGTTGGGGGATACATATACAAGCCGTATAATGCTAGGGGTAAGAGGCAAGAGTGGGTTCTAGTGTCCTGTGGCACAGTATGGTGGATGCAGATGTCAGCAATGTGGTGTATGTGTCGGGAAGGAAAAAAGGATTTCCAGCATTCATTATAAGGAAAAGATCAATTTTGAGGCAAAGGGTATACCAATCACTCTGATTTTATTATTACATAGTGATGATTCAAAAATTACATTGGAGCTCATCAGAATACACATGCTAAAGATCTGAAGCTTAAGCGGAGGTGGGAATGGGTGGGGGAGAGAAGGGGATGGAGGGATGGAGGTGAGTTAAGCCAAACTAAGTGTGTAGCAAGAAGCCTTATTGAAAACCCAGTCATTTGTAAGCTAACTGAAAATACAATAAAAATGAATGTAATAATGATGCAAATGAAAACTAATGTTTTCCATGGTAATATTTTACTGACATTATTCATGTTCTTAGTGTGCTCTTTGAGAAGAGGGACTTATAATCCGAAAGGTGTATGTTTGTTCAAATTAGGGAAAATTAATTTCGTATGATATATGCTAATATATAATATCAGAAGGTTTTAGAATCTAAACCAAATGGTGTCTTAGATTACACTTTTGGTCACACACTTACCAATATTTTATGGAATATTTATTTTTTTAGTTCATCTATGTAAACCGTGTTTTAGCAGACATTTCAGAAAAAGAATATATTATTAGAATATTTCCTCAAAAACAAGCAAATTCATTAGTTATAGAGAGACCTGATGATAGGTGTAAGTTTAAGAAGTTCCCCAAGATCCCTTCCACTAATCCCTAAGCCCTACAGGATACCTTCCTTTAGGTGTGGCAGGCAGTATAAAATATGACAGTATATCACCATATCATATGGCAGATGTGGAGAAAATGTCCAGATAGAATTAAAATACTTGGTCTGTTGACTAAGTTAGTGAAACATACTACCCTGGGTGGATATCTGTTCAGATGAGCATTAGTCTAGAACTCAAAGAAGTCAGGAATACCGGGAGCAGCATCGGCCACACTTCCTTTCTGAGAGGAGCCCATTCTCCTGTTGCCTTGTGTTATGAACATGATTCCTCAACTATGAGATAATTTGGTTGCTTTAGCTCACTGTCAGTTCTTGGAAACTTGTTCTGCAGCAACAGAAAAACAATGTGGATTTTACACAAAATAGAGATTAATATAAATAAAAAAACCTCAAGGGAACAAAAAGAATGTTAGGAAGAAAAGGCTGGAGAGGTGGTTTGGTGGTTAAGAGCGCTGACTGCCCTTGCAGAGGACTCAGGTTTGGTTCCCAGCACTGATACAGTGGCTCTCAACCATCTCTCCCTCCAGTTCCAGGGATTCTGGTGTCTCTTCTGACCTCCAAGGACTCCTGCATTCATTCACATGGTACACACACATACACTCAGGCAATACACTCCTCATACACATAAAATTAAATAACAGAGTGTTTAAAATGTACTAGAGAGAGAAAGTAAAATAAAACATTAACTGTAAATTTGAGGTGTTTGACCTAATAAACACTCAAAATAAATGGATGTCTAAGTATTGATTCCTAATAGTAGAAATGTCAAAGACAGGATTTAGTGAAACAAAACATGAATTAAGGGTAAGAATGCTTTTTAAGAACAGCCTCTTTCATTTCAAAAGTTATCTAAAAATATACTTTACAGGAGTTTATGTTGCTAATTTTAGGATTAAATGAGTCATATGGGAAATAATGGAATAGAAAAATAAAAAATAATTGTTTTTATTATAAATAATTTTAAATAAAAAGAATATAATGTATACAATAACACACAAAAATCAACCAAACAATAAAAAGATATAGAACTCCAATTGTAAATAAGATTGTCAGGGTAGACAGTCTGTTCTGTCCCAACCAAAGAGAAGGACTTTCCAGCTCTGGCTTCAAAGAACACAAGAAGCCAAGGAGTCGGCTCAGAGAGTATTGTGCTCTGCTGTAGCTAACCTCCGGTCTCGAGCTCCCAAGTAAAACGATTGATTCCTATGTTATCCCAACACTCACTGGCCAGTCAGCTAAACACCAGTCAGCTCCAAGTACAGTGAGAGTCCCTACGTCAAAAGGACAAGACCATGTTTTGGAATCACTATTGAGGAAGATATCTGAGTTCAATCTCTGACTTAAGCATCCTCCCTCACAGACAAGCACGCTTATTACCATGCACACAGGCATGCATATACCATCAGCACCAGCACTGGCACCACCACCACCATATCCAGTGAATAACCAAACAGGAAAGACAACAAGAAAGGGATGAGAAACTGACACAGGGGAGAAAGCCAAAAGAGCATAAAAGAAAATCAAGGCAGCTTTTCATACCATTTTCTTAAACAAATGAAACAAAGAACCCAGGCTAGTATGAAAGATGTGTAAATTACTGCATGAAAATCATATTTTATTTTATGATAAGGTGATCCTTTAATAACCAAAATAAGACCTGCCAGGCCTGAGGAACCTTTTACAGAAGTGTAATATTTAAGGGAAGACCTGCACAAATCTAAGCCAAATTTGTTTCCAACACTAAGAGTAGAAGCTCTCTCCAATTGATAACTGCTCACAAACAAACAAAAAAAATAGTTTTTTTTAATGGAGTCTCACTGTTATATAAACTATACTTCAGGACAAACTCCATGCCCCATAGATGGCCAATACAAAATTAATTCAATGGCATTTATGGAGCATGAGTGTGTGAACATCTGCGTGTGATTCATAGAACTTTGCCTGGCACCTTTTTTCACCTTACAGATATATTTATGTTATATGGTTTCTGATTTTGTGTTTTTTATGAGATTTCTGTGCATATAAATGTATGCCCCTGTATCTCTGTGTGTTTCTTTTGCATGCAGCCAAGATTGGTCTGAGCTGCCCATCTTTGGAGTCAAGGCTGGAGCAAGTTGCTCGGTACAGTTGGAGTGTCCAGCCAGCTAAGGTTGATTCTGAGCAGCCACAGTTTTGTAAATATGGGATGAGATGATCAGGGGCTCAGCCCAGAGTTCTAAATAGATATGTGCTTATTGTCTCAAAGAGGGGAGAGTGGACTCATCCTTGGGTGCTCGTATAATGGCCATGCTATCCCATTCTCTTGGTTGAGCAAGCTATACCAAAAGACCCACTCTTTCTTGAGTTTTAACAGCACATTTAATACATATTTAATACATATTTAAAAGTGTTATTATTTTTAAATAGAGAGAAAATCAACAGTATTGCTTTTAAGAGATATTTAAAAACTAATTACTTAATTTTACTTTGTTTAACGAGCTGGGGCAGGCCCAGCGGATACATCTGTGAAACACTCCCACACCTGAGGCTCAGAGAACATAGAAGAGGAGAGAGGAAGATGATGAGAGTCAAAATATCCAGGACTTTGCTCTCTCCAAGTAATGTCGGAAGCTGCACCTATTAAGTTTCATCAGAATGGCTGCCTAAACATGAATGGAACACAAACAAGAACAATAGACATCCCAAAAGGTATGGAAGAAAGTTCAGACAACATCATACTTGCACAAAATACTTCCGGCACCTAAGAAATGAATGCTGAGAGTGGAGTGATGGGGAGGGAGGAGGGGTAGTCTTCTCCAGGGAAGAACAAATCAATTGATTATCTGATACCGAATGGTCATCCCTGAAAACATAGGTATGAATAACATCATTCAGACTAAGTAGGTTATACTGAGAAATGTGTGTGTGTATCACATATATGCATATAACAAAATTTTTAAAAGAGACCATTAATTTGAAATAGAAAAAAAATGAGTACATGGAAGGGATTGGAGGAGGAAAGTGAAGGGAAAAATGATGCAATTACAGTAATCTCGAAATTATAAGGAAAAGGCCTGGGGAAGTAACAATAATGTTCAAACAAAAGAACAGGTCTCTGTGAAATTGTTTTTCTTTTCTTCCTTTCAGTATAGATTTATTTAATTTTTTGTTTTATGTTCTTTTTTGACAGATTCTAGAAATACTCATACAATTTTAATCTTTAATGATTGAAAAATTTTTTCAGTGATCTGCTTTCGCCACCAATTTCTGTGCCACCGGTAATAAATCCATCTGTCATTCAATGTAAAGCGGGACTTGATTCTGCTCATAACTTGCATAACACATTTGGTTTGCGTGTTTCTTTGGTTAATGTTTTGTATATTAATTTTAATTGTAACTTTATTATGAAATGTGCCCAAAGGGAATAGAAAAACTCAAATTCATTGAAGATGTTACCTAAAATTTAGAGGCTATTAGCACATGTGTTAGTAGTCAAACATAATCACTAATATGATGACAAACAGATCAAATCAGGAAAATTTGGTACCATAACATTATACAACTATAGGGAAGACATATTCATAGAGAGGCAACTGAAAACGACATAGGTTGTGTTCTATAAAGTCTAATCGTATGAAAAAAACAGAAGGAAATACAGTGCAAAAGGAAAGAGCGAGCATTTCAGAAATAATAACTATGAAGTCAAGATTATTTTCACCATTGCTTGCTTTATGGTAGGAGTGAGTAGTCACTATTCTTGGAAATATACCTAGAAGTGCATCTTTCTTTGCTGTTTCTTACACAAACTAACTTTTGATCAGAACTTGAACTTTCTATGTCGTCTTTGTCTTGTGCTGCAATAGAATTTTAACCCCTCATGTATGTACAGTGAACAAAATACATATATGTCAAGCACACACATACACACACACACATACACACTGGACTCCTGCTGCCGATGGAACCATTGGCAGGGAAACGCCATACTTCTCAGATTGCTAAGGAACCTAATGTCACGTTGAGAAGGTAGGCTTAAGCTCTATAGCAGACAGGTAGAATTTTACAGAATTACATGGAAGGTGATTTATTATGTCATTTTTATATGCACACATTTACCCCCTCCACTGCCCTTTCCAAACTCCCTTACATCCCTTACAGTTGCTCATTTTAGGTTCATGTCCCCCTCAACATCATAATGCATAGCAGAAAACTACCTAGTTTCACTTGTGAGACTGCCTATTTACTGCAGTATGGAGATCACTGTCATCCATTTCCTGAAAATGATGGAATTTCTCTGTTGCCTTGGGACTTAGTAAAACTCCATTGTGTGTATATTCTATATTTTCTTTATCCAGAAATCTGTTGGTAGGCACCTAGACTGATTCCATAAAGTGGCTGTTTCAAATAGTACAACCAAACACAAGTGTGCGGCTAAGCTGACATTGATTCTTTTGAGTATCCATCTTGCGAAGTGGTAAAGCTGGTTCTTAAAGTGGCTTTAGTTTTAACTTTGTATGGAACCTGCCTACTGATTCCCATCATGGCTACAGTAATTTATTTTTACCACAAACAGTGTATAAGGCTGCTTTTCCCCACATTCTCAGTTCTTCTGTTTTAAATATGATAAACCTTCTGAAATGGAATCCTAGTGTAGTTTTGATTTGTTTTTCCTGATGGCTAAAGTTGTCAGATGTTTTACCATGAATATAATATTCAGAAATACAATTAGTGCAATCTACAATAAACAGGGCTCCATTTTGTTTCTCTGTTCACAAATGTCTGCCCCAGTTGGTTCATCTATGGCATTTGTGGTGATTGAAAAGAAAATGCCCCCATAGGCTCACAGAGAGAAGCCTTAATAGGAGATATGACCTTGATGGGGTAGGTATAGCTTTGATGGAGGGAGTGAATCTCTGGGGGCATGAGTTTTGTGCAGATTCAGAACTCTCTCTCTCTCTCTCTTTTTGGTTTTGGGTTTTGTAGGCAAGGTTTCTCTGTAGCTTTGAAGCCTGTCTTGGAACCAGCTCTTGGAGACCAGGCTGGCCTTGAACTCACAGAGATCCACCTGCCTCTGCCTCCCGAGTGCTGGGATTAAAGGTGTGTGCCACCACTGCCAGGCTTCAGATGCAGAACCTCTCCAGGTCCATATCTGCCTTCATGTAGCTGTGCTTCCTGCCATGATGGTAATGCACTAAATCTCTGATGTGTAAGTCAGCCCAAATTAAATGTTTCCTTTATGAGTTACCATGACCATGGTCTTTCTACACAGAGCTAGAAACCCTGAGATGAAAACTGGTACCAGGGACTGAGGTTTTGCTCTCATAGGCCGGGCCATGTTTTTATTTGAAGGAATGTGGATTTTGAGACTTTGGATTAGACAAGAATTTGAATGCTTTAAGTGGGGCCTGGTGTGCCATACTGGTAGAAGCATGGAAGACAGTGCTACTGAGGTTGATTACTGTGTCGGTCAGCCTCACAGGGTTTCTGAGAAGAAATTTAGTAAGTGGCCTAGAAATCTTTCCCGTGAAATTTTTGCCAACAGCATGGCTTCCTTTAGCCCTTGTCTGAAAAGTCTGCCTGAGGCTAACGTGAAGAGTTTTGGATTAATTCCATTGACAGAGAAAATTTCAAAGCAGCCTGGTGTTTGTGTGGTTATTAGTGTCCAGTCTTATGACGATCTATAATGTAAAGGAGCAAACTGAGAAAGAAAAAAAATGTACAGTTCAAGGAGAAAGGGGGCACCCGGAAGTGGAATTAGGTAAATCCTGTGTTTAAGGAGATAGACAGACTAAAACCTGATGTTAAATGGAATAAAGGCAGAGATGACCTAACAGCAAGATCTCACCCAGCTAAAGTTCCACCTTGTGAAAAGGAATTTAAAAATAGTTTAGGTTCAGGTGTGGTGGTTCATACTTTTAATACCCGCACTCAGGAGGTGCAGGCAAGGGAATCTCAGAGTTCCAGGCCAGCATGGTTCACAAGTCAAATTTCAGGATAGCCAGCCAAGCTTAGGTAGTGAAGGACACTATCTAAAACAGAAAGCTGGTGAAGATATAATTGAATGAGGGGGCCACATCCAGTCCCAGCAAGCAGCAGAACTTGGCAGCTTCAACCACATTGTTCTGGCTTTAGAGTCACATATAGAAGAAGGAGGTTATGGAATCTCCACTACTACTATGACTACCATTATTATTTTGTAAAATATTCCTAGAGAAGAGTATTGTAAAGACAATAAAGCAGGCATAAGAAAGACCCAAGTTGTTAAACTTGTGAGCCTAATTTTCTTAACTGGTAGGCAAAAGCATACTTTTTGTGTTTTCCTTGAAGAGTTTAAAAACTGAAGCTTGCCATTGGCATTTTATTTAATTCAGAATTCCCTTAACTGGTTTAAGTAGATAAAACAGCTTTTTTTTTCCAGCTTAAGAAGTTTCCCAGAGAAGTTCACAGCCTTGCTCTCAGTCTCTCTTTCTCTTTCTCTTTCTCTTTCTCTTTCTCTTTCTCTTTCTCTTTCTCTTTCTCATTCTCTCTCTCTCTCTCTCTCTCTCTCTCTCTCTCTCTCTCTCTCTCTCTCTCTCTCTCTCTCTCCTTTCCCTCCTCTCCCTGCACTTCATATTATATAATTTAAGGAACAACACACTTGCATTTAATAGATATTGAAGATAAAAAATAAATTAGTATAATTGAGTTTTTAGCAAACAGACAAGAACTCTGCCTCTGAACTTCTGGAGCCCAACTATGGAAGAATCTACCAACTTTATGAAGCTGGGAAAACTCGCAAACTCTTCTGGATTCTATACAAAGTAGAAAATAGTCTTAACTGCTCAATGGCGTGATGACTATAGGGTGAGTTGGCACAAATTAACCCAGTGTAGATGGTGACAGAGTTTAGATTCAGCGGTTGCTAGCAGTGCGTGAAAATCTTTGAATGTACATTGAATAAGATGTCCCTAGCTAAGTAGATTCTGCACATCCCAGGCCCCACCTATCAGTGACAGTGAAGTGAAGTCACACTTCCTCCTTACGACCAGGATGTGATGGGACTCATGATCCTATGATTAAAGGTCAGCCGTCCTCTGCAAGGGCTTCATGAGTTTCTTAGTGTCCTTCATGACTATTGTTCACCAACTCTTCATCAGGCACTGATGCCAAGGACCCTGGCCCTGGCCACCCTTGAAAAACATTGTTCCATTGAATACAGTTATTACCCAGAGATCACAGGGTAATATCTGCCCTTCTGGCATCGCAGAAGATTGTGATCCCGATCTATTTTGTCTTTGCTACTCAAAACACCCCTAAGCCAAGTGTTTCTATCCTGACCAAATATACTCTGGGAACAGCAAAGGACAGGTGCTTCTGCAAATACAACTTAACGGCTCCTCACAGGGCTGGACCCTATTCATGGAGGAGGGGCCTGAAATGTTACTTGCATGAGAGGTCTTCCCGGTGATCATCCTTTGACAGGTCCCCTGTCATTTTCCCTTTCCTGTTTTATCATTGCCATCATCATTGTCCTCCTCACCTCTTCCCTTTCCATAACCTGAAATTCTATTTAAATTTGTCTATTGATTTTCTCGTTTTTGAAATGGGAGTTCTTGTCCATTCCCAAGTCTTTAACACCAAGTTTAAACTATGCTTCATTGTCAAAAATATTATATATAGTGTGTGTACGTGTGTGTGTGTGTGTGTATGTGTATGTGCATGTGACAAGAAAGGATGAGTGAATAAAAAAAATGAATGAATGCACAAAACTAAACTTACCCCTGCAGGCATAATATTTTTACTGATCTTTCAGGTATTGTTTTGCACCTGACTTCCTTAAACAAGGCCTTTCTGACACCATAGACAAGATTATATCTCTCTGCCATCTTTATTTAGCTGAAGGCCTTTATTTAATTATCTTTTTTGTGTTTGATTTTCAGGACAGGGATTACATCTGTTTGATATCAGACCATATATGTTTTTAATTCCCAGGTGAACACATATCTTACAGTTGATGGTTAATAATAGTTCATCCAATAAATTTTTAATTAAAATCATATCAAAATGTATAGAATAATGTGTCTTCAGAAATAATTTCTTTTCTTTGAAAACACAAAATGGATGTTTTTGTCAAGATATAGAATCATTCCAAAATAACACTGACCTGTCAAGAGCACATGGCTATTTTTCTTCCCTCTTTACACTTCTCATTCATGAATCATCCGTCTATGCCATCATTACTAATATCACACACTCTTTTGCTGCAATTATAAGAACCTGTTAGAATGACACTTAACCATCAATGCATCATTGAAGCCACAAGGTTCTAAGTCCTTCCTTTAGCAAATATAATGAGGAAGAATTTCCACAAGATTACTTTCACATTGTTGTGTTGGGGGAAGAACTACAGTGGCCAGTACCACTGCTGCTACACCCAATACCATCAGGAGAAAGCTGACTTAACCATAGCTCATTCAAGCACTTCAGGCTGCCTAGAGTTTTCACAAATGTGAGGACCCGAGCACATTCCAGTCTGAACTCCACAGTCTTTGGCCACTCAGCTGTTTGATGCTTAGTTTTAAGCCCTAGTTTCTGTAAATGTTTGAAGGACAGTAAACACCATTTAATTGTTTTTAAAATCAGGGGCTCATGTTATAAAAGAGAAGAGCCTGAGCAAATACAGAGATATGTCATATTCATAAGTAATAAGGCACCATGTCTTATTATGTAACTTCTTCGTATAATTATGTACAAGGAGAAAATTACAAACAAAGTTCACATAAAACTGTTTGTGAATTTCTACAAAATGATTTCAAGATTAATATGGAATTATATATGTCTTAAAATAGCTGTTAGTTTTATTTTTAATTTTAGTATTTTTAATAGCACAACTCTGTAAAGTGAAATTTGGTACACATATACAGTGTGAAATGATTAACTAAATTAAGTGATTGAGTGATATATGTGTGTGTTATATGTGTGTGTCATATACATGTGTGTATACATTAAACCGTCATTCAATTGTGAAGATAATGTCTTCCTATTTATAGCAAGGTTATTGAAACTGGAGGGTCAGTATGCTTTGTGAATTAATTAACAACAGACAAATACTGAATGTTTTAGGTCATATGTAGATAATTAAAATTTTATTAATTGAACACAAATAATTAATTTTATTAATTGAGCACAACACCTTAAAAAACAAAACTGAAGTGTGATGGTTTGAATGAAGATGGTCCCCATAGACTCATATTTGAATGCTTGGTCATCAGGGAGTGGCACTGCTTAGGAGGGATTAGAAGGTGTGGCCCTGTAAAAGTAGGTGTAGCCTTATAGGTGGAGCTGTGCCTCTGTGGGAGGGTTCTGAGGCTTCAAGAGTTCAAACCAGGTCCAGTGTCACTTTCTCATCTTGCTGCCCATGGATTCGAATGTAGAACTCTCAGCTACTTCTCTAACACCACGTATGCCTGCATGCCTCCATACTTCCCACCAAGATGATTATGGGCAAAACCTCTGTAAGAAACTGTAAGAAAGTCTCAATTAAATGATTTATTTTATGAGTCACTATTGCCATGGTGTCCCCTCACAGAAATAGAACACTAAATAAAACACCAAGTAATCCCACTTTAAAAGAACGAGTTACAAATATGTTTCTTTGCTGTTTTGTGTTGTTTTGTTTTGAGACAGGGTTTCTTTTTAACAGCTCTGGCTGTCCTGTAGATCCGGCTAGCCTCTAACTCAATGAGATTCACTTCCCTCTGGGATTTAAGTCATGTACCACCACTACCTAATTCAGCATGAATAGATTTTTTTTAGAAGACGCCAATGACAAATATTCAGGGAAAATTATCAGTATTATCATCCATTGAAAAAATGAAAATCAAATACACCCCACCCAGTAAAAGTTGTTATTATGAAAAGTTGACAAATGCTGGTAACGATACAGAGACAATAAAAATCACACCAAGTGCAAACTAGTGCAGAGATTATGGAAAGCAATAGTGTTAACCTACTTCTGACAATGTATTCCAAAATGGAGCTAAGTCAATATGCCAAAGAAACACCTGCATGTCCAAGTTTGTGGCAGCGCTGTCCACAACAGCTAAGACACAGAATCACCTCTGCTACCCATAAACAAGAGAAAGAGAGTAAAGACAGATGGGGCACATGTACACAGTGGAGTATTGTGCAGTTGTACGTCAAAAGTTAAGTCCTGTAATTTCCAATATAATCGATACAACTGGAGAGATTATTTGAAATGAAGTAAGCCAGGCATAGGAGAGCAAGTGTTCTATGCTCTCTACCATATCTAGAAGTTTAACAACAATTAACCTGACTATAGAATAATTTATCCAAGAGGCTACAAATTGAACAGTGGGAGAATAAAAAGAAGGAGGTTGGAGTTGGGCTGTGAAGACTTCATCCATATATTAAAAATCACATTGAATATTAAAAAATTTAATATTATTAATATATGTTGGTACACATGTAAATAAACAGAGCATTATTCAACCATTAAGATAAAAACATGTCATTTGCAGGAAATGGATAGAGCTGAAGATCATCATATTAAATAAAACAAGCCTGATTCAGACAAATCTCATTTTTTCTTATATGAAAATTTACATTTAGAAACACAAACTCAGAGAAATGCATGCGCACACACCATGTGAAAGTAGGAGACACTTTTATTAAAATACATCTCTTCTATTCCAGGTTACTTTGACACCTTATGTAGTCAAGAATGACTTTAAACTTCCTGCCTCTACCTCCCACCTGCTGAGATTACAAGGTATACCACCACATTCAGGTTGAAGCAGACTATTTTAAGGATGGAAGGAGAGCAATATGAGTGAGGGGAATAATGGAGAGGTTTTATATTAAAAATGTCTAATTCTATATGTATATGAGTATTTGTAGGCACACACAGGTATGTAAAGTGTCAGTAAAATGAAACAAAGTATTTTGAATTCTAGCTAAAAGCTTAATTTAAAAGTTTTTATTTGGAGCAATTATCAACTGAATCTGGGAAGGATAAATAGGCAAATAGAGAGAGGTCAGATAGTAGGAACTCAAACAGCATGAGAAGGGAATAATAAATCTAAGAATTCTAAAACACAGTGGTACAACTGTGCATCACAGAAGCCTATTTTGATTATCTAGAATAAAGGTTTCATGAAATGAGTGTATTATAACAAACATTAATATAAGCTTTGATACTTCTTTGACTAATAGTCACTGCATACACTCATTGGGCTTTCAAATATGCCCGGTCTTGAGCTAAGACTATTCACTGTCTACCCTAATCTCTACAGCCACTGTGAGGTGGCAGTATTGTTATGATTCAATTTTGTGGGCATAGAACCTGCGGCATAAAGAGGTGGGTGATTTTCTGTAGGTCACACAAGCTAGTGAAAAATAGAACAGAACTAATATGAAACCTTCTAGACTCCAGTACTAATGCTCATGTATGTCTAAGGACTGAATGAAAGATTGGTCCTAGCATCGATCCTAAGAAGTGTATCCTCAAAGCTAAATATTTACTAATCTGTAAAAACCAAACAAACAAAAGGTAAAATTTAGCCTTTAAATTCTACTTATGTCATTGCCTCTCTCTGAAATTACATTTTTATAAATAATTAAACAGCTGTGTAATTTACTTCCTAGTTCTATGCACTCTTTCTACAAGAAATTTTGAAGCTTTTCTCTTGGACTTCTTTCCTTGGGTTTGTTGTCATATGCCACCTCACACTAATAGCAACATGATGACAGAAATTGTAGTTCTTCATCTCTCTGTTAAGAAGAATCATTATTCAAAACAGCCATTCAATTTTTTCATTGTGGAACAATGAAAATACAAATAGAAGACAGAAAGAGAATGACTGTCAATCAGACAATAAATTCTGTATTTAATTTTTACTTTAAACATTACTATACTTAAAAACTTAGGTACAGAAAATTGAGAGCTGGCAGAAGATGTATTACTTCCGTTCTGGCTAGTTTTCTTGTCAACTTGACACAAGTTAGTCATCTGAAAGGAAGGAAACTCAATTGAGAAAATACCTCCATAAGACCCAGTTGTAAGCCATTTTCTGAATGAATGATTGATGTGGGAGGGCCGAGTCCATGATGAGTAGTGCCATCCTTCCATGGTGGTTCTGAGTTTTATAAGAAAGCTGACTGAAGAAGCCACAGATAGTAAGCCAATAAGCAGCCTCCTTCCATGGCCTCTGCATTAGCATCTATCTCCAGGCTTCTGCCCTACTTGAGTTCCCACACTGACTTCCTTCAGTGATAGTATAAGGCAAATAAAACCTTCCCTCCCCACCTTGATTTTGGTCATGGTGTTTCATCACAGCAATAGAAACCCCAACAAGACAGCTGCTCTAGTAATCCAATGTAGGGGTCTAGAGTTCTCCACTTAATCTGGGTTTTTGCTCTTGTATACCTGGTACCATTCTTGTGCTGGAGAGATGGTTCAGCAGTTAGGAGCACTGCCTGTTCTTCCAGAGGTCCTGAGTTCAATTCCCAGCAATCACACAGTGGGTCACAACAACCTGTAATGAGATCTGGTGTCCTCTTGAGGAAGAGAATTGGTCAGTTGTCCTCATCAACTTGGACCATGAAACCCAATATGGATAAGTTCAGCAGAACCTTCATATACAGGCTACCCATGCATGCTTCAGCCTTACCAGGGCATAAACTTCATTCATTTTTCACCGTTCTTGTGCCCAGAACTGACAGCATCTCATTTCCTTTCACACTTACAATTGTGTCATCATTTAGAATCAAGTTTTTTTTCTTTGATTTTCACAACAAGGAAAATGAGGAACACAGTAACAATATGAGGAAACAAAAACTGTCAAATTTCTAAGAGGAGTTTTTATTCTTAGCTGTTGTAAAAGGAGTGGGTCGCATCCTGCTGCACAGCTAGCTTAACCCCGAAATAACTACACAGAAATTGTATTAGTTAAGTTACTGCCTGGCCCATTAGCTCTAGCCTCTTATTGGCTAACTCTCACATCTTGATTAACCCATTTCTATTAAATCTGTGTATCACCATGTGACTGTGGCTTACCGGCAAGATTCTAACCTACATCCATCTCAGCCCAGAGATTCATGGCGCCTGCCTGTCTCTGCTTTCTTCCTCCAAGAATTCTGTTCTGTCTACTCTGCCCACCTGAGGGCTGTCCTATCAAAAGGTCAAGACAGTTCTTTATTCAACCAACTAAAGCAACACATAAACAGAAGAACCTCCTACGCCATTTTCCCTTTTCTGTTTAAACAAAAAGAAAGGCTTTCACTTTAACATAGTAAAATTACATATAACAAAACAGTTATCAAGCAAGAATTACAGTTACAATATTTATATCTACTTTATCTTTTATCATAACTAAGGAAAACTATAATAGTAACTATTTATTCTTCAACTCCATCAAAGACTCCAGAAGGATATAATATTACCTAAGTAAACAGGAAATACATTGTAAGCAGCTTCCAAAACTAGAAATTACAGAGACATCACCCAAAGTTCTTCTGTACCGTTGGGGCATTCATTTTCAGCCTACAAGCCCATAGCATCCAGCAGACACTTCTGTGAAGCAGGAAATTTCAAAGACAGTTCAGTCATTTTCTTTTGTGTCCTGCAGAATGTCTTGCAGACTCTTTCATCAAACAGGAATCCTGAAAGACAATCTCACCTTTAGGGTTCTTCATGTCCAGTTTATGCAACAGTACAGGCAAGAGCAGTTTCTTGCTAACTGCTAACCAACTCTATAAGGAGTCTCTTCAATGCCCATCTTCCTGCCCATCTTCCTCTTGAAGTAGATTGGTGCTGTCTGGAGCAGACGTGTTTCAATGTCATGAAAAAAAAAAACCTAAGTTATTAAAACATTAAATGCCATATTCTGTAGTCTTTGAAAGATACGAAGAATGCCTATCTAACTGAAATATATCTTTATATATCTAGAACATCTAACTAACATGACTCTAAGCTTGACTATAATTGATGATTATTCATTAACAACCTATATTTCCTATTTATACATTACATTTTTAAATGAACTACACAATCACAATACCTTAATCAAGATCAGAAATGCATATACATATAACAAAATTGATCTTAAATATCTATCAATAAACCAAGATCTATACCAAAGCAAATTATTCATATCTATTCATATCTCTATCACTTAGCTATTAAAACTAGCAAAAGTATTATCAAACAAAAGTATTGTTCGAACATTGTACATTCAATGTCCCAATGAGAAAGTATTTTTCCACACTGTGTTTTACAGACAACTTAAGTACTTCACTTTACTATTTATATATAGCAGTGGAATCAAAGTGTGAATTCAGATTTGCCTGCTGTGGAAAAAGTGTGTCTGACAATCTTATGTCTCCGTACTCCATTAGAACCATTCCTAGCTATGTGTCACCCATTCCTCTGTCCGTTGATCACTGTATTCAATAGCATTCTTTACTTACTTGTTTCTCTGCTTAGCTTGGGTCATTATTAGATTGGTTTCAGTGTCTCTGTGTATCTCTGTGGGTTCATTGTTGCTTCTTTGTTTTTATCACCGAAATTACAGGAACTCTTTGCTCTCTACCACTTCTAGAAAAGGCTAGGGAAGAAAAGACAGTGAGTCAAATTCCAAAATGAGAGACTTCCTCCACAAACCAGGACAGACCAACTCAATAAAAGATGTCCCTTCTTCAAAAAAACTATCATCTCCTTCACCTGACTCATTCCAGGGTCTGTTACTCAGGTCAATAATTTAATTCCTTCCAACAGATGTATGAAGTGAATTTTATTAGTAGTAACAATAATGACAAATACGTAAAGAAAACATTTATTGACATTTTCTGGTTTTCTCAGTTATTTCCTAAGTATGTGGTGTTCTCACTTTCTTCCATCTGCACCACACTAGGAAGGAGGTCCTTCTATGCCCATTTTGCATGTGACAGAACAAAACTTCATACGAATTGTAGAGTTTTGTTTAAACCCATCAGACCTGTAAACTGAAGCTTGAACAGTGGTCCTCTAACTTCAGAGCCTTGTTTATAAACCCTTGTTCCCATACTACATCTTATACCTCCTCTGGAAAAAAAATGTAATTAACATTGTAGCATAAATATAGCACTGATAGAATGCCAGCACATACACAAAAGCATGCACATAAAATTGTATTTATACATTATGCAGTTTCACACCTACAAGAATGTTCTCATAGTGTCTTTCAAGTTTCACTCAGCAGTGTTGTGAACAAGCACGTTGGGAGAATTCCACAAATAGTGTTGAAAGTCTGAAGCAATTTAGCAGCAGCCTTACTATTACACATGAATTGTGGCTTTCTACTTACATACTTTTATTGTTTTCACTTGACGCTTACATCAGTCATGAATGTGAAATGATTCTTTTTGGCATAGGAGATAGAGTTTCTGGTACAGATGATGGCCTGCACAGAGTATCTGACAGAGCAAAGAGTAGAGAACTACACAGTAGCTGAATTGAATTTCAAAGCCATATCAGTTCCCACTGACTCCTTTTGTGGGTGGGTTTCCTGAACTTTTCCCTTGTCTTCAATTTTTCTCTTTGCTGTGCAACTGCTGAAATCAGACTCTTTGTGGAGTCAAACATTTCCCCAGATAGAAATCTCCAATCAATTTTTTTTTATCAGAATGTTAATACCTAGAAGGGTCTTTAACTCTTCTGGAGTCTTTTGCATCCCAATACAATGTTTGCGTTGGCACCAGGGTAAAATTATTGAACGGTTCTTAACCTGATGATGTGGAGCCAACTGAACCCCAAAGACAGGGTTTTCCATCTTCTCAGTAAACCTGGAGCTAAGAAACCTACAAGCCAGCAATTCCTTTGTGGTGACTGCTGCTTCCATGCTGTAGTATTGCTATTGGTCACTCTAAATGAGAAAGATAAAAACATGAAAGGCCATCCCGTCTGAAACCCTGAACCCATAATGCTTCTTTTTTTAACCCTTTCTCTTATTATACACCAATGGTTCTCAACCTGTAGGTCTAGACACCTTTGGAGGTGGAACAACCCTTTCACTGGGATTGCTTAAGACCATCAGAAAATACAGATATTTATTCTATGGTTCATGACAGTAGCAAAATTATAGTTATGAAGTAGCAACAAAAATAGCTTTATGGTTGGATATCACCACAAAATGAGGAACTGTATTAAAGGGTCACAGCATTAGGAAGAGAACCACTGTTATACACACTTACATGAACATGATAGTAAACAATAATTAATGTTAATAGCATAAGCAATTGTGATCCCGATTTAGCTAAATGAAGCAGTGAGTTGACGTTTACACAGTTCTACAACTGTAACTCAATCAAGGCAGGTAAACAAGCTAGATGTCAGAATCTACTTTCTACGTCTCACGAGGATGAAATCTAATTAGTGTACTATGAGCTATTCTACATAGTCACTATTGATCTCTACAGTCTAGTCTCCACATGTCAGCCAATACATGCGTGAAAGCTTTTACCATCTCACTTCTTTAAAATTCTTAGTTTCACTCTGTTACTTCCCCTTACTCCTACAATGAGATTCAAGCTGTTAATAATTGCTAGATGTTTATTTTTCATTTGGAGAATATCTTCATAAGGGTACTTTTACAATTTCAAGATCATCAGTCTGTAGCTGCAAATATTCTCTGCCCTACTGGTCCCCCTGGACAAGGTTTTTCTCACCTATTCCAGAAGCTGCTTTTGAAGTAACCACTCTGAGGCTTAATATTCATTATATACTCTTTGGCCTATTAGCTCAGGCTTCTTATTAACTAACTCTTACATCTAAATTAACCTATTTCTATTATTTTATATTTCACCACAAGTTTCATGATTTGTTACCATTTGTTCTTGGGTCACGACATGATGTTTGCCTGACTCTGCCTTCTATCTCCCTGCATTCAGTTTAGTTTTCCCACCTAGCTATATTCTGCCCTGTCATAGGACAAAGCAATTTCTTTATTAACTATTGGTAATAAAACTTATTCATAGCATACAGGGGGGAATCCCACATCATCAGTCCATGAACACCTAAGAGAGAAAAACTCATGAAAGTTATCTAGTTGCAGAGGGAAATACCAAGAAAAACAAGTATTGAACAAGTATCCTCATGGTATGGTTGAGTATCCTTTGTGTATATACCCGAAAAGTGGTATCACTGGGTCTTAAGGTGGATTCATTCTAAGTTTTCTGAGAAACTACTATACTGAGTTCCAAAGTGGCTGTACAAGCTTGCACTCCCACCAGCAGTGGAGGATGTTCTCCTTACTCTACATCCTCTCCAACATAGTCTGTCATTAGTGTTTTTGATCTTGCCCATTCTTACAAATATTAAATTGATATCTCAAAGTCATTTTAATTTGCATTTCCCTGAGAACTAAGGATGTTGAACATTTCTGTAAGTGTTTCTTGGCCATTTGAGATTCCTCCATTGAGGATTCTCTATTTAAATATGTACCCCATTTTAAACTTTAAAATGGGAATATTTGGTATTTTGATGTACAGTTTCTTAAGTTCTTTACATATTTTGGGTATCAGTCCTTTGTCCGATGTGGGGTTGGTGAAGATGTTTTCCAATTCTGTAGACTGACATTTTGTCTAATTGACAATATCCTTTGCCTTACAGAAGCTTTTCAGTTTCAGGAGGTCCCATTTATTAATTGTCAATCTCAGTGTCTGTGCTACTAGTGTTATTTTCAGAGAGTAGTCTCCTATGTCAATACAGTCAAAGATACTTCCCATATTCTCTTGTATCAGCTTCAGTTTAACTTGGTTTATGTTGAGGTCTTTGATTCACTTGTACTTGAATTTTGTGCAGGGTGTGTTCATAGCAGCATTATTTGTAATAACAAGAACCTGGAATAACTTAGATGCCCCTCAACCAAAGAATGGATAAAGAAAATGTGATACATCTACTCAATGGTGTATTATTCAATGAAAAAAAATCAATGACAACTTAAAAATTTGCAGGCAAATGGATAGAACTAGAAAAAAATAATCCTGAATGAGGTAATCTAGACCCAGAAAGACAAACATTGTATGTCCTCACTCATAAGTGGACATTCAATGTAAAGCAGAGAATAACCAAGCTACAATCCTCAGGCCCAGAGAAACTAGGTAACAAAGAGGACCCTAAGAGTGATGCATGGATTTCCCTGAGAAGAGGAAATAGATGAAATGTCTTGGGTGAACTGGGGGCATGGGGAGAATAGGAGAGGTGATGGGGGACGAAAACATGAGGAATCAGGATGGTAAAGTTGGGGTGGGATAAGGGAGAGAGTAATGAAAGAGATATCTTGATAGAGGGGAACATTATGGGGTTAGGGAGAACTTGGTACCAGGGAAACTCCCAGGAATCCATAAGGATAACCCTAGCTACAACTTCCAGCAATGGTGGAGATGATGTCTTGACTGACTTTACCCTATAATCAGATTGGTGACTACCCTAATTGTCATCATGAATCCTTCATCCAGTACCTGATGGTGACAGATACAAGGATCTATAACCAAGCACAGGGCTGAGCTCCGAGAATCCAGTTGAATAGATGATGGAGGGATTATATGAGCAAGGTAGGGGTCAAGATCATGTTGGGAAAACCCACAGAGACAGCTAATATGAGCTTGTGGGAGTTAACGGACTCTGGATGAACAGCTGGGGAACTGACATGGGACCAACCTAGGCCCTATGCATCTGGTGACAGTTTGGTGGCATTATCTTTTGTGGGGTCCTAGCAGTGGTATCGGGACCTGTCCTGGATACATGAGCTGGCTCTTTGTAATCTATTCTCTATGGTGGGATACCTTGTTCAGTTTTGATGAAGAGAGGAGGGGCTTGGTTCTGCCTCAACTTGATATGCCATGCTTTGTTGACTCCCTATGGGAGGCCTTATTTTCTGATGAATATGTGAGGAGATAGAAAGGAGGTTGGGGAAGACAGAGGAGAGGAGGGAGGGGAAGCTCTGGTTGGTAAATAAAATAAAATAAAGAAAACCAGATGTTTGCAGTGAAGGATGACAGGTACTAATCTTAGAAATCAGAAGAAGCACAGACAGGATCTAGGTCATGGTGTAGTTTTTGCTAGAGAGTGGGATTGTTTGTCTCAAAATCAAATTAATGGAGTTCCACTCAGCTAGTATATTTCCAAAAATTGAAAATACTTAGACTCATGGAATTATCAAAACTAAATAGAAATTTATACTAAATTGTTTCATAAGCAAGGGAAGTAATTCCCAAAGAATTGCCTGAAGTTTCAAAGTTAACACAGGAGCCAGTGTATGTACAGAACCCTGCCTCGTTGTTCCAAAAAAAAAAAAAAAAAAAAAAAAAACAATGTGAAGGCCCGACTACATTTTACTTTCTTTCATAGTCCCTTTTACTTTATTAAATTAAAAAGCATACACATACACACATGTCAACTGCATGTCTACACTGTTCAGTTTAATAAAGTTTCATTGGGAGAGCTCTACACAGCTATTGTAGTTTCAATTATATGCTTATCACGTGGTTGACCAGTAGGAGTTTGTAAAGCAAGCACAAGCTTGCAGATAGCACTTTGAGTCGGGTTATTCAACAGGTCTTGCCTAACTAACCACCCTTCCAGGTTCACATGATCGTTCTCCCTACAAGTTGGTGCTTGCCTTGCATCAGCCCTTGTAAAGCAGGCTGCTACCACTTCTAAATGCAATCCCTTAGTCCTTGACTATTAACCTCACCATGAACTCACTTCCTCTTGAGAGTTCAGAGAAATAGATTCTGAATCTTCAGGCAACTCTAGCCATAGGGCATAAGGTTGCTGATGCTGAATATGTGGAGGAATTTTTTTAAAAAAAAAACCGACTGACCAAAAATCACCTTGAAGTTTATTTAGTCATTGTTCCAAAGCTATTTTGTGGTATCTCCTAATCTATACTAATACTTCTCAACTTCTTTTCTATTTTTAAACTTTTTAACTTAAGAGTATGTCTGAATGTGGATATATATATATGTGTGTGTGTGTGTGTGTGTGTGTGTGTATGTATGTATATATATATACATATATACATATATATGTTAGTGTAGTGCCAACAGAGGTCAGACGTATTACATCCTTTGGAGCTGGAATTGCAGGTAATTGTGAGCCTCCCAATGTGGGTGATAAGAATGAAACTAAGGTTTTCTATAAGAGCCATACATGCTTTTAATCACTGAACAATCTCTTCAGCCCCTCATCTGAATTTTTAAATTCTATATAAAATTCCACTTTCAGTACATTTCATTTCTCTGCTGTTTATCTTGTCCACAATCCCCAACAGCATGCACATAATAATAATGGGCAAATTATTTTCAGATATTATTCTAGGTGCTTTGTACACAATCATTTATTCAAATGGTTTGATAGCCTCATGAAGTATACTATTACCCAAGATAACTTGAGAGAAAGTAGTGAGGCTGAAGTGTGCCTGAAACATGCCACTGTACTCAAGACTAGGACCCAGAAGACAGCTAGCACTGACATGACATTTCAGAGCTCCTAGTGTATGAGTGGGTACAGGCGTAGCAAGATTAGAAGACGTCTTTTAGAAATATGTGTGTTGGGGCCAGAACATTAAAAAGCATTAAACATGCGATATGATCTGTCGCTGGAGGATTCATGTCAGTTCTGCTTTTCAGCTAAACTGTGGCTGAGAAGAGGTTTGTCTCTTTGAGGAAGAAAAGATGCCTTAAATTTTCTAATCTCTGGGATAAGATACAGATGAGCTCTATTTGAGCATGGTGCTTTCGATTAGGAAAGGCAGGGCACTGGGATCTAGGCCGGCCAGAAAAGGTACACCTGCAGGAATAGGGGAAACAACATTGAAGCCAAAATCCAACGGCAAACACTCCATCAGTGTGCAAGCCTTTGAGGGGTTCTCAAGGGAGGTGGAGTGAGACCTGTTCTCTGTGGCTTGAGGAGATGACTGGGGATATGCAAGTGAAACCTAAAGGGGAACATATCCCAGCTTGTTTAAAGAAGGCTTTCCCACAGGCTGGGTTCTCAGGGTAGAACTTGGTACCTATCACCAGCCACCACTGGGAAGAAGCCAACTTCCACTGAAGGACAGACAGGATGGATCCTCTCTGTGTTCATGAGACACCCTTTCCCACGGTTGTGGGGATGGATCGGAAGGCACAACAGTCGCTTTTCCACTTGCCCATGGGCAAGAAGCATGGGACAATAGCTGTGTGGTTTTCAGGCAGCTCTTTGGGATAGTGGAGTGGGT
Source organism: Myodes glareolus (assembly GCF_982192425.1). Taxonomy (NCBI): domain Eukaryota; kingdom Metazoa; phylum Chordata; class Mammalia; order Rodentia; family Cricetidae; genus Myodes; species Myodes glareolus. The sequence goes on from NC_142038.1 coordinate 43,490,330, forward strand.
GAGAATGAGGCCTGGCCTGTGGGCCACCTCCAACAATGGTGCTACAGAGCAGTGGCCCTTTGAGACCCGATGGTCAGTAACTAAGTGTCCTCTGAAGATATAGGAGGGAACGTATCATCTCACGTTTCTCTTGTGCCCTACAATTCACCTAAAGCAGAAGCACAGAAATCTTCTGAGGGAAAGGACCTCCGGGTGTCAGCTGTGCTCTCGACTAGTGAGGTAGGTACAGCATCTATGATGATTGCTCACCTTCAGTGTTGATGGGCTGGCTTTACACGGCAGCTTTCCACAGTTGAGAGATCTCATTGTTACACATTCAAGGTACAAACAACAGCTAACAATTATTGGTTCTCGATTTGTGCCAAGTACTGTGCTTAATATTTTCCATGCATTAAACCACTGAATATTTTCCACAAACTTATTAAGCAGGTTTCAGTACTATCCTCATGTGGCAGCAAGTGAAGAAATGAAGCATTAAAATGTTGGGCCAGGCCATGGTGGTGCACACCTTTAATCCAAGCACTCAGGAGGCAGAGGCAGGTGAATCTCTATGAACTCAAGGCCAGACTGGTCTACAGAGCTAGTTACAGGACAGGCTCTGTAAGCCCCCGCCTTTTCTGTGGATACCCAGGCCCGATTCAGGCGCGCGCTTTCCTGAACTCGAGTCCACGAGAATGGACGACTGTCCTGAGGGTTAAAACAGACACACAAAAAAGAGACCTGCTCACTTACCAAAGAATAAATGGTCACTTTATTAAACTCAAGTCGGGTATTTATACCAGTGGGCAACAGGGGCAAAAGGGCATGGCCTCCTCCAATCAGGAGCAGTAGAAGGAGAATACAGGTGCCCCGGTGCCTCAGGCAGAATCAGCTGGGGGAGGCAGGCGTATGGGGCCCACTGATAGAACCTTGATTACAGGTGGAATCACCATAACAAAAGAGAGCCAAATTCTTCCTAAGCTATACCCTCAAGCCAGTGCTAGTGCAGAATCTCCAGGGAGCCAGAGGTCAAACGGCCCTGTGAATTGCCAGGAAGAAGGGAAAAAGACCTGTGTACCTACAGGCTCCAAAGAAACACAGAGAGACGCTGTCTTGAAAAAAAGAAAGAAAGAAAGAATGAGTTCATCACATGAAGTGACAGAGTTCCCCTCAAATAATACTGGTTAATCATTCATTTATAACTTCATCTGTAGATGTTTGTGAAAACTACTATTATTCATGTCTTTTTTTTTAAGTGATCTCTAAAAATCATAAATCCTTGGGCTGGACTGTGCCTTAGTGAAAGAGTACTTGCCTAGCATGTATTAGGAGGGCCCTGGGACTGATCATTGTTGGGTCCCAGGGGCACGCAAAATAATGGGGAACAGACCCCTGATGTCTAGGTACCAGAAGAAAACTTTATTCCAATCACCATGGGTCACAGAAAACTTCCAGTGCACTGGGGTCACAGGTCAGAGTTCGGGCTTTTGACACTGTAACAATGGAGGCAGGTTTGAGCCTCTTCTTATAGTAAAACCAAGCCACAGGTATGGATCAAAGAGCTTTTACAACCTTGGGGTCAGGCTTAAAGTCGTGTTACATTTTAAGCCTTACAACTTTTGATTATATGAGGTTAACCTGGGAAGTTTGTGAAAGCCTGTGGCTGACACAGATGCCTTCTGCTGTCCCTGAAAGGATGTAAGGCAGAGAGTAGAGTCACTTAGGAGGACAGTTAAAAATTAAGAGAGTGCAATGCAGGGAGTCCCATAGAGGCGATGGTTAGAAGTGAACCTTTGTCCACCATAACTGCTTACTGGAAACTGCCTAGCTGGGAGGCAGGAGGCAACTGTTAAAATTTTACCTCTGTACACAGCAGCTGTCAGGATATCTGCTCTTAAGGCAGAAAGTGTGTGTTAAATGTTAACAGTGACTACCAGCTTCATTTTACTCTAAAAGTTTACAATTATTTTTATTCTGGGCTCTTCAATCATCAGAATAAAGTGTGTGTGGGGGGGAAGGGCACAGATAACTATTTAAGCATTGACCACACTGTCGAACTCACAATACCATTCAATTTTATCTCATTTTATAGAATGCATCTATAAGTATATTTGTAACTAATAAATATTTGTAAAAAATTGTTCACTCATAAATAACTTGACAATTTTTTTTTCTGTTTACCATGTGTGGAGAAAACAGCACTCTTAAGTCTGATTGCTGCTCATTTTAAAAAAAAAGGCTTATTTTTATACCTAAAATACTATGATTATTATGAATTAATAAAAAAATTTTGGATTATAGACTTTTTTACTGCCAAATGATGTTGCCAACTGTCCCCAAATCTGATTTTAGTGTGTCTGAGAAGATTGATTCTGTTCCTATTACAAATTCCTAAGTTGTTCATTTTTTGATCTTCTAGTCTTTTGGGTAGGATTGCAAGATCCCTTGACACTCTGAGGCTATGCTGCTCTTGTCCGAGTAACTACTCTCTACAAGGCAACTGCGGTTGTCCTATAAAAATATCTATAACCTTAACTTTCAAGCTCAGAATCTTTACACCTGTATTCTTGCTGCCTCCTCACTCAGGCTCAGACCTGCCCAGGTCTGGAAGCAGAACTAATAGCTCAGTGAGAAAGACGGTATCTTACCTCTGAAGATATGAGCTTTTCCTATCTCTCCATCTTTGCCGAGTGCTTGACTTATAGGAGGCTGAGTTATTCAGACAATGAGCATGGGAGCAGGGGAGGTGTCTCGGGCAGTCAAGTGTTTGCCTAGTAAGCATGATCACCTGAACTTGAGAAAAGTACTCAGGTGAAAGTGAGGATTGGTACCACACACTTGGGATCCCAGCCATGAGCAAGTAGGAATCCTGGGTCCCAGTGAAGAACTGTCTACAAAAGCAAGGTGGATGGGACCTGATAATCACAGTTGACCTCTGGCCTCTATGTGCAGACAGACAGACAGACAGACAGAGAGACAGGCAGACAGGCAGACAGGCAGATAGACTGACAGACAGATAGATACACACACACACACACACACACACACACACACACACACACACACGCACACACGCACACAAATGTACCTGCATACACATAAACATGTATTCATACCTGTCAATACATGTATACGTAAGACATAAAAGAAAAATAAATATAATTCTTGTCCTGATAACCTTTTAGCAGGGTTACAAGAATGAAATGGTGTCTCCATTTTATGACTAATGAAGAATTAGATATTAGTTCTCATTAGAGCAAACCTTAAGGTCTAAATAAAGTATAACTTCCCTGGAGTTACATGAATGTAAGTTATCTGTCAATTCTTCTAAATATTAATCTTCTAACTTTTCTAAATCATATCAAATTGTATAAAACGGTGCATGGAACAGACTCTGGAGACTTAAGTATACCACCATGTAATGGGACAGAATATAATGCTGGCCATGGGAGCTCAGTAGAATTTATATCCAACTAGTACAAATTAGAGACCATGCTTACCCCTAAAATGCTAAACTATTTTGTGCCAAGTAGTGCATACCATCCTCTTGAGTCCCATAGTCCACACAATGTGCTGTCTGTCATCTTTGACTCCTCCCCCAGGACTACTGGATCTCTCCATTTGCAGCAATTTAAGGAGTCCAGACTTGCTTGATCATGATGAGAGCTTTTTCTGGGTATCAGCTCTGATTGATTAGTGGCATGTGGTCACTGGTTGATCAGTCATGTGACAATCACCTGGAACAACAGGTTTTATTTTCTAGAGAAGAAATGAGTAAACAAGCAAGTGAAATAGTGCCTAATTCAATCTCAGATTATGATAAGAGCTAAAAAATGCCAGACTGGCGATGGGGAACCTTAGATAACACGTGAAAAGAAGGCCTTCATGAGGAGGTGAGATTTAGGCTAAGCTAAGAACGAAGCTGAATAGATGAGAACGCCACACAAATCTCCAAAGGAAAAGCATTAAAAGAAAGAAGAAAGGAGAAATAGCCTAGGCAGGAATGGATTTGTCATCCAGAAGAACAGAAATAAGTGCCACGTGGCTGGGTCATAATGCAGGTTGTCCCCACATAGGCTGTGACTAGAGGATGTGAGTGTTGGTGGTTAAAAGTGTGGACTTTATTCCAAAGGAAAGGAGACAGCAACAGAATGATTAAAATTCAGTTATCAAATTTTCACAATGCCTTATTCTGAGAAACTCAAATTCTGAAAAGCTCTATGATTTCCACTGTCACTCTGTGCTACTTAAAACTCTACATATCTACTTCCATATGTATGTGGGGATATTGTCAACTGTTTACTAACTGCTGCTGGGAAAGTCTAGTGAAACTTATAAATCAAATCCTAGGATGCTAGAAAAAGAAAAATGACCAACCTACAAACCCTTTATGGAGATAATGATGATAATCAGGTACAAACAAGGAAACAAACAAACAAACAAACAGCAATAAGAAACAAAACAATCAAAAAAAAGAAGGAAAGAAAAACAAAACCACATTGGAATTTCTTACTTTCTCTATTTTAGCTTCCCAAATGTCAAGTAAAGTGAGCCAAACTACTAATCCCCTGTCACGTTGTGAGTAGGAAGCTCCACATGTCTATAAAATTATAGACATGGGTTTGGTCACTGGTTTTGCTGATTGAGAAAGTATTGAAGAAAGTTTGCCTGATTTTACATACATTTGTCTCAGTTGGGCTAGCACTAAAACTAGATGTCCTGATTCATGTTACAACACTCCATTGTCTCCTTGTGACATTTACAGGACAGGGGAATTATGTAACTTTTGTGCAAGTGAGATGACAGATGACCCAGCCACCTGCCCACAAACTATTCAGGGAACTGTGCCCACACATGCCAGCAACTGTGTCATCAACTATGCAGACCATCTTCTATCTTCATGCTATCCACTGAAGGGATAGCATGCAAGTACTTACACACACACACACACACACACACACACACACTTCATTCCAAAAGTTAGAAAATTCTAACATATATTTAGGAAATTATTAATGCATGCTAATTTACACACATGCACATACACAAAGTCATTAATCATCTTAACCATGAAAAAAAAGATTGTAATAGTAAGGTAAGACAGACTAGCCGGGTAGAAAGATGTTATTTTGTTCATTTAGTTACTTGTACTGATGACTAAGAACTTGGAAAAATAGGAAATGACCAACCTATAGAGAGTAAAGTTTGTTAATATTGCAGAAAATACATAAAGTGTTGGACTTTTATAGTTCTGATGCTGATACTATTGAAAAGAAAATCCTTACAGGCAGATCTAGATAGCAGGGGAGAGATGCTGATTATATTTTGGCAGTGAGGTTATCTCAGTTTCCTACCAGCTATATTCTCCCAACTTCATCATCATTGAACTGTTGTCTTATTCCTTTCCCCCCATATATTGCTTTTACTTGCCTCCCTATTGCCTATATTGCTCATTAGTCTAAAGCATACTTAGAAGGCAGAAATGTATTTTTTTTATTTTGCCTACTTCCGTCATTCTAAGTCTATTTTATGATAGGACCTCAGTACATTCTTATTAAATAAAATAATACCATTTAAACAGCAGTGTGTGTCATATACAACACTAAATGCTTCCCTTACTTTATTTCATTATTTTATTTTATCTTTACAACATGATGTTTTCATTCTTTATTTACAGGGCAAAAACTGAAGCTTTCGGAAATCAAATAACTTGCCTAAGGCCATATTATTAGTAAGTAGGAAAAATTGGGATTCAATCCATATTTTGTCTGATGCAAACAAAAGGTAACTTACACACTAATCTAGGCTGCCTTCCTGTATTAACTATTTCATCATGAAGCTGGAAGAGAAGAGTGGAATGACAAGACACGCTGAGACAAGCAGCCACTTGCATTAAGGGAGCTCGACCAGTTGGACTGCTAGACGGAGTCCACATTCTTTGGCTACCTGGGTATTAGAAGGTGGGAAGGTACCTGTGGGAAGAATCTATTGTAGACCTTTAGATACTTCCCTTCCTCATGTAATGTCACACAAACAAACTGAGACGGAGCTGCCCTTTGCTTGGTGTATGGAGTGCCAAGCCTATGCTCTGTGGGAGACCAGAAGAATCAGGAGATACTTTGGTCACGTCATGGCCTAGCTTCACACATACAGCTCTGAGTCACTAGGAGAATTGACTGAAGTTATGAAAAGACCAAGTAACAGAATCTAAAGTGGGATGGTGCTCATCCCTTGCTCCAGACATTGTAGCGCTGAATGCTCTCAAAAGAGTGAGGGCAGAGCTAGAGTAACAGTTGGGGAGGTGGATTGGCAAACGTATAACATGCAGGTATTATTTTGGAATTGGAAGGGCTTAAAATTATGAAAATTACACTAAAATAAACAAGCTAAAAGCAATCCACAGAGGGGTATGGGGTAGGAGAACAAGTTCTCAGCAGAGCTCAGGAAATAATATGCTTGACTTTTCCATCTATGGCAAATTTTAAAAACTGTGTAGATAATATCTTAAAAATTTATTTAAAAATTTAAAATATTTATTATAATGATCTTGTTTCTAGAATTTGTTTCAATGCTTTTATCTGTCCTCATTAAGCCACCTAAGCATTCTCTATCCTTGACTTAAAAATGAACTGACAGGAAAAAAAATCAAAAAAAAGAAGACATGCACTAAGAGAAAACATTCAGATTCCCTAAGCACAGTGAATTTCTATGACTATGAAAAAAAGAGATAGGTGAGACTTGAAGGTAAATACCAGTTGGATAAAGATGGGGAGACAAAGGTAGATGGACCACAAAGACAGTAGTGAATAAACATCTGAGGGATGCCTACTCTCTACCTAAGTGTGAACCTGTGCACAGTACACAGCAATAGTCCCAGGATCTTAGCTACTACTGCATTACCTATAAAGTGCATACATCCCATAGACTAGTGGGCTGTGATAAGGTACCCACTTTGGCAGAAGTCAGCATTTAGCAGGAAGGATAGATAGCCTTACAAAACTTTAGACTTCAGCTTGGTTGCTACGACCTAGCTTACCCTAGGACTGTCAAGTCTTCACGAACATCATGGGACACTTGTATACCTTTGGGGCAGACCTTTAGAGGACTGGATTACTGAGGCATGGATGAAAGAGATCATCTAAGGATTTCTCCATACTTTGGTCAATAAAAATAAAGACTAACATCTAAGACACAGAATAATGACTCTCAAAGAAAGTCCTGAAGACCTCAGAATGTCTTTCTTTTGGGGTACAATGAAACCCTGTTTGTGTGGTTAAGTTTATCATTTTAAAATGGAAGGATTACATTGGATTAACCTGGAAAGACCAACATAATCTTAATAGGTACTATAAGAGAGGGGCAGGGGGTCAGAGCCAGGGAAAGAGATGGAAAATGTTGAAGCAGAAGTTGAAAGGATGCATAGATATGAGCCATGTATTATAGAAAATCTTTAGAAGCTAGAAAATAATTTAAAAACAGAAACAAGACATCATTTCTAGATAATAAAGACCAAGTCTTCCTTTAGCAGCATACTGTCTAGAACCTTGCCTTAAATATGCTAAGTCATGGTACCTGGACTTGAGCCCAGGTTATTATGATCTAGCCTAATCTAACCTAAGGCTAAAGCAGGCTGAATCTAAGCCAAATCACTTGCCATAACCCCTATTATGAATTTCAATATTTTTAAATGAACTTAAAAGATATTTAAAAGAACTTAAAAAAAAACTTTAAAAGATATTAATCTTTTTCCACTCACTTTACTATCTATTCTAGATCTACATCAAGATCTAGAGCAGGGTTTGAGATTCTGCGTAAACTGGATTCAGGAGAAATGAACTTTGGTTCCCACCAGGTTGTCACAACTATAGGACAATGAACAGTGCTGTGTTGGTGTTGCCAATGGAAAGACTTCACAAGACATAATGATGACAGGGAAGAAAATGCCATAGCAGGGATGATTTATGACACTGTCCCAAATGCCTAATGATTCCAAGATCCTCATGGAGGCTAAGTTCCCTGTTTGTGACTGAAGATGTTCTCTTGCCTTCAGCTGGTTAATCTGAGTTCTGACTCCATTTTAGTCCCTTGATTTCTCCAGGCACAAGGAGTCCAGGCATGCGGAGTCCCAACATCCTCCCTCTGTACCTTAACACCTAGGGGATGACATTTGTATTTGTTGTTAGAGGGGAATGTAATGTGATTCCTACTCTATATTGCCAAATCTTCTGTTGCAGTATATACTTTATGTCATCATTCTGTCCAGACAATTTGCCCTCTGGTTCTGAAAGCTAGACACTGGGTAGGGACTAAAAATTCTTTTGCCAAACTTTTCTGTGAACATTGAGATTAAATTCCTGTATATTATGGCAAAGGAAGACTGCAAGTGTGAAGAAGGGCAAGAAAAGCAAGAAGGACAAAAATACAACAATGCTAAATATTATTTCTCTTAATAATTATAATGTACAGGGTCATGCAGGTGATGAGAAGAAACCAGGAATTAGGCCCGCAGCTTCCGATGTTCTATAGGACATCCTGTTCACTATTAGACTTCTCTAACTGGTGCACCCATATTTAAATCACAGAAAACCCCATCATGGGTCCTAGTTCTTGAACAAAGGAACATCTGTGTACCTCCTTTCTTGGGAGCCATTCAGTCACTGGAAGATAAAATTGTCTTGCTACCCGAGCCATCTCTAGATTAAGAACCATTCATTCCTTTGTTCTTATCCATAGTTATGATACTGCTCATCTTTTCATCATACTGGACCCTTTTTTGAATTCTATTCTAAAAATTCTATTTTATATGTCTCTGTTGACTTTGACTTTAACAAGAGATCTCTGTCATTCCATCCAAGGAAAGCAAAGTGGATCACTAGAGCATTTCCCATCCCGCCGGTCCCGGCACCACTTTTCTAAGTCAACGAGTGATGGGACCCTGCAGACACAGACAAGTACATCTGTCTATGGGAAAGTCTCAGCTCAGAGAAGATGTCTGGCATCTGTTTAGGACGTCGCTACCTCTCTCTAGAGGTCAAAAGGTACTCAAAAGGCCACCACGCACTAACAGCGCTACGAAGACTAGGGAAATGACACTGAATGGTTTACCTGGCAACATCTGCAGCATGTAGAGTTCCTGAAATCATTCACTTGGGTCTGACCACAGAAAACCACAGAATCAGGGAGTAAGAATGAGGTGGATATGTTTGTAAAGTGATGTTGTACAAAAAGCAGAAGCTATAGTTCATGCTTTGGGTCATGAGACAATCATCTTTACTTTTAATTCCATTTTTTCCCATTGTAAGACAATGGATTTGTCCGGAACAGTTTCCTAAGGTATTTGTTTACTGATGTGAAGTAGGAAAATGTGCCTTCATATACTAAAATAAATATTACATTTTATTTGTTCAATGAAAACAACATGTAGAAGCTGTCCTAATGTTTTCAGAGTACAAAGACCTAATAGAAATAAAATGATTAAACAATTACATTTTGAACAAACCAACACTTTTATACACCTTCCTACATCCTTTTGAATTACCATAAGATGGCCATTTTTCAAGTAAAATCAGATGGTATATATTTCAGGCTTCCTACATTAAAGACCTTTGAAAAATGTTACTGGCTGCTTAGTCTACTTAGTCTGCTTAGGCTGCTTAGGCTGCTAAGTGCTTAGTCTACTTAGTCTATAGTCGCCTAGCCTTGGTAGAGAGCCAGTGACTTCCCAGGGAGCAGGCCCCTGCCAGTCACTCTGCAGGAGCAGGCCTGAGACAGGAACACCCTGAGAACAGGCCCAAGCCAGTGACCTCGCTGGAGTAGGTCCAAGCCTAGGACCTACACAAGAGCAGGTACAAGGGAGATCTCTGAGGGAGTAGGCCTGAGCCAACAGTCTTTGTGGGACCAGGCCCCTGCCGGTGACCACTGCAGGACCAGGCCCAAGCCACAGATGTCCGTGGGGCCAGGACCAGGCCAGCGACCTCCGAGGGAACAGGCCCAAGCCAGAGACATCCATGGAAGCAGACTCAAGTCAGCAACCTCTGCCAGAGCAGGTCCAAGCCAGCTACCTTCATGGGAGCAGGCCTGATTAAGCAACTATGATGGGAGGAGGCCCAAATGACCTCTGGGATTGGAAAATAACATCTATGACTGCTGAGAGACCTTCAGGAATGCCGAGTGACCACTGGAATGAATGGAAATGTGGCTCCAACTCCATCACAAGGAGCAAACATATGAGCCTTGAATCCACTGACACCTGGAAGAGTGATCACCAGAGACTCATGCAACACAACCCCAACAAAAACTAGTGACTCTAGAACAGCAAGTCTTGACAACCCCAACATAGATGAAGCAGAAGAAGATGACGTAAAAAACAACGTTAGGAGAATGTTTGAGGCCCTCAAAGAGAAAATGAAAAATTCTCTCAAAGAAATGAAAGAAAAGACAAAGAAAAATATGGAAGAAATCAACAAAACCCTTAAAGAAAACCAGGAAAAAAGCAATCAAACAGTGAAAGAAATGATTCAAGACTTGAAAACCGAAATAGAGACAATAAAGAAAACACAAGCTGAGGGAATTCTGGAAACATAAAATATGGGGAAATGATCAAGAACCACAGATGCAAGCCTAAACAGCAGAATGTAAGAGATGGAAGAGAAAATTGCAAGCATTGGAGACCTATATAACAAGAACTTCAAATCTTTGAAGAAAGAAATTGAAGAAGACACCAGAAAATGTAAAGATCTCACATGTTTTTGGGTAGGTAGAATTAACATAGTACAAATGGCAAGCGTACTAAAAACAATCTACAGTTTCAATGCAATGCTCATGAAAACACCAGAAAAGTTTTCACAGACCTCAAAAGAATAATACTCAAATTCATATGAAAAAAAATCCCAGAATAGTCAAAACAATACTGTACAATAAAGGAACTTCTGGAGGTATCACAATCCCTGACTTCAAACTCCACTAAGAGTTACAGTACTGAAAACAGCCTGGTATTGGTGTAAAGGCAGACAGGAGGACCAATGGAACTGAATTGAAGACCTGGGTATCAATACACACACCTAACAGCTGGATTTGACAAAATATATTGGAAGAAAGAAAGCATATTCAACAAATTGTGCTGGCATAACTGGATGTCAACATGTAGAAGAATGAAAATAGATCCACATCTCTTGCCATGTACAAAACTCAAGTCAAAACCAATCAAAGACCTCAACTTAAAATCATCCACACTGAACCTTATAGAAGAAAGAGTGGGAAGTACACTTGAACACATTGACACAGAAGAGACCATATTTTAAATATAACCCAGTAGCACAGACACTGAGAGAAACAATTAATAAATGGGATCCCCTGAAATTGAGAAACTTCTGTAAAGCAAAGGACATGATCATTTTAAGACAAAATGGCCGCCTACAGAATGGGAAAAGATCTTTACCCACCCCACATTGACTGATCTATAAGATATACAAAGAATTTAAGAAATTGGTCATCAGCAGAAGAAATGACTCAATTAAAAAAAAAAAATGAGGTGCGATCCTAAACAGAGAACTCTTAACAGATGAATCTAAAATTACTGAAAGACAGTTAAGAAATGCTTAACAGGCCGGAGAGAGACGACTCAGGGGGCAGAGCGCCCGCCTGCTCCACCCAAAGACCCGAGTTCGATCCCTGGCCCGGCACCACAAGTAGTTCCACAGACCTTCAGTCAGCGCCGCCCCCCAGCGGGTGGCCTGCAGAACGACCCCTGCTCGCATGCGCGCCCGCACACACAGTCTCCCACCGTCCACCATAGATCCGTGTAAAGTAGTAGGCAAAAAACGAAAAAACAAAAACAAAAAAAAAGAGAAAGAAATGCTTAACATCCTTAGCCATCAGAGAAATGTAAATCAAAACAACTTTGAGATTTCATTTTACACCTGAAAGTATGACCAAGATCAAAAACATTTATGCTTATGATGTAGAGTAAAGGGAAACATTTTTATTTTTGGTCAGAGTGTAAGCTGTTACAGCCACTTTGGTTATCAGCATGATGGTTTTTTTTGTTTTGTTTTGTTTTGTTTTGTTTTTTCGAAAATTAAGCAGCAACCTACCTCAACACCCAGCAATACCATTTTTGGATATATACCTACAGGATATTTAAACATATTACAAGGACATGTGCTCACCTACGTTTATAGCAACATTATTTATCAAAGCCAGAACCTGGAAACAACCTAAATGCCCCTCTTTTACAGAGATGATAAAAGGACTGAGAAAGAAATTAGAGAAATATCACCCTTTACAATAGCCACAAGTAACATAAAATATCTTGGAGTAACTTTAACCAAACAATTGGAAAACCTGTATGATGAAAAACTTTAAATCTTTGAAGAAGGAAATCAAAGAAGACACCAGGAAATGGACAGATCTCCGATGCTCTTGGGTAGGTAGAATTAACATAGTAAAAATGGCAATCTTACCAACAGCAATCTACAGATTCAATGCAATGCTCATCAAATACTCAAATTCATATGGTGGAAAGAAAAGCTCCACCAAAAGAAAAGCTCCAGGATAGCCAAAACAATACTGTACAATAAAGAATTTCTGGAGGCATCATAATCCTTGACTAAACTCTATTAGGAGCTGTAGTACTGAAAACAGCCTGATATTGCCATAAAAACAGACAGGAGGACCAACAGAACCGAATAGAAGATCTGGATATCAATCCACACATCTACAAATTTTTACGGATTCTTGACAAAGAAGCAAAAAAAAAAAAAAAAAACAAAAAAAAAACAAAAAAAAAAAACAAAAAAAAACATAGAATGGTTAAAAGAAAGTATATTTAACCCGATTGTTTACATTTTGACAGTTATTTGACTGGCCTGAAGCTGCGGTTTTTGAGATTTCTATTTTGTAGTGTGGCTACCAGGACAGGTTAGGCTCTGAGCTGAAGTTGAGCCACATGGCGGACGCAAACTATGTTCCCTCTGCTGTGTGGCCGTCCTGCCTGGGTACTTGGGACCAGGCAGTGCCCATTCCCCATTGTCTGCTGTGCTTGTGTTTTGGTCCCATTAGAAGCTGGTGTTAGAGGTGGCTGACAAATTTACAGGCTCTCAGGAATCCACCATTGTAGAGGCTCTGAGCCTGCAGCGTGAGACCACAAGCTTAGGTGGGCATAGCCACGCTGACTTTAACTATACTTAAGTTTTTATTTTAAATCTTATATCACAAAATTTGGAGCATTCCTGAATCCTCTCCTCTGTTAAAAAAAAGGAAAAAAGAAAAAGTCTTATCTTTATGGGCTCCTTGGCTATCGGCATTTCCATTGACTGACTCTGGGCGCTGACAGTGTCCTTTACACTTTCCTGCCTTCCTTTCCTGGCTTCTCCTTACAGCGTGGGTCAGATCACCTGTCTACTGTGCCTGTGCACGGGATGCCACAATCTCAGCAGTACCCTAGGCCATTGTTAGGCCAAATTTCGCGTTCCCTTTATTTTTTTTTTTCACCCAGTCAGCAATAATAGGGATTGCGGCTAGGGTGGCCACAGCTCCATGGCTCCAAGTCCCAGAGCCGATAGAAGGCAGCAGCGGATACGCCGCCTGCTGCCAGCACAGGGATGGGAATATAGTAATTACAAACTAAATGTTTTCGCTCCACTTCAGCTCCTCTAGTTATCAAAACGTATTTAAGCAACTGTACTGATAATTGAATATGATTTTTTTGTCCCATATTTATAACGATTTACAGTTTTACTCCTCGTTTTCTCCTGCCTTTCTCTTTCCTTTTTTATTATCTACTATTTATTTCTGAGCACTCATTACTCACCTCTCCATCTATGGTGCAGTTTTCTTGCCGGGTTCCTCATGTACTCCGTGTATGCTTGGCCACACTTTTGTGCATTTTGGGGGTTACCAGTCAACCCCACGTTGGGCACCATATAGCGACGATGGGCCTTGACAGAATCACTTCTTACCAGGGTAGGGCATGGAAATTTTAGAAACATAAGTAAAGAATATGAAGACAGAAATAGTAAGACAGAAGCCATAGAATAATACCAGAGGGCACTCCAGTGATAACTGAAATCCAATCATCTGTATTTACTTTTTTTTTACAGCTTTTATACCCAAAGTAAACAGGGGAAGAAGGTAACAAAAGACCTTATTAACATGATACAAAGGATAACTCACACAGTCAATCATATCCTGAGTTGGGATGTGCAACTGTGCTTGTCAATCATTCGCGTAACCTCCAAACTCTCTGACCATTAGACAAGGTAGAAATGGGCCCACATTTCCTGAGCTCCACAGTAGAGTCATTCATAATAGTCAAGATACAGAGACAAGTCAGGTGTCTCTCAGCGAAGAACAAAAATCTATAATGTGCATAATGGGCGTCGACAATGTGAGCCTTCACAATAAAAGGTGTTCCATAATGGATGACGACACTGTGAGGCTTTATAATAAAGGGTCGTTTTCAGCAGCACAGATCAACCCAGAGTATATTATTTAAATTAAAATAAGATAAAAATGTACACAGGAAGAAAAATGGTACATGATCTCACTTGTGAAATTTTGAAAAGCTAACCTAAAAGCTAGTCTAAAAGGACTAGAAAGTAGAAAGGGGGAGAATAAATTACAGGAAAATTAATGCCAAAGAAAAATTGATTGATTGAAAAAAAAATAGAACGACGGTCTGACTGACACAGGAGAAAGATAGGGACTGGTTTGGAGTAGGGCTCAAGATTCCTGCCTGAGTGTCCAGTCACCTACCACCTAGCAACACTGCAAATGGGTTGGGGGGTGGATCAGGGCATAGTGAGACCTGGGAAGACTAAAAGAAGGCCTCCATCCATTCAGCTACAGGGGGAGCCTTGATCTGTTATCTCGAATACTTTAACACATCAGAGTCATCTTAGTACTCAAGTTATAACAACAACAATAAAGTCTAAGGTAGAATTGAACCTGATGGTGCTGCTCCCAGCTTTTGAGTAATGATAAGGCACTCGCTTAGGCTCAAAGATATACTTGCAGGCCTGGCACAGAGGTGAAAACAAGAGAAAAACTTGCATTTGTGTTCAATCCCTACTTCACAGTGAACTTTAGGTTTCTATTTTGTTTTGTTTTCCTAACTAGAAAGATTGCATCTAGATTGCATCTGAATGAAAGAGAGGGAGGGAGAAAGGGAGGGAGGGAGGGAGAGAGGGATGGAGGGAAAAAAGGAAGTGAAAAGTAATCTCAAAAACTCTTTGTAGCTCTGAAATTATGTCCCATTCATCTAAAATGGCACCAGATCATTAAAAACCCTAGAACCGAATCAGAGTTGATGTTGAAATCAAAGCATTAAATCTAACTTTGTACTAAATGGAAATAGCATTAGGGGAAAGAATATTTTTATAGCTGGGCCTAAGAACCAGGCGATCTGAGGTCTTCTAGCGCCCTCTTGTGTCCACATCTAATCATCACACCACCAAACTGCTATCTAATAAATAGGAAGCATAACTAAGGAAGTGAGTTCATCAAGGAGTGTCATTGCTTATTCATCCTGCTTGGCTGTGTTTGATGTACTTATAAAAACAGCAGCCCCCCAAAGTCACTTCCATTCACTCCTACCCACTCTTTGAAAGTTGATCACCTGTTGTGGAATAGTTGGTAAACTATGTAAAACGTGTTGCATGTGTTTATGTTGTGGAATATTTGTTTAACTGTGTAAAGATCTTTAATCATGTAAAGATGTGTTGCCGCTTGCCTGTCAAAGTCACCCGATTCATGGTCTGATAAAACACCAGATGGTCAATAGCGAAAGAGGAAGTTTAGATAAAACTTCCGGGCAGGGAGAACAAGTAGGAGAAGAAGCTTAGGCTCAGACAAGAAAGAAAGGGAGAAGACAGTGGACAGCCAACCAGACACAGAGAAAGCAGGAAAGCAGGCCGTACAGAATGGAAGAAAGGTAAAAAGCCCCACGGTAAGATGTAGATGAATAGAAACAGGTTAAATGAAGTTGAAAAAGCTAGTGGGGCAGCCTAAGCTAAGGCCAAGCATTCACAATTAATAATTTAAGTCTCTGTGTCTTTATTTGGGAGCTGACTTGACCATTATCTTAATTTTCTCATGGTCCCCTTGGGTTGCCGTCACCCCTAGACAGCAGGAAGCAATGTAAAGAACACAACACCCACATTCCCAAGAGGTAGGGTGGGTGATTTTGGTCTTTTGGTGAGTTATGAATGTTTGTCATCATTTGGTGGGGATATAGGAACACAGAATAAAAAGACAACTATTCATCTCAAATATTTCAAATTGGTATGGGTTTTTGTATATTGATACAAATTTAAGGTTTTTTTTGCTATACTGTACATAGGTTTCTACTCTTGTTTAAGGTGTTTTTCCTATGCAGCTCATTTAAAATTGTAATATACAGTTCTGGTCCTTGAACCAGAACTATTATACAAACTGTTTAGGAAAATTAAAAATACAGGTTAGTGGTAACAAACAAACTTGTAGTCATGTTAGGTATGTCTTCAAGGTTAAACAGATATATTTTAAACAGATCTTCAAATGCTTCAGAGACCTACAGAATATGGAATTTAAGATGTTTAATAACCTAGACTTTTCATGACAGGTCAGACATGTCTGGTCCTGGGAGCCAATCTACTTCATAAAAGGATGATGGATGCCAAAGAACCTCCATGTGGAGTTCACTTTCATTATGGTAAAAATTGACATCTGGGTAAGAAACTCCCTTTGCCTCCATTGCTATCAGTACCGAGCATTTGTAAATAATATTAAGACTTTAAGTCTTTATTTGGGAGCTGTTGGTGGCCCAAAGAAAATTCCAACTACAATCACCCTTTTTGCTTTTCCTGAGGTCACTATAGTTACAATTTGTTTGCATGGTAAGAGCAATTAAGATAGAAGACTTTAATATGAGAACATAAGTTTGAGTCTCAGCATTGCCTTTCCTTGAATCTGTATCTCTAGTCATACTAACTTAGCTTCTCTTCTAAGAACTCATACATACAGTCATTTATCAAAGAATAGACCCTGCTCTCACAAGTATATTCTAGGTCATCTAGTCAGGTTATCGATCATGACTGAAGCAAGATCACTTTGTTTTGGAAGTTACAAGTGGAGAAACAAGGAAGAAAGGAAAGAATAGTTGATTTAGATTTCATCAAAATTGAAGGTGTGTGTGTGTGTGTGTGTGTGTGTGTGTATGTGTGTGTATGTGTGTGTGTGTCTGTACGGATATTACAGAGAAAGTTAAAAGACTACTCAGGACACATATTTGCAAACCATCAACAGCTTGTTCTCCTTACTACTTAGTTTTTAAATGTACCTATAAACACCAAATTAATAAAACCCGAAACACTGCCCAGGTGTGTGTGTGCGTGTGTGTGTGTGTGTGTGTGTGTGTGTGTGTGTGTGTGTGTGTGAGAGAGAGAGAGAGAGAGAGAGAGAGAGAGAGAGAGAGAGAGAGAGAGAGAATAGGCAGATATGTCCTGATTCACAAGATACAATGACTGTGGTTGCTAAACTTTGTAATGGTTCAATATGATTCCACTCCGTGGAATGTACACTTCAATATTTTAGATTCTGATCTTTTTTCAGGATAATCAGATGCTGTATAGTGTTCTAACAGGGCTGCCAGTGGGAGTGAACCCCAAATGAACTGTGTTTCATTTCATTCATGACTCAAACTCTACTACATCTTATTGCTAAACTATTGTGTTCAGTCAGTTGGGAATAATACATGCATTTTCAATTCAGGATATTTTTAACCAGATATGGTTTTCTCAGAACATAATCTCATTAATGAAGAAATACATAAGTGTGTGTGTGTGTGTGTGTGTGTGTGTGTGTGTGTGTGTGTCTTAGATTATAATACTAAATCCTCAAAACAACTCAGGAACTTGGTATGTTATTTTGTAAATGTGAATTTTACAGGAGAGAAGATAAAGTTCTTATACCAGCAATTCCACTCCCAATAAATCAGTTATTCAAACAATAATTGCAACGTGGCTGAGGATAGCAAATTCAGAAACAACACAAATGCCTATTAACGCATGAGTAGATAAACAAAAAGTGTAGTATTTATTCTCTGGACTAGTCAGCCTTAAAAATAAGGTACAGATATCACTCCATATTCCAAGGGAATTGAGGCCAGGGTACTCAGTGAATACCAAATCCCTCAGGCCTTAGAGTCCCTCACATGGGAGGGTATATTGTTTACATATTAATCCTGAAGTTTTGTAGCATCCATTCCAGTGTAATTGCTATGCCAACAGTTGCCTGACTGTACCACTCAAGTAATTGTAAGGGAAAGTTTGTACGTGCTTGATACAGACACATAATAAAAAAAATATTAGTGTTAGTTGAATCCAAAGAAACAAAGTTTAGTGACATGGAGGACCAAATGGCATGCCACAAACCCAGAACATTATTCTAAAAGAAAGAAACTAGGGGCTGGAGAGACGGCTCAGAGGTTAAGAGCACTGACTGCTCTTCCAGAAGTCCTGAGTTCAATTCCCAGCAACCACATGGTGGCTCACAACCACCTGTAATGAGATCTGGTGCCCTCTTCTGGCCTGCAGGCATACATGGAGGCTGAACACTGTGTACATAATAAATAAATAAATAAATGCTTAAAAAAATAAAAGAAAGAAACTACATAGGAACATCCACTCACTGTGTACGTCTGTGCAGGTTAAATATTCAGGCCAGGTGAATCTAACAAGGGAGAAAGTATAATAGACCCCAGGTGCTATGAGCAAGGTGAGGAGCTCTTTAACAGAAAAAAATAGTCCTTAACAGAAAAACAGTCTCATTTGGGGGTGATGAGGAGAATTTGGAATGAAATGGAAGTGAAGAATCGCTAGACTCTTGGCAACACACTAAATGCCGTGGGAATGTGCAGGCTGCAGTGATACAGACTAAGCTGTGTGTCTTTTGTAACAAATATGCACTACCAAATGTTGGGACTGAAAGCAAGGGAAAGACGGTCTTTATTCTCCAGATGACAGTATCTGTGACAGTTTAGAAATAATACAGCCGAATCTATCGCCTGATGAGTGGGCAGGGACACAGGAAGGAAGACATTCATAGACAGTAGAGAACTGAAATATCATGGCAGAAGCACTTATTCTGGATGGAAAGGAACAGGCACTCTTTCAATTACTCTTATTTGTGAATTCTAACCTGTATATTTTCCAGACACATTCTACTTCTCATGCTTCATGGTTTGCCTTTCCTTAAGTGAGTTTTTAGCTTGTAACTTGTAATCAAAGGCAGCCACCTAAAGTACAACCTCTACTAAGGAACTCCAAGGGCCATGAAGCCTCTTGAGCCAAGGATTCCAGTTTGAAATTTGCTGTGGAAATTGTGTCCTCTATGAGGTTTTCTGAGAGGATACGAATGGAACCACTCCTTAGGTCATAAGAGAAGATCTCTTTCTACCGGGTATCATCTCACAGTTTAAATAACTATTATTAATGAGAACTTTATAGTCTTCATCAACAGATTAGTCCATTTAGCAACAGTGGTTTTGAGAAAGTGACTGTGGACTGGGTATAAATTGGCATAGCCCTGGTCATCCAAAAATGTTACAATACCTTGATTCATTTAGGAAGAAAAATATTTGTTTTTCAATAACAGATTCTTACCCATTTAGAGACCATGGCCATGTGTTCCATACTTTGTCCTTTCACACAAACATACGTGTGTGTACACACACACATACACACACATGCGCACGCGCACACGTGCGTGCATGCACATGTGTGCGTACATACATATACACAATCCTCTCTATATAAAATGATGCTTTCACACCTGTAAAGGAAAAGTAGAATTGGGTACACACCAGAGGAAAGGAAAGAGCCAGTGGAAGGTGAGAAAGTGAATACTGTGGAGGGCAGTGGGGAGAAGGACAAAGCACAAAGACACATATATGAAGAGGCCATGATGAAACTCATTACTTCATGCGCTAACCTAAAAATTAACTTTAAAATGATGTTTCTGACCTGATCCTCAAACAAGCTCCTCAGAGCAGTTTAGACTCGAACACCGCTTATGTGACAAGTCACACAGAGCTGAAGTCTTTTCAGTTAACGTTAGGGTTTCTGATTTGTGAATTGCAAAGTACACCATTAGTTTCCATTGAAAATCAAGCCTGATGATATAAATATTTAATCATATCAGGAATATAGGGTAGGAGGATTCTGAGTTCCAGGCCAACGTGGGTTGCATATTTTTTTTCAATAAAAAAGCAACAAAATAATCTAAATAAAGGAAAACAAAACATTTCTATGAAAATGACTTCTCTGAGCATTAAATAAAATGCTTCACATAAAGAATATAATTTACAAAGTATACCATTAGTAAATCCTGGCCTTTATTATGCTTTGTTATTGCTCTTATTGGTTACTATGGTTACTCTTCTCTAACAACTTACGATTTCTGGCAGTATTTCAAATCGAAATGCACCAAGCTACCCCGATAGTAGTTCCATGTGCTTACCATAAAATCAGGTGACATGAGGTTGGTGAACGTCCTCAGATGTGTGAACCAGCTGAGGTAAGATAATTCCAAGTAATCAGAGAATTCCAACAACTCATGACCGCTCTGCCCTAACTTATCCACAAGATGGCGCTCAACAACAGAGTGGCTTGTCCTGCTAAGCCCTCTGGAACAGCTCAGAAGGTGAGTCCTACTTACTATCTTTACTAACAAAGGGCCTTTCTTTTAAGAGAAAAGCTTTTTAGCATTTGAGGTGAGGTATGTATCTTTTCTTCTCTTAAAGGGAAATCAAAATAGTTAACCCAGGTTTGAAAAATGTCTCAGATTGGGTTTCTGTTGATGAAATATCACAATCAAAGCAAGTTGTGGAATGAAGAGTTTATTTGGCTTACACTTCCAGATAACTGTTCATCACTGCTGTCCTGGAGGCAGGAGCTGATGTAGGGGCCATGGAGGAGTGCTGCTTACTGACTTGCTCCCCACAGCTTGTTTAGTCTGTTTTTTTATAGAAATCAGGACCACCAACCCAGGGATGACACCACCAGCCATGCGCTGGGTCCTCTCCACTAATCACTATTTAAGAAAATGCCCCAAAGGCTTGCATTTCTAAGCCAATCTTATAAATGCATGTTCTCAATTGAGTTTCCCTCCTTTCAGATGACTTTAACTTAGGTCAAGTTGACATAAAACGATCCAGCACAGAGAGGTTTGCCAGTAGGAAAGAGCTGTAGATACTTTTAACAGATATTTGAAGGCAACATCAAAGAAAAAGAATGACTATTCACCACATAATGGGTACTCTGGTACAACTCAGCCATAGATGTCTCCATAATATAAACTTTTCATGAGTACAGCTACATCCAGTCATTCTTTGGGAGAGATGGGAACAAGCCACAGGAACTACAGCTGTGTCCTCACTGACATGGATTTATTCACGTTGCTCTCCACAATACATTAGGGCAAATTCTGCAGGTTCTTCATATTGTGAGTCTCCTTCCTTCTCCACCCTCAGCAGACAGATTGTGAACACTCTGGTCTTTACTCCTACCCTGTTTGTATAGTAGAACTGGTCAGAGAGAAAGGAGATGAATAGAGATGTAAACAGAGAAAATTTTCACCAGGAAGGCAAATATTTGCAAAAGCATAAAGTATAGAAATGGAAAGAAGAGAAATAAAAAAAGAAAGGGTCAGTTGGGCTCAGTTTCACTGCTGTTGCGGTGATTGCATCAAATGGAGATTTGTGTGATCATGAAGGTTCAAGTAAATAGACTTGGAATTGCTGCAAATTGAGTGAGATGCTAAGACTGTGAGGTCTGGGAAAAGGTATGTAATGGCCATTTTAGCTATGTGCTGCAAATGTGTTTACCTCTACCAAAAGATTCATGCAAAGATTTGAATGACTTTCAAGTACTTTGAATGCTGGACTTGCTTTGCTTGGAGTCAAATATACGTATACCTGCTACTTGGTTCCCACAAAGACACCATTGGAGGCACCCATCCTCATATCTGGCTGATATAAACTGTAGTTATCTCTTCTCTTCTTTTGGACTCTAAAGCAGAACCTGTCAAGTACATCATTTTCAATATACTCATAAACCAGATTTGGGAGATGGTTCAGAGATTAAGAGCACTGACTGCTCTCAGAGGGGACCCAGAATTGATTCCCAGCACTCAAGTAGTGGGTCACAACCATCTGTCACTCCAGTTTCAGGGGATCAATATAATATGGGATTCCCCTCTGTATGCTATAAATATCATTGGTTGATAAAAAAAACTGCTTTGGCCTATATCAAGGCAGAGCTTAGCTAGGCATGGAAAACTTAGCTAGGCATGGGAAACTAAACTGAATGCTGGGAGAAAGAAGATGGAGTCAGAGGAAAGCCATATAGCCCCGCTGGAGACAGACGCTAGATTGAACTTTACCTGGCAAGCCACAGCAATGTGACAATACACAGATTAATAGAAATTGGTTAAATTAAGATGTAAGAGTTAGCCAGTAAGAAGCTAGAGCTAATGGGCCAAGCTGTGATTTAATTAATACAGTTTCTGAGTGATTATTTCAGGACTAAACAGCCTGGAACAAACAAATGGCCTCCCTACAGCAAATTGGTACTCCAACGTGTGCTAGTTAAATCCACATAAAACCTGGGAGGACTTGGAAAGAAATTCTAGACACTAAAAATCAAAGTTTGACTGCATGTTTTTTTTTTGATGAGCTCTGATTCCTGGTGGCATGCTGCAGCTTCTTTAAGAGAGGTTTTCCTGATTCAGCGGTAGCAGAAAAAAAAGCTGCACGGTTTTGTAATGGTGGCTTCCTGGGCTGTGCTGCCAGTATGAACTCTGACAAGGTCTGGCTATGGAGCATTTCAATGGGGTCTATGAGCAGAGTGCTACAACTTGTTTAATGGCAACACAAACCTGCTGCAACCTGCCCCTGGATTTGGGGCAGAGACAATGGCTCTCAGAGACAATGAACAGACTTCTGCCATGTTGGACTCAGTGGAGCAAGCGGTCAAGGCCTTGTTTGCCTTAGCAATGATGCTGCTTAGAATTTTAAGAAGGGCTTAGCATTTTAAGAAGCACTCCTGGACAGAAAATAATTACAGATACACAATAAAGACAGTTTCATATTTTTTTTAAACAAAAGACCTCTAAATTGTTCACAGTGTTGGATAAATATATGTAGGGTTGGGAGAGAAAAGAAAAAGAATATAGACAGTTATAAAAAGAAGCAAATGGTTTTAAATAAAGGTAAAATCTTTAAAGAGACAGAGTATGGACAGACATAGATTAAAGGAGTAAAGAAAAATAAGTCATGTAAATATGGAATATACACAGCAAGTCTGGATTATGTATATTATTGTTGTTTTCTTTTTAATTTTTTGACTGTGAAGGAGCTAAGTACAGAGATACAATTCATTGTATGGACTGCTAAGCTAAACCAGTATATATACTTTAAAGGTATCTTGACATCAAAATTTGGGTCTAAGGCTATGTTGCTTTGGAAAAGAGTCTCTTCTTTTGTTTCCACAGAGGAGGAGAACCTGTAGAATCCTTCCAGACTAATGTGATTTGGTGGAACAACAGTCCCTGAAAGGTCACTTTGAACACCCCTCAAAAAATTACTTCACTCAATAAAAGCAGTGATGTGGGAGGTCCTTCTGTTTATGTGTTGCTTTTATTGGTTAATTAATAAAGAAAATTCTTTGAGCTTATAGCAGAGCAGGGCATAACAGAGCCAGGTGGGGAAAACTAAACTGAATGCTGGAAGAAAGAAGTTGGAGTCAAAGAGAAGCCATGGAACCACTGATGGAGACAGACACACTGGAACCTTGCCGGCAGATTACAAGCCTCATGATAAAATATAAAATAATGGAGATAGGTTAAATTAAGATGTAAAAGCTAGCCAATAAGAAGTTAGAGCTAATAGACCATGCAGTGATTTAATTAATACAGTTTTCATGTGGTTATTTCAGGAGTCTTGGCAGCCAGGAAATGAACAAGTGGCCTTCTATTACACAGCAGGAAGCAGTTTGAATAGAACTATGCTTATATTCCCAAATATTGTTTGTAAATATTTCTTTGCATTTAAAGGGGGATATTATATAGAAACAAATACCTTGCATTGATATGTATTTTGGTTTGTTGATACAAATTTAAGATCAATTTTGTTATATATGTATTTCTGCTCTTGATTAAGTTATTGTGTTTGTGCAGCTCATTTAAAATATAAAGAATAATTAAGAAATACGGGTTAATAAATAATCATTTTTAATAGTCAAGTTTGTAGCCATGTTAGTTAGGTTTTCTAGATATATAGAAATGTATTTCAGTTAGATAGGTACTCTTCAAAACTTTCAAAGACTACAGAATATGGCATTTAAAATGTTTTAAGAACTTAAGACTTTTCATGACATTGAGATATATCTGCTCCTGGTAGCACCAATTACTTCACGAGGAAGATGGGCATCGAAGAGGCTAATTATGGAGTTTGCTAGCCATTTGGGCAAGAAACTGCTCTTGCTTGAACTGCTTGATGTTATGCTGTGTGAGCTGAACATGCAGAACCCATAGAGAAATGACTGCTGAACCTGCCTAAAGGTGAGATGATCTTTGGGGGGTTCCTGCTTCATGAACAGTCTGCCAGACATTCTGCAGGACACAGAAGAAAGTGACTGACAAACTGCTACTATAGGTGAACTGCTTTTCTAATTTCCTCCCTCATGGAAATGTCTGCTGGATACCATGTGACGGTAGGCTAAAGATGGATGCCCCAACAATATAGAAGAACTTTGGGTGACTGTACAGGGAGCAAGATGTCTCTGTCAAGTTTAAAGTTTGGGAAGTTACCAAGCTGTGATTTAATTAATACAGTTTCTGTGTGGTTATTTTAGGGCTGTGCAGCCTGGAACAAACAAGCAGCCTCCCTACTACACCAACACTCTCTTATGATTTCTCTGAGTATCAGTCATACATGTGATATACAGATACACATACAGGAAAAAACATTTATATACATAAATTAAAATAAGTAAATCTTTGAAAACTACTAATAAGCCAATAGCAGGCCCATGTGCTCCTTCACCACATTAAAGAATGCAGTAAATAAGAAACTTCAGTACATCTGCTGCTTCTTGAATTATTTTAAATGTCTATTTCAGATCATCGGAATTTCACCAAGTTGGCTGAGAGCAAACAAGGGCGCTGTGACCATTATACAAGAGGCAATAGAGCAGACTCAGAAGTTGCTCATAAGGTCACCCTCAACTTGCACAAGGTCATTCATTCTATAAGCATCATAGCCACTTTGTTCTCTGACTGTGAGATATTAGTGCTTAGGCGGAAAAGGAGGAGTGGGTGGGGAAGTGAAGAGGAGAGAGATGGGAGGTGACTGTTAAAGCAGCCAGTCATAAGTTGTTTTTATTAGATACTTTGTCAAAGAAATAAGAAAAAAGAAGTAATAACAGCATGTATCACATTTCTGGATATTGGGAATAAAACTGTAATAAGCATGAGTTTTCAGGTATTAACTCACAACCCCTTGTGCATGTTCCCGCCTGAGCTGCCTAACCTCATTACTCTTTTGCTGTGTGTGTCACCAAGTATTTTCCATTTCTATGGCACAAACACAGGACAAACTTGTCAACACATTGTCCATCTATCAGCATATAGGAAAATTAATCTCAGGGAGCAGAACACGATAGCAGATGGGCTTTATTTGCCACACAATGTGGGCTTACAAACATTGCATGAGAGAATATGAAACCCCAACACCTGTTGAGACAAGATGACCTTCGTTCTAGATCGTGTCCTGTTTCTGAAACACGTGGTAAGCAAGTAGTACAGGTTTGGGCACTTAATCAAAGTCTGTGGGCCCTTGTCAAGGCAAATGTAGGCCACCCCACCCTTCCACTGGCAGAGGAAGTCTGGCTTTCACTGGGGAAAAGCTGTTTCCGAATTAACAGGAAGAAGAGCACCAGAAATTGTCTTTACCTTTTGCAGACGCCCACGCATGGCCTCCCTCTTACACCCAGGCAGGGAGGGGTCCTCAGTATTGGTTTTAAAACAGCTCAGACACAGATCTGGCCTCTTAACTGAGAGGTTGCTTCCACACCCTCTCACACCCTCTCATAGACACAGAAGCTGAAGGCCAGAGACTTAATGTGAGATAAGTCATGAAGTGCTCACTCTGAGTCCCTGCCCTCCTACTAAGCCAGGACTTAATCTTAGTCATTTGATCCAGCTGAGATGAAGCACTATCCTTACTTGGAAAAGTTCTTCCTTTCTCACTAGCTAATAGAATAATTAACTATTTGTATATGAATGGTCATAGAGAAGTAGTCCTACATATCCACAAACAGGTATAGAAAAGGACAGAGAGAGAGAGACAGAGACAGCGACAGAGACGAGACAGACAGGGATAGAGACAGAGAGAGAAAGAGAGAAAGAGAGAGAGAGTAGGGGTTCAAGGGAGGGCTTTATCAATACTCTATTAATAAGTGACAGAAACGTTAGATTGCACTGTTCAAAATTATGTTTTATTTGCTGACTTCTGGGGCCTTTAATATGATTTAAAAGATATTGTGACTCCCTGATAGAGAAGTAAATTCACAAGCTTTTTAATCATAGTTGTTTTTCTGGTCCCATCCGTGAAGAAGCTCACAAGGTCAGTGTTCCAGCAATGCTAACACAGTCTAATAGTTTTGAGGAATACCTTCAGTGGTCACAGAGCTGAAGTAAGTTGGTTGAGCTTCCATGGCATGCTTTTTCAATGATGCCTGCCATTCACACAACCCCTTTTGAGGTCAATATCAGGTCTACTACACTATTCAATAAAACTTCCGTCCAGGAGACTGAAACCCAGCCTCAGCTTTGCAAGGTCAGGAGCCTTCTTAACTCTTGAACTCACTGCATAGTGGCTGGCACAGTCGATGTCTGTATGATTTAAAAGAAAATCTTTGGTTGAAATTTCACGTAGTCGACTTAGAGAAGAATGACTCATGAGTCTGTCCAAGCTTGGAACCAGCAGAGGGGCCGAAAGTTGTGTTCGGCAGCCCTGGCAAGCAGCAAACTTCCGGAGACAGAATACAAAGGCAGAGCAGAGACATTGGATTGGATACAGGTGGGCGTTTACCTTATTCATACATAATCCAGGGGAGAGTCTCTAATTAGAAATTAGTTGGGAGTTTCTGGTTGTTTAGGCTTCTGTTTTGTTTTGTTTTGTTGTTCACCTGGAGCTGGGTTTTCTTTTCCTTGTGTGGGAGCTCTGGTTGCAGAGACAACTACTGGCAGAGGTCTCCTTATTTGCTTTAACAGTGTTTGATTAGTGAGTAATTGCTGCATGACAGCACAGAAGCACACTGTGGTAACCTTAATATTACCATATTGAGTTTCCAGATAGAAATTTGACATTTAGAAGGAAGCTGTAACTTTATACATTTATATGCAGCTGATAAGTGCACATGCTCAAGAAAACCAAGTCAATCTCATTTCCATAGTCATGCGGTCTCTATGACTGCAACTAACTTACTATTTCTCAAATTCTGGCTTGTTGCAGGGGGCAGTCGCTTGTTCATTCGGGCTGCTCAGAACCAAAATAACCACACAGAAACTATATTAATTAAATAATTGCTTGGCCCATTAGCTCTAACTTCTTATTGGCTAACTCTTACATATTAATTTAACCCATCTCCACTAATCTGTGTATCACCATGAAGTCGTGGCCTACCAGTAAAGTTTCAGCACATTTATCTCTGGCAGTGGATCAATGGCGTCTCACTGACTCCACCCTTCTTTCTCCCAGCATTGAATTCAGTCCTCCCCACCTACCTAAGTTCTGCCGTATAAATGGGCCAAGGCAGTTTCTTTATTCATTAATGGTAATCACAGCATAGAGAGGAGACTCTTTTTTTGCTGCCATTATTTTATTTTATTTTATTTTTAAAGTAATTTTATTAAATTATAAAAGTTTCCATTTATGCCCCTCTTCCCATCACCCTCCCACTCCCCCCCTTCCTCCTCCCTCTTTGTCCCTAAGGGCAGTCAGGGTTTCAAGCCCTGTGGGAAGTTCAAGTTCGTCCCCTCTCCCTCCAGGTCCAGGTAGGTGAGTATCCAAACAGACTGGATTCCAAAAATCCAGTATATGCAGAGGAAACTAGTCCCAGTGTCATTGTCAATGGCTTCTCAGAAAGACTCCGGGCCAGCCACATTCAGAGAATCCGGCCACATTCAGAGAATCTGGTTGGATCACGTGCTCGTTCAGTCGCAGTCCAACTGCCCTTGGTAAACTCTCATTAGATCCGACCCCTTGTATCAGTGGGTGATAGCATCCCTCGCAGTCCTTCGTCATTTTCTTCGTCCTTCTGTTCCTCATTTGGACCTTGGGGGGCTCAGTCCGGTGCTCCAATGTGGGTCTCCGTCTGTATCGCCATCCATCGCCAGATGAAGGATCTATGGTGATAAGCAAAATATTCATCAGTATGGTTATGGGCCAAGGCCGGTTCAGGCACCCTCTCCTCTGTCCAGAGAACAATCTGGGAATCTCTCCTTGGACCTGGGATCCCATATATAATCAAGTTTCCTATAAACCCTAAAATGACTCCCTTAGTTGAAATATATTCTTCCCTGATCCCATATTCATCCTTCCTCCCTTCCCCCCATCCCGGTCAACCAAGCTTTCTCCATTCCTCCCCTACTCCCTTCTCTCTAACCCTCTCCCCTTCCAACAACCCTCCCACCCCCACCCCCATGCACCCAAGGTTACCTGGGACTCTTGACTATTTCCTAGAGAGGAGACTCTTATATCACTGGATATTTTGTTTTTTTAGTGTAGAATCCAACACGATAGGTTTAGTGATGTCTGAAATGGCATTTTTTTATAGTAATCAAAAGTCAGTTTTCCCACACATTACTTTTTATACAGTCTGCAATCAGAGAATGGAAGAGTCTTTCCACACATTACTTTTTATACAGTCTGTAATCAGAGAATGGAAGAGTCTTAAAGTCACACTTTGGCAGGTAAATTAGAAATGTGTAGCCTGGTATTCAAAATGGTCTCTTCTTGCCATTTATCGATACCTTCACTACACTAATCTCTGACTAGCCAGAATTACATTGAGCCCTCCCACAGACAAGACACCTTGAGGGGATATAGCAGCACCTGGTAACAGAACAAGGAGAAAATTGAAGGAAAATAACCCACAATGCTTTCTTGCTGCCAATCACTCACACTGCACAAATACAATAGGAAAACAGGAAGAGAGGAAATCCATTGATAAAACCAACTAAGTCAGCTTCAATGAGCAAAGAACAGAAGAGACACAGGTGCTAGATGTCTCTGGATGAGCAAACTGATGCTGTGTGGTGGACTTTGGTCCTCTAGAGCAAAGAACAAGTTGGTTTGTGTCTTTTCTTTGATCTAGAGAGAACCTGATTTAAAAAAAAAAAGAAAGAAAGAAAGAAGTGGGGCTGGAAAGTGTAACTTTTTATTGTGTGCAAGTGTGTTTTACCTACAACTGGGCCATACTCCTATTTGAGAAAGGAAAAACAATTTACCATTTGGAACCTTTTTCCAGCCTTCCTAAACACTGTCACAGAAACTCCCCTTACTGCCTTAGATTCTCCCGTCTGCTCCTCCTGTGAGTTAACTCTCAAGCGTCTCCTCCAGATGATCTTAGCATCTCTTCCCCAAAGTGCTGATCATTATCTGTCCTTGATATGCAGTGATTAAAGATCCTATCCATTCAAAATTCTTATCTTCTGAAAAATTTAACCATTCCATTTTTGGGGGCCCAGTCACAACACCGCTCTTCTAGTTCCATCTGCCAAAAGAATACCCAGATGCTTAAGAAAACCCTTCTCTCGTGGGGCTGAAGAGATGGCTCAGTGGTTAAGAGCATTGCCTGCTCTTCCAAAGGTACTGAGTTCAATTCCCAGCAACCAGATGGTGGCTCCAACCATCTATAATGAGGTCTGGTGCCCTTTTCTGGCCTGCAGGCATATACACGGACACGATATTGTATACATAATAAATAGATAAATCTTTAAAAAAAGAAAAAGAAAACCCTACTCTCAGTTTAAATGACCAACTGCTTTCCCTCCCCTGCTTCTTTTTCCTGATAAAGGCATTGAAATAGTTCTAATAACCAAGTCTGATAAACTCTAATGCACATACCACTGTTATCTGTGTCCACTACTGAATCTACACTGGAAAGCCTGTTGCTTAATTGCCTCAGCCCTTTTGTCTGAGCTAATGACATAATTTTAATGTATTTCACTGCTTCTTGTTGACTTTCTGCCTCATCCAATGTTTCTACCGCATAATATTCCAAAACGTAATCTGATCGTATTACACTTAGCAATATGTTGCAAGTCTCTCTACAGATGTGGACAGGAAAGCGACTGCGGATACATGTGAACATGGAGGAAGGGAAGGCCAAGTCACCACTTTGGGCTCTCAGTTGTTCTGCTGATTTCCTCCCAAACTGCTCTGTTGGTGAATGGTATATTTGTCTTCCTTTCCTTGATTTTTCTTTTTTCTTTTTCCTTTTCAAATGGGAGATGCCATGAGATGGATGAAGAGATAAGTGGAATGAAAGACAGAAGCGAAGAATGAAGAGATCCTAGCTTTTTGTAAAGGTTGTTTATAAAGGAAAAACTGTCAGTACTTTGATCACTATAAAGAACAAAGGATCCTCAGTACGAGACCGAAGTGAACTAACTACATCAACAGAGAATCCTAGCGACAGTGTCATGTCTGAGTCTGAAGTTCTGGCAAGGAATGACTTAGTGATAACTATTTCAGTCCTAGTAGAAACAAGATCAAGATCTTTGTTTATTGGATGCTCTTCAGTCACTTAAAACAGCAACATTTTACCTTTTTAATTCCAAAAGTTTTAAATCCTTAAAGTTGGTGAGAAAGTATTCTAACTGCCAGAGTGGAGCACAGAGGGCTTTGGTGAACAACAGAGCAAACATTAACTCTAGAGCCATTGATTTTTGTGAAAACAGCAAGTTTCCCTCTTACTAATGAGTGTACAACACTCCATTGTGACTTCACACCACAGTTTCTTTGATAGTCTTCTGTTGATGGACATTTATGCTGATTCAATAGCTTGACTCAATGATAGTGAATGATGCCACAACAAACACGCATATGCCGACAAGTCTAAGCCTATTTGCTTTCTCCACGTATACGCTCAGGAGCAGGACAGCTAGTGCTGTGTAATGTGGTTGTTCAAAGTTTGCCTACCTGCCATACAGATTTCCATGGGGTCTGTACATCTATATCAACACCAACCATGTGTATGGACCCTTTCCTCCCTATCCTGACAAACACTTGTGGTTCTTCCATATTTTTAGCTATTTATATCTTATTTTGATGATGATCATTCTGACAGTGGTGAGGTAGATTTCAACAACATACTTTTGATTCACATCTCTTTGATAGCTAAAATGTTGAGCATTTTTTCATGCTTTTGCTGTCTGTTTGTATGTTTTCATTCCTTTTACGTTGTCTAGTGAATTTGTCTGTTTACTAACTGGAATATCTAGAGGGTTCATGCTTAATATTTTAGTTTACTAATATTTCCTGGATAAAAGTCTTCTGTCAGATGACCACCTGGAGATCACTCCTGATTGGTAGGTTGTCTCTTGGCTCTGTTGTTTTCTTTTATATGCTCTAATTGGCCTTTTTTCATATCAATAATTCTCTAATAATGACATGGAGACTTCTAATTAAGTGTAAAATATTAGTCAAAGTTTATGTTTATTCCAATTAGCTCTCTAAACAACCCATTTATATTAATCTACATTCTGCCATGAGGATCATTACCGCTCCTCAGTACTGTAAGTCCGATTTTCTCTATGTCTGTCTAGTGAATCTCCTGTCTCATACTTTCCCCCAGAATTCCTATTGCTGCTGGGAGGTCCCAGCTATCTTCTCCTGCCTTGCTACTGACCGTTCAGCTCTTCATTAAACTAATCAGAAGGTACCTTAGGTATGTGAGGTAAAACAGAGACACATCCTCACACAGTGTACAAACAGATTATGTCAATACTTTGTAGTCTCTTTAGTTTGGTAAAATCCCACTTGTCAACTATGAAGAAGATGAAGATGGAAATAAAGTTAAGAAAACCAAGGGGAAGGATGGTTCCCCTAAATAAGGAAGAGGAGGACAACAAGACCACCTCAGAGCCAGCTCAGAGCTGGGAAAAAAGAAGACAACAGCTAAGGGATAAAAGAGAAATATATGCTAAGGCTAATAAAGAGAAGAAATGGACATGGTCATTTAAAGCCAGACTCTCCAGTGCTACCAGCTATCAAAAACTTCTGTGCAAAGTAACATATAACATTTCACAGGAAATCTGTTCTTCATTTTTTGTGATACTATGAATTTTTATGGTAAGATTTATTCATCTGTTAAATTAATGATGATGTTGTACATAGAGAAAAAGCTCCAGTTATCCTATTGTCAAATTCCATAGAAATGTATTCTGAATTTTACTTGCCTAATAGTGAAGAGAAGAAAAGGGAGACAGATGTTTAATGGGGCCAGGTTGACAAGAAAGGCAAAGGGATCCAGTGACCCTTCCAAGTCCATTTTGAGGGTCCCAACATGAGGTTAAGGTTTAAACAGAGGCCCGAGCAATGCACAGTCAAATATTCCTGGTCACAGTCCAGTCCATTTCCTTGTCGGTCTCTCATTGTCTCTCTAGTAAGGTTGTTTGGTAAGGCATAAATCTCTTTCTGGGAGAATTTCCTCTCTTCTGCCTCTGACTGTCTCATTTCTAAGTATAAGATCCTGAAAGAATTCCAATTTCTTGGGATACAGTGTTTTAATAATCAGCAAAATAAATGATGGACATAATGCTTTTTTAGAATATCTTTACCCAAGACAGGCTGGTTACCTTTCTCTACCTTCTGTTTCCATACCTCAGTTTTGAGGTAGAATATGTCTATATCTAAAACAATACTGTAAGCAGAATAAAAGTAGGGACCAAAGTGAGAACATGCTCAGTTTGGGTCCAATAGCCTTGCATGCAAAGCATTTTTGTATAACTATTTGGCTGGTATGAGTAATTCCATTTCATTGGTTTGAGACAGGAACTCACCATAAGGCTTGGGCTGGAGTCAAACTTATGATCCTACTGCTTCAGATTCCAGAGTAGGTGCCAGGATGCAGGTGAGTGTAACTATGGGCAACAATGAGTGTGTTTGGTTAGTGATGATTTGTCCCCAAAGAGTGGCTTGTCTTACAAAGGTTTCCCATGGCTCTTTGCATTCAGAATATGTTTGAGTTATTCTTCATAGAATGAAGTAAAAGTCGCTGCAGCATGCATGCCATGACGGTAGTTGCTCTCTTGGGTGACAGCTCCATCATTTTCCCTGCTGAACTGAAAATCTCCATCTGGAAAGGACTGCTGTCGTTGGCTTATTTGGCAAGAATTTAAAATTATTTTTAGGCACATTTTTGCAGTTTTTGTTTTGTCTTGAAGATAAGTAGTAAAACAGTGACTATTCTTTTTTGGCCACGCAGTTCATGGGTCCTCATATGTTCATAGGACAGTAGCTATATTATGCAAAAAGTTTCTGGAGAACCACACTTTGAAACATTGCATTTATTTTGTGTGTGTATGAAACCTTGTTCTAAATAGAATTTTAAAGACAACATAACCCTGGTTATTGTTTTGTAGTGTATAAAGTTATCTGTTTTTCTTTGTATTATACCTTAAATTTTTAGAAATGGTGTCAGTTCTCATAAGCTGGGTATTGTGTGTGTGTGTGTGTGTGTGTGTGTGTGTGTGTGTGTGTGTGGTTTGTTTTGTTTTCTGAAATAAGAGTCATACAGTGATTTCATATCCTGAACTGCATTTCGAATTGTTTTCCAATGCCCCATTCAATTCCCACACAGCCTGGGTGATGGCCAGGTGGTTGATGGATGGGGACCAGCCCCACCCTCCAAACAGAGATTGGGCCTGCCAGCCTAAGCCTATTTACACTCCTTGTCTTGTATGCCATGCTAGATTTGTCAGGCACCCGTCAGCGAATGGCACTCCCATAGCCAAAGTCAAATCAGACAGGAGCGGGCAAGCACATGAAAAGGCAAGCCTGGGAAAGAGCAGGAATTTCCTTTATTATGGTTGGGAGGATGATGTGCTGTTTTTGTCTGAACTATGCCTTCTGTGAACTTAAGACTTACCCTAGGGGCTGGAGAGTAAGTTAAGAACACTTACTGTGCTTGCACAGGACCAAAATTCCATTTCCAACACTTACTAGAAGCTCAGAAGCCATTTGTAGCTCCAGTTCAGGAATATTAGATGCCCTCTTCTGGCCTCTCCTGTCTCTTGCACATATGTGGTGCACATAAACTGATTACATTGGACTCGAGCACACATACCCATAAAATAAACAAAAATTCTTTTCTTCCCAGACAATCCAGTTCTGCCATTTTTCTGTAGTAGAAAGTCAGCCAAAGAATGAATGAAAACAGGCCTTAATAAATAAATAAAAATTAAAAAGAACTTGAGTGAGTCTTGAAAGAACTGTTACTATAACCTTTTAGGTACATGAAAGTTCTTTTGCCTTTTAAACCAGATTAAACCGAGCTGCCTATATTTTTTGTTACCAAAAACATTTTAGTTCATATAACAACACAATGAAGTCCAAACCTTAGAATTCCAGGGAGTACATACCCTGTGATCACAGCCAAGCTTTATAATTTCTCTGTATGTTCCACCACTCTCAGGGCAACGCCACACACCCGAACTTTCTGGGATGTGTTATAGGAGCAGCTGGGTTCTAATAAGTGAGCTCCAAGCCCTGACTTCATACTGTATGCAGAACTGTGAACGGTGATGAGCATGGAAGAACTGCATTTTTAATTTATGTGAAATCATTTTAATGTGAAGGGTCACATGTTTCTGGAAACCACAGCAATAGACAGTATAACCTTCCCCTAGTGACATTTTTCTTGATTACAGCCATTTTCCACCTTCTTTTTCTATTCAGTTCTTTCCAGATAATCATAATCTTTGTTTGCTGAAACATCACATAAAGGTAGCTATCCTTGCAAGTCAAATCCAAATACAGAAATGCTAATGCCCACAGGACAGTGACTTACTGGTAATTTCCTGTCTCTTATTAAATTTTATAAAAGTATTAATAAGCATGCTATTTTAAGAAAATATTTAAAAAATGGATCATTCGAAATAGTCTAGGAAAAGAAAAGTCACAGTCAACCCTGACAATGCCTTCTACTGGCTGCCTTCTGCCAAATCATACTATTTGTATTGGATTTCACTTAATGTACTTAGACCATTGCCTGTTATT
The DNA here is from genome assembly GCF_982192425.1 of Myodes glareolus. Lineage (NCBI taxonomy): Eukaryota > Metazoa > Chordata > Mammalia > Rodentia > Cricetidae > Myodes > Myodes glareolus. The sequence goes on from NC_142038.1 coordinate 43,525,635, forward strand.
TTCTCTATTTTTCTTTATGCCCACATCTATTGCGTTTCTATAATGTGTAAAATGTCTGAGATCATTCACCGGGAACTCCAAGGAATTTACTTGTCAAATGAATAGAATTAGCTCCTCAAGAATGTCTAAAGTGGTCTTCTCATGACATCTTTAACATTTCTGATTCTCGAGCCTCATCTTCGCTTGCCTTGCCTCTTTAATACCTCCAAACCACTCAGAGGAAGTTTTTCAACCCTTTAGTTATCAGATCATCTGTACCATCTCCGTTCTGAGTGGATAGAAATCCCTTAGAGCACATTTGAAAATAGCAGGAATGGTGTAAATGAACCTTACTGCTCACCTTTTGAGGAGAGCTATAGACATTCGAATGGGAAGACTTAATGATAGAGAGCTTCTGTAGGGAGCATTGTGTTCATTGCTCAGAACTGGGAGCAACAGCTATGACATTTAGATAGAAGGGAAACTCTTGAAACTAAAATAACCAAAGAATACTTTACTAGAAAATGTAAACAAAAAGTACCCTTCACAAGATCATCTCTGAGCCAAAACTTATGTTGTTTATTTTACTTTTATTATCGAATCTGGGTCTCCTAACAAGTCTCAAGCGTAGCCTGCCAAAGGTCTCTTGGCTAAGGTTTGGCTGAGCAGCATTCAAACTTTATCCTTTTTGACTTGGAAGTCTGTGCCATATGCTTTCAGTGAGTTCCCCTGGGAACCACGTTTGTGGGGTGACTGGAGATATTACTGAGGAGCAAAAAAAGGTGATTTGTAGTTACAATCTAAACACGTTAGCCTTTCCAGTTGCCATGGGACCTGGTATCTTGGATATTCAGTGGGATATTGTGGTGGTTTCATTAGGTATAGCCTTCATAGACAAATGGATTCGGATGCTTGCCCCACAGGTAGTGGCACTATTAGATGGTGTGGCCTTGTTGGTGGAAGTGTGTCACTGTGAGGGCAGGTTTTGAAGTCTTAGAAGCTCCAGACAGTCTCTCCTTGCTGCCTTCAGATCAAGATGAGGAATTCTCAGTCCTATATCCAACATAGTGTCCGCCTTCACACTGCCATATTTTCTGTCATGGTGATAATAGACTAAACCTCTGAACTGTAAGCCAACCCCAATTAAATGTTTTCTTTTGTAAGAATGGCTTTGATGATGGTGCCTCTGCCCAACAATAGAAATACTAAGACAGATATTTGGTGTGGAACCAGCAGAATTAGCAAAAACAAACTTCCCCTTTTCTCTTCTGTAAGCCAAGATTAAAATTCATCATATTCTTCCCAACATTAAATCTTCACCCCATACACTTCAGAAAGGGAAAGCAACTATCAGCAGCTATATTTTTCACAGACTGGAAAACAAGTCTTCAAAGAAACGCTAACCCTGATGAAGTCTGTCTCTTTATTTCACACAAATATTTCCCACTGCTCTGACGACAGGAGACTCATTGTACCACCTGCTGTGGGATAAGGCTCTAGTACACTGTAAAGATTTGTCACATGTATTGATATAATAGAACAGTTACTGGCCAGTAGCCATGCAGGAAGTATAGGCAGGGTGACCGGTCTAGGATAATTCTGGGAAGAGGGATGGCAGAGATGTAGTCGCAAGCAAGACACAGAGGAAGCAAAATGAGAATGCTTTGCTGAGAAAAGGTGCCAAGCCACGTGACTAAACATAGATAAGGAAGGATTAGAGGTTAATTTAAGTTGTAAGAGCTAGTTAGTAATAAGCCTGAGCAGCAGACAGAACAGTTTGTAATTAATGTAAGCCTCTGTGTGTTTATTTGCGACTGAATGGCTATGGGACCTGGTGGGACAGAAACTGCTGTCTGTAAGCACTTGACAATTTGTGGGTGAGCAAAGATCTCATACAACTTGTACAAATTTGGAAATAGAAGGATTAGGAGTTATATTCTCGACTATATAGTAGCTTGAGGCTAGGGCACATGAGAGCCTGTCTTTAAAAGAACAAGCACACAGAAAACAACAGCACAACAACAAAAGTATCAAAGTGGAAAGGGTACGAAAGGCCTCGGCTTCAGCCCACCTGCTCACCTGTGTCATCACCGCTCCAGTTCGACCTCACATTACTATTGTCCTCGGTACTATTATGGTGACAGTGTGATTATGACAGTGAAAATCTTCAGAACAATCCCTTTGCATTATGTCTTGCCTGACTAACAGCTTCTGCTATAGATGAATAATTTGCCAAGTGCAATCTGGCCACAGCATTTCTCCATTTAAATCCTTTTCACATTGCCCTAAACAGAAATCCCAGCTAGGTAAACGAGCCTACAGAATTCCAGACGGGTGGAGTCCTGGCTGTTTTCCAGTGTGCACAGCACCTATGACACGATCCTGAACTTCTTGGATCTGTTATCTACTTTCCTTGTACTGATTGTAAATCTTGGTCTTCCTCAATCCTCCCATTTGTTTCAGCGCAGTTGGTACTACTTTTGGAATGTTTCCTGGCCTTCCTCCACTTGCTTGTAGCAAGCTATTCAGCAATGATCTTGCTGAGGTAGAATTCTCTCATCAGTTTGTGTACATCTCTGGAAGAATTCATGACTGCTGGAATTGTTCTTGGATGGACCATTGTTACGTTTCTTAAATATAGTATGGCTTTGGGCACATTATAGATTAATATCTGGGAATAGATAGATAGATAGATAGATAGATAGATAGATAGATAGATAAAGAATCAAGTCTAAAACACTGACCAGCTGTAGTAGTTTGAATGAAAATGATCCCCATAGGTTCATAGGGAGTGGCACTATTAAGAGATAAGGCCTTCTTAAAGTGGGTTTGGTATTGTTGTTGAAGGAAGTGTGTTACTGGGGGTGATTGTTGAGGTCTCAGAAGCTCAAGCCAGGCCCAGTGTTTTCTCTTTCTTTCTGATGCCTGTGGATCCAGATATAGAACTCTTGGCTCCTTCTCCAGCACCATGTCTGCCTGCATGTCACAATGTTTTCTGCCATGATGATAATGAACTAAACCTCTGAACCTGAAATCCCATTCCAGTTAAATAGTTTCCTTTATAAGCATTGCCACATTCATGGTGGGTTTTTTTTTCACATCAGTAGAGACCCTAACTAAGGCAGTAGGTTTGTACAATCCATCTTATAAACCAGTTATCTGACTTTACTTTATCGGCTTTAACATCAAGTGTAAATCCTACCTCTGCCTTTTAGCAGCAGTGAGCGAGATTTGTGCATTAACATGTCCACACCTAAATTTATTTTGCCATTGTTATTGTTATATTTTTTTTAGTAATTACAAAATGAGGATAATTATACCCACCCTGACCTATATTTCATGAGGAATGCATGAGTTCCCTTGGGAGTGGGACTAAAGAATGGAAATTATTCTTACTAAATTATTTGAGCTATTCAATCAAGAGAGGCAGAGAAAACAGAACACCTCATGTACAAGATAATTGCTTGAGAGTTGCTTTGTGCTTTTTAAAATTGGTTCCCATGCTCTGGATTGCTGATGACAATGCATGTTCAGAGCTCAGTCATACACAGCTTGCTAAAGACTAAAGGGTGATGACCATAGAAAATCTAGCCCAGTCATCTATAACATACACCTACTTGTAATGTATGGTAATATGACGCCAGGACTGAAACCTAGCCCAGACTCCAGCGGAAACATTAGTTCTTAAAGATTGAGGGAAAATAAAGACAATCTAAGAAATCACTTCATTAGTCATCATAGGAACCCACTACAAGAGAGAACGCTTGTCATTATTCTGTCCATTCTCCTCATTGGAAAACTGTAGAAATTTTGACTAAAGAAAAGAAACAAGATAAGTTCAAGTTTACACAAGTTAATTGCATAATTGGCATATAACATAGACCACCAGTCCACGATTGTCCTAAGCACTCCACCACAACACTATCTTCAAGGTTATTATAAATACCATTTTTTTCTTTTGTTAGAGTATAATTTGTATGTGAAAAAATACTGACATATATATATCATGTCATATATTTGTTAGATAGATAGATAGATAGATAGATAGATAGATAGATAGATAGATAGACAGATAGATATACAGTTTTAAATTGTTAAGGTATAAATCCCAATGGAGTTTTCCAAACAGCGAATCTTGTAACTGTGTTCATACTCATGACACATCTCAGAGAAATCCCTTCAGGCTCACGTATATGTACTATCCTCCTCTCTCTCTACCAATTGTTCACCTATTTCCTCTATCTACAATATTTCCCTTCTTTTCAGAAGTTTATATTAATGGGATTTTTCATGAAAAATTTGTATTTACCATCTATTATTTAAAATAATGCTCTGAAATCCATTCATACTGTCACATATATAAGGTGTTCATTCTTGATGCTGCCTAGGCATCTACTTCATGGAGGTGCCTCAGCTTTATTATTCATTTACCACATGAAGGACATTTGAATTCATTCCATCTTGGGGTTATTAACAGATTCACTATAACTATTCATGGCTTTGTGCATCAGTATATAAAGAAATATTTGTGAAAATATGTATACATTCAGGAAACTATCTAATGGGTCAATAGGACCAAGGTTACATACATATATGTTTGTGCATCTCTCTCTCTACACATATATATGTGTGTGTGTGTGTGTGTGTGTGTGTGTGTGTGTGTGTGTGTATAGACACACACATATATATAAACCTGGCAGAAATAGGACCCTGGAGAATCTGTTCCTATTTCACATTCTACCAAAAATGCATATGAGTTTCTATTTTTCTACTTCCTGTTGCTTTTTGTGTTTGATTTATTTTAATTTTATCCAGTTTGATAAAGGTGGAAGGAGACACTTTTGGTTTTAGTTTTGTTCTTCTAGGAAAAAGAGAACAGGATACCACTTCATATACCTTCCATATATATCCATCAACCAGACATTTGCTCAGATATTTTGTCCACATTTTAAAATTGGTAAATTTTCTAATTATTTCCTTTTGAAAATAATTTATATAGCCTGTATATAAATTTTACAAAGAAATGTGAGCTTTTCTAGTGATGACATATTTCCCTTTTTCTAAACTGTGCTTGTATGTGTGTTTATCTTGTATTTAAGGTTATATCTAAGAAACTTTTATCTAGCCTATAATTGAAATATTTTCCCTTGTAATTTTATTACTAAAAATGTAAAATTTTTGTATTTGGTTATGTGATCAAGTTTGGATTAATTTATGCATAGCATAGAGTACTGCCCCAAACTATTTTTTCCTTTTGCCTAAGATTACCCACATAATTAACATGTGCTAAAAAGAAAATCTTACCTTCATTGGATTATCTGTCCACCTTCACTGTAAATCAGTTGACAATAAAAATGTTAACATATTCCTAGATTCTATTCTATTCAATGAGTAATCTTAGACTCCCCCCATTCAAACATTTAATATTTTATTGATAATGCACATACAACCACCATATATACACATCACACACACATGAACACATACACACACATTTTGGTTGCACTGTTTCTTTACCTTTCTATCCAACTAGCAAGTCAGATATGTTTTTCATGACCTGGCAATTCCACTCTTAAAATACTTTACAAGTTTCTTACACCATCCTCTTAGAATTGTAAGAGCTATATTTATGACTAACTTGGGAAAGAATAATATTTATAACAGGAACACATTAAATTTCTTTGCTTATTCTTATTTATTCCAACAGAATAATAAAGGTTTATGCATACACAACATGCTTCTTTTCTTAGACGTATGTTTAAGTATATTGTATTTGGTGTTAGTGAGACTGGTACAGTTAAATTTCAATTCTAAATAGTCCGTACACATAAATCCAGTTGGTTTTCATTTGTTAAATCTCCCTCTTGCCACTTGGTCGACTACACATTCATTCTGTATTGCTAGCACTTTTGTTAAATCTTTCATACTTTCTAAAAGTCAGTGCTTCTATGAATAGAGTTGGTCTCAGTTCTTCTTAACTGCTATGCATCGCTGCTTGCCTCACTGTTCTGGGAATGACTTCCAGCACAGCATGGTAAGGAACAGTGGGAAAGACTATGCTCCTCATCTATAATCTTAAGGGAGAGGCTGTCATCATGACTAAGCATGTCAGCCAAGGGTGTTTTATAGATTTTCCTTATCATATTGAGAAATTTCCTTCCTGTTCCTCCTCATTTACTTGCAAGTATTCACACACACATACACACACACACACACACACAAATATTCACACACACGCACACACAATATTGAATGGTTTATCTATAATGAATATTAAACTGTCAAATTACTTTGTATATCATATTAATTACAAGTTGTTTTTTCTTTTTAAATATGTCCGTATTTTTAACTATTGAGATATAATTTTCTTGCCATTTCTTTTTCTTATTTTGATATCAAGGTAATGTAGAGCTCATAAAATGATATGCCTAATAATTACAGTGAAATAAACTCAATATCATTGGCTATCAGGATGTAAATCAAAATAGAACTTGCAAAGCATGTCATATCAATGAAAATCCTGAAGAAAAGAAATGATGTGACTGGGTTATAAAGGTGAGGAAACTGTAGCTCTCATAAAATGCTTCTGAGAATCTAAAATGATTCAGTTGTTTTGAAGAAGTTGAAAAACCTTCCTAATTCTAAAGTAAGCCATGAGATAAGCAGATGACTCTATTGTTATGTGCGTATCTGCGGAAACTGACATTGCACATCCTCTAAAAGACTCACGTGAACGTCCATCTTCTTGAAACTTAATTGTCAAATAGTGTAAACAGTCAAATTTTCTGGTAACCAGTGAATTGGTAATTAAAGTTTAATATATTCATGTAATGGGCTACTATTCAGAAATAAAATATAGATATATAAAATGATACCCAAGAACCTCAATGACATTATAATAAGTGAAAGCAGCTGGACACAAAAGCATATATTGCATTATTCCTCTCTCTATAAAAAAAAAAAACCAGCATCAGGCCCATCTGTACAGATTATAAATAGTGGTTGGTAGGGGGAGGAAGAGAAAAGGTCAGAGGGAGATGAAGCACTGCAGCTAGTATACATGGGTTTCTTGTGTAATCAATGAAAGTCTCTAACACAGATTGTAACATGTCAATAAATGTATTGACATAGTGAAGTGGATACTCCAGATGGTAGGTTTTGTGCTATGTGGACTATAGCTTGAAAAGAATTCTTTTTTTTTCCTCAAAGTTTATTAAAATACAAAAGTCTCCATTTCCGCCCCTCCTCCCAACCTCCTCCCACTCCCCCAACTCCCTCCCCTCCTCCCTCTCCATCCCCAAGAGCTGTCAGGGTCTCCCACCCTGTGGGTAGTTCAAGCTCCTCCCCCATCCCTCCAGGTCCAGGAAGGTGAGCATCCAAACAGACTGGATCCCAGAAATCCAGTATATGCAGAGGAAACAAGTCCCAGTGTCATTGTCAATGGCTTTTCAGAAAGACTCCGGGCCAGCCACATTCAGAGAATCCGGCCTCATTCAGAGAATCTGGCTGGATCACATGCTCGCTCAGTCCCAGTCAACTGACCTTGGTGAACTCTCATTAGATCGGTCCCCTTGTATCAGTGGGTGATCGCACCCCTCGCGGTCCTGATTTCCTTTTTCATGTTCTTCCTCCTTCTGCTCCTCATTTGGACCTTGGGGGACTCCGTCCGGTGCTCCAATGTGGGTCTCTGTCTGTATCGCCATCCATCGTCGGATGAAGGTTCCCTCTGATCTTGCCTTCCTTGCTCACGTTCTCTTTCCTTCTGCTTCTCGTTTGGACCTAGGGAGTTAAGTCCAGTGTTCCATTGTGGGTCTCCGTCTCCATCTCCATCCATCGCCAGATGAAGGATCTATGGTGATAAGCAAAATATTTATCAGTATGGTTATGGGCCAAGGCCAGTTCAGGCACCCTCTCCTCTGTCCAGAGAACAATCTGGGGATCTCTCCTTGGACCTGGGATCCCATTTATAATCAAGTCTCTAGTAAACCCTAAACTGACTCCCTTAGTTGAGATATATTCTTCCCTGATCCCATATCTATCCTTCCTCCCTCCCCCCCTTCCAGTCCCCCGAGCATTCCCCATTCCTCCCCTGCTCCCTTCTCTCTAACCCTCTCCCCTTCCAACAACCCTCCTACCCCCCCATGCACCCGAGGTTACCTGGGACTCTTGTCTATTTCCAATCTCCAGGAGGAAAACTACCTGAATTTTCTTCAGGTTCACCCTCCTATCCAGCTTCTCTAGGATCACGAATAATAGGCTCAAAGACCTTTAATTATGGCTAGAATCCATTTATGAGTGAATACATACCATATTCCTCTTTTTGGGTCTGGCTTACCTGACTCAGTAAAGCATTTTCTTTTCTTTTTATTATTATTTTTTTTAATTTTTTTTAATTTTTTATTTTTTTTAATTTTTTTATTTAATTTTTACTAGGAACCCCTCCAGAATCAAGTCTCTTACAAACCCTAAAATGGTTCCCTTAGCTGAGATATAAACCTCCCTGCTCCCCCAACCATCCTTCCTCCCTCCCCCCTCCCATTCCCCCAAGCCTTCCCCAATCCTCCCCCTCTCCCCTCTCCCTGACCATCTTCCCTTACTTCCAACCCCCCACCCCCCATGCACCCGAGTTTGCCTGGCAATCTTGCCTAGTTCCACTATCCAGGAGGATTTGTTCAACTATGTTCATAGCTGCACTATTTGTAATAGCCAGAACATGGAAACAACCTAGGTGCCCCTCAATAGAAGAATGGTTAAAAAAGGTGTGGAACATATACACATTAGAGTTTTACTCAGCGGTAAAAAACAATGACATCTTGAATTTTGCATGCAAATGGATGGAAATAGAAAACGCTTTACTGAGTGAGGTAAGCCAGATCCAAAAAGAGGAATATGGTATGTATTCACTCATAAGTGGATTCTAGCCATAGTTAAAGGTCTTTGAGACTATAATTTGTGATCCTAGAGAAGCTAAATAAGAAGGTGAACCTGAAGAAAAGAACTCTTAAACCTTGGTTGGAAATTGTTCTATCCTCTTCTCTATTGTGAATGAGTTGTAGGTCTGTTATTTACTTGTTTGATGTTTTAACATTTTATTGCTGAAGTTCCTCCTGCAAGCTAGAGAAGTGCCTCTCCACTGTGCTTTATCCTCAGCCTTCCTACTTTGGGTTTTTATTTTTCACTTATTTGAGACAAGGTCTCATTAAGTCATGCAGGCTGAATTTGAACTTACCAAGCAGGATAAGTGGTCTCAAGTTCATGAACTTTCTGCTTTGACCGTTCAAGTGTTGGAATTACAGACAAGCACCATCATGCATGAAGTTTTCAAGTATATGTTTAATTTCTCAATAGACAGAACATTCACGTTTCTTCTTCTTCTTCTTCTTCTTCTTCTTCTTCTTCTTCTTCTTCTTCTTCTTCTTCTTCGTCGTCGTCGTCGTCGTCGTCGTCGTCGTCGTCATCATCATCGTCTTCTCTTTCTCCTTTTTCTCCTCCTTCTCCTCCTTCTCCTTCTTCTTCTCCATCTTCTTCTTCTTTTCTCCTCCTCCTCCATTTTCTCCTTCTGCTTTGTGAGTTCACATGAATACCTGTGTGCATATGTGTAGGGATACACACATGTATGGAGGTATGTACATATGCATTCAGAGGTCAGAAGCCAAGCTCTAGCATCACTAATCAGGGGCTGTCCACCTTGTCTTTTGCAAAAGAATTGCATTGGACTAGAGCTCATCAAGTTTGGAGTCTGCCTGGCTAGCAAATACCAGGTTCCTCACTCCCGTGTGCTGAGGTTGTAGCTTGTATCTCCTCATCCATTTTTTTTTTCATGTGGCCCTCCTATACACAAAGGATAAAGAAGCAGAGAGGGAAATCAGAGAAACATCACCTTTCATGATAGCCACAAATAGCATAAAATATCTCGGGATAACTCTAACCAAGGAAGTGAAAGACCTATTTGACAAGAACTTTAAGTCCTTGAAGAAAGAAATTGATGAGGATACCAGAAAATGGAAAGACCTCCCCTGCTCTTGGATTGGGAGAATCAACATAGTAAAAATGGCAATTCTACCAAAAGCAATCTATAGATTCAATGCAATCCCCATCAAAATCCCACCAAACTTCTTCACAGACCTTGAGAGAACAATAATCAAGTTTATATGGTGAAACAAAAAACCCAGGATAGCCAAAACAATCTTATACAATAAAGGAAATTCTGGAGGCATTACCATCTCTGACTTCAAACTCTATTACAGAGCAACAGTATTGAAAACAACTTGGTAATGGCAGAACAACAGAGAAATCGACCTAAGGAATCGAATAGAAGACCCGGTATTAACCCACAAACGTATGAACACCTGATACTTGACAAGGGAGCTAAAGGTATACAATGGAAGAAGGAAAGCATCTTAAACAAATGGTGCTGGCATAACTGGATGTCAACCTGTAGAAGAATGAAAATAGATCCATATCTATCACCATGCACAAAACTCAGGTCCAAATGGATTAAAGACACCAACATTAATCCGACCACTTTGAACCTGATAGAAGAGAAAGTGGGAAGTAGTCTACAAGATATAGGCACAGGAGACCACTTCCTAAGCAGAACCCCAGGAGTGCAGTCAATAAGAGAACCAATTTATGTGGCTTCTGAATATCAAGTTCACATCCTTATCTGGACCCTCTACGCTGTTTTTCCAGCCTATTTATTGCTTCTTCAATGATCCTTACCAATTTTTGTTTCAAGGACAGTGTCTGTTTGACCTAAATTAAGTCCTGCTAATAGTACCTCCTCTTCAATCTCTCTCACTCTCTCCTCTCTTTTCCACTCCCCTGTCTCTCTCCCTCCACCTTTCCCTCTCTTTCTTTCCACTTTCCTTTCCTGACTGTTTCCCTTCTTAACCTTGAGAAAATTGATCTGTCTGTTTTGGTGATGTTTTGGAATTGAATTCTGATTCATTGGTTGTTCTTTTCTCCATCTCACTGATATATGTTCTTTGTCTCACAGATCTCTTATTTCAAATTACTCATTTTAACTATATATATATATATATATATATATATATATATATATGTCTGTGCATAAGTGTGCAGGTGCCTTTGGAGATTAGAGGTGCCCTAAACCCCAGGCATGATTTACGAATGGCTGTGAAGCTCTGGGAACTGAGCTGGAGTCCTCCACATTAGCAGTGCCCTCTCTCAACTGCTGAGCCACCTCTCCATCTTCTCTGTTCATTTCCTTTATTATTTTTGACTATTCTATTTGTTTTTAGCTTAATTCACCTTCTCACCTCTAGTTTCTTAAGACAGAAGTTAGATCATTGATTTTCTGCACTGCTATTACAAGTGGTAAATACCATACATTTCTCTCTGTGTACTGCTTTTCCTGTCATCCACAAGCTTTCATTTGGCATATCATTATTCCATCCTAAATTCATTTCAGTATTTATTGAGACCTCTTTTTTGATCAAGTCTTATGTAGAACTTTTAAATTTTATTTCTAAGCATTTTAAGCCTCTTGACATAGATGATAATTTGATCTCTGCTTGATTCCACTGTAGGGGGGAATCTCTAATTTCTCCAGTTCTGATAAATTTGTTAATGTCCATTTCATGATGCAATAAAGTCTATGTTGATTAATGTTCCCTTTGTACATGTAAAATGTGTGACTAAATGGTATTTTTTTAAAGATCTATTTTTCGTTTGTTTGTTTTTTGTTTTTGTTTTTTGTTTTTATTGTTGTTGTTGTTGTTGAGACAGAGTTTCTCCTCCGTGTAGCTTTGGAGCCTGTCCTGGTGTAGAACTCACTCTGTCAACCAGGCTGTCTACGAATTCACAGAGATCCGCCTACCTCTGCTCCCAAGTGCTGGGACTAAAGGCATGTTTCACCACCACCCAGTAAAGATATATATTTATTAATTTTAATTAGGTGTGTGTGTGTGTGTGTGTGTGTGTGTGCAGAAGTGTGAGTGTCCCTGGAATTGTGAACCATCTGACACAAGGCAGGGCTAAGAACCAAATTTGGCTCCTCTACAGAAGTGCTGTATACTTGTTTAAGTCCCGAGCCATCTCTCGGGTTCTGTAAATACTAACTAGTTCAGTGTGGTTAGTTGTGGTACGCCATCCTACATTAGCCAAGATTTCACTTTTCCTGACTTTTTTTAATCTATGTATAATCAACTGCAGTCTAAAAATAGTGCATGAAAATTTCCAGAAATTAACAATTCCTTTTTTAATTTTCAAACTTTTTTGAAAATGGATCTTCTCTCATACAATACATCCCAACCACAATTTCCCCTCCATCCAGGCCTCCCAATTCCTCCAACATTCCCCCAATTTTCCCAACACTCCCCCCTAAACATACACCCAGTTTCCCTAAACACTCCTCCAGATTGCCCAACACTCCCCCCAGTTCCTCTGTTGTTTCCTTTTCAGAAAATTGCTGGCCTCCAAGAGACAACAGTCAAAGATGACAAAACAACATGCAATAAGGCAAGGAAAAAGCAGACAAGGCAAACATCAGGAAGGAAAGAGTCCAAAAAACAGGCAAAAGAATCAGCAATACACCTATACCCACTGTTAGGAGTCCCACAAAAACACCAAGCTAACAGCCATGACATAATCTCAGAGGACCTGCTACAGTTTCATGCAGGCCATTTCAGTCTCTGTGAGCCCGTGTGAACTCTCCTTGCTTGATTTGGTGTGCCATGTTTGCCTGGTGTCCTCCAGCCCCTCTGACTCCTATAGTCTTTTCATCCCTCTCTTTCATGGGGTTCCCACGTCTACAAGGGAAGGAACCCCATGGAGAACTCCAGTTTAGACTCTTTCCCCTCATAATGTCTGGTTGAGTCTCTGCACCTGCTCCCTGCTGCTGGAGGAAGCCTTTCTGGGGATGACTGCACATGTGGACAGTTTCCACATAGCTCACTGAACGAAAAGGGGTTGAGCTTTTGCCTACAGAAGTTGACAATTCTTAAATTTTTACAGGTATTCATTTGTCTGTGTGGCTCACCCTCCTATATGTCACCCAAGTGCCACAGAGCGCATGTAAAGCTCAGAGGATACTGAGTAGGACTCGGTTCTCTTCTTCCATCATGTGTGCACTGGGGACAGCAGGTACCTTTACCTTCTAAGTCATCTCACTGGCCCAGTTGCGAAAGTTAAATCACACTGCATTCTGAGTGCCATGCTGATGAGATCTCACATCATGCTACAGCCCACTCGGAATGAGAACGATTCCTTTGTTGAGCACACCCACAATGAATATGTGCCTGCCTTTCAGTCGCTTAAAAGCGGTCTGTATTATCAGATCAATTGCCACTTGCTTACAGTGCTTCTCTTCACGTAAGCCTTACTTTACTTTATAATGGTTCAGAGGGCAAGAGAAGTGTGCTGTCACTTCAGCTGGGCTACAGAGAAGCCACCTTTAAGTGTAAAGCCTTAATACGGAAGGAAACAGTATGCTGAGATCATTATATTTCACTAGCGTTATCATGTATGTTATTAGAAATTGTCTCTACCATTAGTTATCAAGAGTTGTGTGCCCCTCACTTTGAATTGTGAATTAAACTTTATCATAGAAATGTATGGATATTAAAACATGTGTAGAGAGTGTGACACTACCTGCAGTGGATACCCACTGGGGTCATAAACAAAGAAGACTGCTGCAGTATCTCTTCTGTGTTCTTGATGTTATACTCTGTGAATCGCTGGGAAACTTGAGTTGGCATTGGCTGTCAGTTTTTGCCTCATAGACTAATATGAGACAAATTGGTTCTTTGGTGATAAAGAGCTAAATCTGTTGTCGTAAGAGGTCGATTGTTCGTTCCCGGTTGCCAATATCATAAAATAATCACTCAAAAACTGTATTAATTAAATCACTGCTTGGTCAATCATTTAAGCATATTGCTAGCAAGCTCTTATATCTTTGGTTAACCCATTTCTGTTATTTTATATTTTTCCATGAGACTTGTGGCCTACTGGCAAGGTTCTCGTTGGCAGCTTGCATCTTTACCCTCTGGCGGCTCCATGGCATTTCACTGACTCCACCTTCTTTTTTCAACATTATGTTTAGTTTTCCTGTCTAACTCTATTCTGCCAAGCCACTGGCAAAAACAGCTTCTTTATTCATTAACCAAAAGCAACACATAGACAGAAGGACATTCCACACCATATTGTCATTTATATAAACTAATCATATATTTTCTTAGCTAATCAACTCCTTAATAGATTTGCGATGCCTCCCCATACCTCTGAATACTATTTGTTCTTAATAGTATGTGATTTGATATTGACATAAACAGTATGTATTTTTTTGATTAGTGTTTGATGCTCCAGCGTTTTGTATTCTTTAAAACTTTTATTAGCATTCATTTATTTATTGGAGGAGTGTTTGCATTGCACAGGCCATGTGAAGGTCTGAAGATATCATATGGGAATTATTCCATCATATAGGTACTGGGGATTGAACTTACATCATTATTCCTGCTAGCAAGTTCCCTTATCCATTTAACCATCTTATTAACTTTCTTGTTTTTACTTAATGTAATTATTAATATGTAATTATTAATGTGTTTCTACTTAATGTAATTGTTAATATGCTTCTTTTTCACATTCCTTTTAAAAAACTTAATTTCATGTCGAACTTTTTAATAATTGTGCTTAAGAGCTCTAGTCTTCAATATTTAATAAAAATTACTATATTCTGTAATAATGTATATATGTATATATATTCACACATACATGTGGAGAGGGTAGAGAAAGAGACAGAAGGGGAGAGGGAAAGAGACAGAGAGACAGAGACAGACAGAGAGAGGACACCATGGAGAGTAAATAAGGGGTTAACTCTCTGATAGAATTAATGTTTATTGTGCCTGAGGTCCTGAGTTCAGTTCCTAGAAAGATGATAGATACACATGCATGTATACTGTCTCTCTTGCTCCATTTCATCTGTCCATGTGAGCTATGACAAAGTTTATCTTTTGGAATATCACCTCCTCACTCAGTCATGTTTTAGTTACCAGCAAAGCAAAAGCTACTGAACACCTAACCCGCTTGCTTGTTTACACCTGCTCCTTTAGTTCAAGCCTTGAATCTCATTTCAAAGGGCATCTGAAGTCAGCTCTGGCCTTCATTGTTATTCACACATTTAACAGGCACCCACTGGACACTCAATGTATTTATTAAACACTCTTGGCTCGCCAGTCATTGCTGAGTATTCAAGGTAAAGGGTATTCAAGGATAAATAAGGCATAGCTCATTCTTGAAGAGCATGTAACTTAATTGGTGTGTCAGATATATAAGCAATAACTCATTGTTCAGTACAGTGCATGCTATCATGAAGGTGTGTGCAAAGTGAGCTGACAAAAGAAGTGATTGATTGGTCATGGATTAGATCAGTGATGTGAACACAGTTTCTTTAAGAAGGATGCAATAGTTAATGAGTTGGTGGGAGCTGGTTATACTAAGCAGTATATACAGGATAGTAAGCATATAAGGTTACATGGAGGAGGTGCTTCCGGTAAGATAATAGAGGGAGTGACATGGATAAAAGAAGCCAAAGGATTATAATGCATGATCAGAAGGTGTTGAAGTGTTAGAGTATTGATTAGAAACAAAGGATGCCAAGGTCATCATACATAATCTCAGTTATACCTATAGGATTTGTATGAAGCTGGTACTCCGATTATCTTCATGCTGGAAATGGTGGCAGCAAGTTAGAGAGCATAAGCTACTTGCCAAATAAAATCTCAGGAACTCAGAGAATGCTAAGTGATTTACTAAGTAGGGTATAGATAGACAGCCCAGAATGCGCACTGGATGTAAACAACCAGTGCATGCCAGAAGGCGCAAACTGATTGGAGGCCACCTGAGCTGTTCTTTAAGAATCATTCTACTACACTCCTGAGAGGAAGCCTCAACCAGCAGATGTGGGTGAAACATGAGAGATCTTATCTGGATGTGAGGAGCCACAGTATCAGGTGAAGGAGGTGGCAGAGGATGGAAACATAATTATTGCTTTAGAAATGAAAAAAATGGCAGCAATGAGAAGACAACCTGGAATAAGGATTATCACAAAATAGAGTCCTTAGGCTGCTCTCACCGTGCACCAGATAAAGTTCCAGAAGTAACATTTACTGTGGACATAGGAGAAGCAAATTTTAAGGATATCTGAATCCACGAGACTTTGTTGAGAAAATTGCTTCTTCAGTGATAAAGAGCTAAAGAAAATTTGCATTTCTAAGTAGCATGGAGGAGTCGAGAGTGCACTTTTTTAAATTCTGGTTTCGAAACATAGCAGGGTACTAACTTCTGACAGCAGTTTTAATATTTAGTGAATGTTTTTACTCTACCTAAAAACGTTTTTCTCTCCCTGCGTCCTCCCCAACCCCTTTCTTCTTTCTTTCCTCTTGTCTTTCACCTCATTATCTTTTCATAACATGCACAGTAACTGAAGCAAATTTGACAGTTCAGTCAGCTCGCTTTAATTGTCATTTCTAATGTGATCGCTGCAGAAGTTGAGAGTTAATTCCTAGAATCAGGCTCTGTTCTTCCAGGAGTCTCTGCCTGAATATGTTTCATCCCTTCTGTCTGAAGTGTCTTCTCATTACCTTGCTTGCATGGACAACACTCATATAATTATGTTTCAACACCCAAATGACCCTCCTTGACCTTCACACCCTGCTGATGTACTGTAGGAATCTGCCACGACTCCATTATCATTTGTTTTGGAAGAACTCACAAGTGTGTCTCCTTAAGCAAAATATGTTTCGTGTTATACATTTTCTGGTGCTACACAGAAAACATGGCAAATAGTCCAAGCTCAAAAAATCTACACTGAATAAGTAATTAATAAATAAATCTATGACATGAGAATTGGCTAAGTGACAAACCATAGACAGAGAGGTCTTACGGTGACAAAGTGCTGCCACTCCTCAGTACCTGAGAAAGAGAGTCTCACCTGAACTGTAAACATCCCTTCCAGGGCAGGTCCCTAACCTCAACTAAGTTGGAGCTGGAATAAGAGAGGGTTCTTGTAGCTTCTTGATGAAGAATAAGGAGAGAACTATATCCCAGGTAAGATTCTCTTAGGGAATGCTCGGAGCAAAACACACTCCAGTCATCCTTTTAAAGAGCGTAGTGCCGTGCATGATTTGGGCTTCCAACACACTATTCATTTTTAAAATACTATTCTTTTATCATGTACTTGACACCCTTTGGCCCTTTATGTAACTCCACAATACAAATTTTTATGTATGAAAACATTTATGAGGGCACAACCAAGCATAGTTACTAGTCTCCACAAACAAGTATAGGATTTCCCTATTAAATCTCAGTGTTGGATAAAAGAATAAAATAAATTTTGGCTCAACTAGTAAGTTGTTTTAATATGGCTACATTCTGTGAAATATCCGAGATATACTTCTGACTGCTGATGTGAACTTCCTCGGTAATCAATTATCATCTATTTGATCCTCAAGCTTTATCTCCTGTTTGCCTTCCGCCAAGAAATAAGAAGGCACTAGGGGCACTGCACATCCTATATATCAAACTGAGATCAAGATAACACAGTTGCAGAAGACCAAGGCTTCCTTCAGAGACCAATAAGAACTGGAGAGGTCAATACAAGGAACAGAGCAGATGCAGATATATTAGTGAATAGGCTGGGGACTGCAGTGCCCCTTGCTTGATCCAGGGGCATTTTCCTAAGGCACTCGGTGGCTGCCTGTGCAATATTACATCGTGGTTACTAGCAGAATCTTTGCACTCACGCAACCTCAGGTCGAATCCCCTGCTCTGCCTCACATAGGATTTGTAACCTTTGAGAAACTAATCTTTCTAGACTTGTATTTCATTATACAAAATAAAGATGATAATGGCAACTTTGAGCTGCTGTGTATTTGTGTTGTATCTAATTTTTCATGTGATCAGAATGTTCTATTCGTAATAATGGTCTTCATCTCAGTGTTTCTTGCATGGTTAAGTGTCATTTCTGTCTTTGGACAACCCAAGTGAACAGAATGAGAAAGGGTGGGATGGGATCATGTGAAATGGAATATAAGGCCAGAGAGCACAGAAAAGAAGAAAGAGGGGTGGAGAGGAGAGGAGGGGAGGAGTGATGAGAGGGTGTTGAGGGGGGAGAAGAGAAAGGGAGGGGAGAGAATAAAATGCCCCTCATTTATTTTCCCTTAATGTGTACAAGACAGTGTGTTACCTGCTCATATATATTTGCCTGTTGAATCTACAGACAATAGCAAGAAAAATAAATATTTTTATTTTTCAGACATTGGGCCCAAGGCACATAGAAATTGAGGAATTTGTCAGCATTCATAGGACCTAAAGCATAATCCTTTCATTTGCATCCTTCCTAACGAAGTTAGAGACATGTTTTATAAAAAGATCCTTCCTTTTATCACCATGAATAAAGCCCTCTTTCATTTTTCTTTATCTATGTCAAGTTCATTGGCTTATATGCCTGTGGCTGACAAGGCACAGCTGGTTAGCTGCTATTAGCCTGGCGTGCATGGAAGGCTCCGTACAGAGTATCAGACATTCCATCATTGCTATTTAATGTACTATGGGAGACATAGACCAGAAAACATTATGTTCTGATTTTACAGATAAAGTAGCTAGAACTCAGAGTGGCACCACTGTCACACAGATAAGGGCTGAGAGAGCTGCTTGAGGCATTCAGTTTAGGTTTCTTTTTTCAAAGATATTCATTACTTCACTTATTCATTACATATTTATTAGTTAGCTTCTACATGCAAACATGGTGCTAACGATCTGATACTTATGACAATGCTATTTTCTTGCTACGCAACCATTTAAAAGCAATTCACTCAGGGTTTCGCCTGCCCTATCTCTTTGAACTCCCAAGAAGCCAGCAGAATTCTTTCATGAAGTACACTGTCTAAAGCTTTTGCTTTCCTGTAGTACAATTTGAAAAAACATGCCCTTCCAAAATATTCTCGAATATTGTTTCTTTTTTCAGCAAACACAACCATATGCCAGAATCCATGACTCAGTTCATAGAGATCACTGGACTATCTCTTCCCCAGTGACCCACAATATAAGTGCAGTGCTCCATCATAAGCAGTGCACCAGATGGCACAAAGCTATCTTGATGAAGGTTTGCTGATGGAGAGACTGTCTGTGGATCAATCTTTACTTAAGGAGAATCAATGTCAGGTCTTTGAGAGGAATGGATCGAAAACATTGGCAGTATGTATTTTTGTTGAAAATTTTTATTTGTATATAGATAATTAGAAAAAGACAAAAGATAGATGGTAGGTGGATAATAGATTAGATAGATAGATAGATAGATAGATAGATAGATAGATAGATAGATAGATAGATCAATCGATCGATCCTCAGGATAAAGGAAGAGAGAGCAATTAAAGTCATTAACTCTTAAGCAATGAAATTAAGGGTTCTAAAGGCAGTTAATTAAGGAAGAATGTCCAACAAGAGTAAGGTACAATGGATATCATAACAATTACACAGGATGTGGGCATTTGAACCTAAGCCTGAAGCATAAACTACAATGCTCCAGGGAGAAATGATAGGGAGGCTGTCCCATCAACAGGAGTATGAGCAAAGAAAAGGATCATGATCTGAGAGGGTATGTCCATCTGTGAATAAGAAGTCAGCTCCAAGCGTGGAGAGAGACATTTGACCTGCATGTTTATTTATGTGCCAGTAGGAAACTGAGTTTATCAACTCCATAGTACAACTTGTAGTCTGGTACTGTAGCACTTCAAGCTATATTCATTCTTCTTAAAAGAAGCCATTTGTAATTGAAAGCTGCTCGGGAGCAATCAGCCAGCAAAAACTGAACATCATGCTTTTTTGTTTGTTTGTTCCTATTTATTCAAGAAACAGAAAGAAAATGAAGTTGGATGGATATGGATGTGGGGGAGCAAATTGGGGAGCTGTGATGGGGGAAAGAATGTGATCAAAATACATCATGTGAACTTTTTAAAGGAATAAAACCATTGCTTAAAAAAATTAGCACCCAGGGCAGGGGCTTGGTCCTGCCTCTACTTAACAAATCAGGTTTTGTTGACTCCCCATGGGAGGCCTTGCTCTTTTTGAGGAGTGGATGGAGAGTGGGGGAGGGGCAAACAGGAGGAGGGGAAGGAGAGGGAGCTGTGGTTGGTTTGTAAACTGAATAGAAAATTTAAAATAAAAAATTTGTAAGTAAAAAAAGAACAATAAATTAAAAATGCTTTGTCTTTGCATGGTCTTTCCTGTTTCTAAGTAAAGTTTTGCTTTGTTTTCCTTTAATTCTGTGATGAAACTCATTGGGATTTTGAAGGGAATCGAGTCTAGTCTGTAGCATCTCGTCAACAAACAGTACTTGCAGAACCAGGTATCTATGAACTTAGAGCCACATCACTCACTCTATACAGAAAAACATCAATTAAAATGGATCATTTTAATTTAAATGATTTTAATTTTAAGGGATTTAAAACCTAAAATGTTAGTGCTTCCAGCAGAAAATATAGGGAATGCACTTGAAGTTATAGGACGGGCCAGAACTTTGTGAATAAGACTTCAATAGCAAGGAAACTGTCCCTAAACATCAACAAATGAGACTAGCTGAGATTCGAATGTTTCTGCACAGTAAGGAGATGACTATCAATTATTTTCCCAGATACACCTCAGAAATTAAACTGATATCCAGAACATATAAGAACAGCAAAAATTAAACTTCTACATCACAAAACTGTCATTTGATAAGTAGGCTGATGAACACCTGAAAGTATGAAACACAAAAGCCGACAAATATATATTTTAAATGTTCAACATCCTTAACCATGAGGCAAGTATAAATTATAATCTCAGACCTTCCATTTCATCCCAATGAATTTGGCTATGGCCAGGACCACAGGTGACAACGAAGACCAACAAGATTCTGGAGAAGAAGAATCATTCCTTCACTGTTGATGGAAGTGTAAACTATTGCGGCCAATATGGAGGTTCCTCCAAAAAATTCCAAGCAGGGCTACCATATGGCTTAGCTGTGCTATTCTTGGGTATACACAGGGATATGTGCACACTCCCGTTTACTGGTGCTGCACTTGTCACAATGTCTAGGAAACGGATGTACATCCACAGAAGCCTGTATAATGAAATATGGTGTGCCAAGAAAAAATGAAATTATAAGGTTTCTGTATTAATAAAGTGTTCTAGCCACATGTTCTGTCTCATAAGAAAAATCTAAACTTTCAATGCTAACATAAATGTAAATGAGCGGTTGTGAGGGTGGTGTAAACTATGTAACTAGACAGTTGGCTGGAAGAGGGGAACAAGAAGTAGAAGCAATGAGAAAGAGGGCGTAAAGGCAAAAGGTCACATGGGACTTGAAAATTGATAGGAGGCTGTTAGGGGTGAAACAAGGGAGCGTGGAGAAAAATAGAGAAGAGGGTAAAAGAAACGACAAAGGCAAATTTTGTTTGAAAAATGCCTAAATGAAACACAATTCTTTGTAAACTAATGAAATGTTTTAAAAAGAAAGAAAGGAATTGCTTTGATTTTGAAAGACAGGGCTGAGCCTGTTGTTGGAGATCTCAGAGCAAGCTGTGTAGACGTCTTGTGCAACAGCCTAAATTCCGCAGCAGGTGATGTCACCACAACTGTCCTATAAATGGAGCGAAGATTCAGGTGCATCTAAGCAAGTTATATGCACCAATACCCAGGCCAACAGGAATGGCTTTCTCAGTTCTGCGGCTGACTGTTGTCCTGGGACTGTGTGCCCTAATCCTGACAAGCCAGGCAGGTAAGTGTTTCTGATCACGGCCAAGAAACTTGAGCATAGTTAGTGATGGGTGGAAGCTGGCACAGGACATAAAAGGGGAGGGGCATTTTGGCGTTGCAGAAAGAACCCTGGGCTGGGAGTCTGGAAACACATCTAATTCTGAAAGCAGTTTTATTAAGCTTAATTTTGGTTGTATCCTCCATCTTAGTAAATATATGATGTTTGGAATGAGTCCTTTCTTATATTCTTAAATGGTGAAGGGATGCTATTACATTATAAATTCATTGAGAAGTGTTTGTGGGGCGTTTTGACGATTATAATAATAATGTTTAATGATGATGAAGATATAATTTTCAATAGCACTCTATAATGGAAATACAAATTTATAAATGTATATTAGGCATAATATTTAGTACCTCTAGATGTGATACAAAGAAAGAACATTAATTCCTGACAATCTCATATGTATCATGTAATTTAAATAAAAGAGGCAAAAGTTTGGAATAGTGTCTGGTCAATAAAAATCACTGAATAAATATTAAATGATGTTGCTATCATGTATAAACTATTTTTAAGTTTAAGTACAGTTTCATTAGAATTTAAAAGTAAAACATTTCAGGCAGTTTGTGTATCTCAGCACATCTACATGTGTGTTTGTGCACGCGCGTATGCATATGTGTGTATCTTTGAATATCTTAGCTGAGGAAAAATAAGTAAGGGTATTTGAGTTATTAGTGTAGAGAACAGATACATGGTGGCAGGCAGAGAGGGGGCTTTAGAAAAAGAAATTAAGAAGGCCCAAAGTATCAAAAAAAAAAAAAAAAACAAAGTGGCACGGAAATGTGCATGCTTAATATAGAAATAGGAGAAGATGAAAAGTCCCACTTTCTAAGGACTTCAGACAATATGGAAGAAAATCAGCTGCATCAGCTTGGTATTTTTAACTCCTGTGAAAAGTTTAGATAAAATTTAACCAAAAACAAAACTTTTATGTAAACTTTCATTAGACAGTTGCTTTTGTTGCTTTAAGCCAGCATTTGTGACCAATATCTAGAAAGCAGATTAATAAGAGAACTCCACTGATTTAAATAGAAGTTTAACATCAACATATTAAAATTTGACCTTAGAATATATATAGTCCAAGTTTCATCCTTTATATACCTCAAGTAATTTACCCAGGTTCTCCATAAGTTGCTTAGTCCTTCTGGTTTGCTTTCCCAAATCTGGAATCACATAAATTCATGATAGATTCTCATTACAATCTTACTAAATAAACATGCTATTTTCTTTGGTTGGTGCAGATTAGTAAACTAAGATTGCAGAGGGAAAGGGTTTTTTGTTTTGTTTTGGTTTGGTTTGGCTTTTAGTGTAAGCATAAGTGAAAGTCCTCTGATTGTGAAATCTGAGTTTCTAGGTTCTTCCCATTGCAACTAAGCTTGCGTTTCTTTTGTAACACAGAAAGCACACCGAGGGCTGCAATCAGCACACAGCGTTCTCATTTAGGAATTAATCATTTTGTCTGTAGAAGCTATGAATCTTTGTCTTGTATCTGTTCAGGGTGAAGAAAGCAGAATGTGCAACCAGCTACTCAGCAGCAGGTCCCTTTGACTGTAAGCTAGCAGAACTCACAGTCCCAGGTCACTCACGGCACCCCAGTAGGAAACGCAGATGAGGGATGCATGAGAACTGTGCCAGAGGGGGCCATGGGATGTCTGTGTCCACCCTGCTTTCAAAGTTATCAACACAGTGCTGTGAAGGGTGATATTTGCGTTCTAAAGACAATTCTCATTCATCCCTTAAACTGCGAAACTGGTTAAATAAGTCCAGTTTTGTGTTAATTTCCTCACCTATTTAACTATTGATGTTACAGATAAAGTGAACATGCTTTTATAATCACTTTGTAAAATGTAGAAATCTATATAAATAAAATGTACTTGTTCAGAATTTTATAATAACATTTAGGTAAAAAATTCAGCAGAATACTTAGTGTAATAAATGCTACTTTGTATTATATTTTAAAAGAGTAAATATTTAATTACGGACCTTGATTATTTGAGATTTCTGGGAATTCTAAAAATGTTTTAAATTTTCATAATATCCTAAAATGCTAGAGGAAAATCGAGCTACTTATAATTGTGTTGCTGTTATTAATAATAATACTAATATACTAATAGTGCCACAAATCAATTATTGTGAGGGTACCCTGAGTTTGGTTCTGTGATAAGTAGTGTATACAGTGTGATTATATATCTATACACACATTATAGCATAAACAATATATACAATACTTTTCTTCCTACCAACATCATAATGAAGAAACTAAAAGACAGTGGTTCAATGTGATTTGCAAAAGTACATGGCTAATATTTTGTTGAAAACAAAAACAAAATCAGATTGTAGGACCTTAAAATGTGTGGCACACCACACAATAATACCTATGAATATGTATATTGACTAAAGACTAGACTGATTCCTGACTTCCCATACACTAATTCCTGGCTTCTCTGGTATTAAAAAGCTTGTATTTAGTATTACATTAAAATGAATGAAACTGTTATGTGTTGCCAAAGAGGACTCTTCCTTTGTGTAGGGACTTCCTGGGTTACACTTGGCTGGAATCCCCGGAGAACCAGTCTAGAGAGAAAAAGCAATACAATATGAAGACCATGCCCCTGGAGACAGACAGAACTCAGGTTCATTTCCTGGCTCAGTTGCTTTTATTGAGTGACTTTAGGTGAGTCGTTGGACTTCCCAGAGCATTTCTGCTCTTCTCTGGAAACTGTGACTCCATCACTCAGTGGGAAGAGGATACAGGTCTATGAGGTTGTCCTCGCCCAGCATCTGTTTCTTCTCACAATGAAAATAAGCCCATTCCAGGAACTCTAATCACACAGACCTCTATGTGAGTGTCACCATCTTTAGTTTAATTCAAGAAAAAAGGTTCTTTATACACTGTATTTGGAAAGAAACCAAACCAAAGCAAAATGTGTTCTAAATGAAAAATTCAACTGTTGGATGAATGAATCTTTGATTATCATCTCTTATAAATCCCAGATTTATAAATCTTATAAAGAGCCTGTTAAGCCTTTGACTATGACATAATAAATATAAATGCTTACAGAATGTATTGCCATTTTTTTGCTAATAATTTCTATCTTAGAATACAACATAGATAACACATTTCTTCCATCATTTGGTAGCCCTGAAAGGGGTGTGGTTACATGACCTTCACCTGAGTCTAGGGGAAATAGTACTAAGAAATTGAGACCTAATGAGTCAAAACTTGTAGTGGGGAAGCAGTATAGATATGGAACACTTTTGTGTATCTCAAAAATCCTTTTTGTACAAACAATGCTTAGTATTGATCTTAAATTTCATAAACTTCTAGAGTCAGGAACAAGGTAAGTTCTTCAATTTTTAAATATCACTTAAATGGACTTTTCTAAAATTCATTTTTTTCTAGCATTTGTGAGTGCCTAAAAAATAATTAAAACTGACTTTTTTATGAATTTGAATTTTCAAATAAACAGCCAATTGTGGCTATTGTGAGTCTATCCTGGATTTCACATTTATCAGTCTTAACTTTAAAATAATCTAAGGTTCAACTGAAATCAAATAAGTAATCCAGTATTTTTTAATTAATTATTTTTTTAAAAAAAACAATCTTTTCTTATTTTACAAAGCAATCCCAGTTTCCACTTCCTCCCTTCCTCCCACTTTCTCCACCTTCTCTGCACTCCACCCCCCATCCACTCCTCAGGGAGGGTAAGGCTTCCCATGAAGAGTCAACAAGGTCTAGCACATAGCTTTGAGGCAGGACCAATGCCCTCCCCACTATATCTAGGCTGAGCAAGATATCCCTCCAAGGAGAATAGGTTCCAAAAAGTCAGTTCAGGCATCCAGTATTTTTATATAGAGTTTGGTGGCACCATATTTCAGTTAATAAAATGAAAAAAATAAAGTCCTACATCATCTTATTATTAGGACTCAGAAAGAAGGCAGCACGCTGTAGTTTATACCACGCTACCAGAAGTTTTTGTCTCATGAATGAAGACTATTAACACCCAAGGGACACATGTGCATCCTTCAGCTATGAAGGATAAGGTACATGACTCCTATAGGCACCATGCTCTCGTGGTTTGCACAGTCTTCTCGTTCCTAAATATTATCAGTTTATCCACCTAATAAGCTAAAATTTGCATATCTTAAAATATTACCCAGGGAGAAAAATTACACAGGATTCATAAAAACCATTGCTCATAAAACTAATAGGTGATACAAAACTGACAGAAATTATTTATCATTTATCTTCCATTTGCTCTCATAAATAAAGTACAGTTTGTGTACTTTTCCTAAAAAGAGCACATAGTTTTATCACAAAAAAATACTGTAAAAATCTCAATTTTGATATCAGACAAACATGACCCTTGATTGTATTTCTGTCACTTGGCAATTCTTTATCTTTGAAACAGCTTTGAAACCTCTGTGTGCTGTCCAGATAGCACACGGAAACAATGGTATCCTATATTACAGGGACAGCTAAGCTTTCTGTATCTCAAACCTGGCACTGACATTAGTATAATGCAATGTAACAACTTATTGTTGTACCTGTAGATAAGAGCATCTCTTGATTCTTATCAGAGAAGCCTCTACTTGTAGCAGATGAGAAATAATCTGAAGAAACCCCCTATGAGCGAATGCGCACGCACACACACACAGCTTATCAACATACAGAGAAAAAAGACTATGGAGTGCTCAGGCCCAAATTGGACATTCATATCGCACCATTATTCTCCCATGTTGAAGTGGGTGTTAACATCATGAAAACATTATTTTCCAGACACACCAAGGCAGATACATAGATAAACCTGTAGCAATTGTGGCAGCATGCAAGACCTTCACAAGGCCAGCGAAATAAAATCTCATCATAGAAGAGGGAGGCTGGACACAAAATCCACCACTGGCTGAGGAACTCTTGGTATTTGATAGCTACTGAGCAAAGTCTCTTTCACTCTGGCAGGCTGCCCAGATACCAGATCAAGTCCAAGTCTCAAAACTAGGTAGGAACACAAACTGGACTCGATGGTGAGAGAAGAAAACTATAAAGAAGCAATCTCAAAGTTGGACGGGAAGGGATGAGAGCAGGGAAAGGGTGGTAAGTGGGGAAGATGGAGTAAGCACTCTCAAAACACGGTGCATGAAGTTCTCAAGGAACAACTAAAAATCTCACAAAAAGAAAAAGAAGGTACCTCTGTGTGCTTTGTTCTCTTGGTAACCAAACATAGCCATTGTCTACTTAGATACTTATGTCTGTTACTCATATGTTTTTAGTAATAATGAGATAAAGACTTCAACCAAACAAGTACAGGATGCTTAGAGATACGAGGATGAAACTAAGAAGTTCGTACCAGGTGGATATCAAGGAACACAAGAGATCCAACAAGAAAAACAGATTTTCCTTTTGGATTGCAAGGAATCACATTTGAAAGTCTTTTCTGTTTATGTTTTTGTTTTGTTTTCAGATGACAAGCCAAAGGAAGATGGTAACCCAGATGAGAAATCAGATAACCCTCCAGATGACTCCAGTAAAAAACCAGAGGCAGATTTCCCCAAATTCTTAAGCCTCCTGGGTTCAGAGATCATTGAGAATGCCGTGGATTTCATCCTTCGCTCCATGTCCAGGGGATCGTAAGCAATGAGATAAACCTCACTTTTGCCAGTTTCACTGTAGAAAATGAGCGCACTCAAGAAAATGAATGAAATAGAGCAGATGCATTCATTTTTTTCATTGCAACAAAAAACGTTGCCCTACCTTAAGTTACATTTTACTTGCAAATGAAGTGCCCTGAAATCTAGCGTGAGAGTACTGACTCAAGATCATTTACACAATATTTTAAAATCCAGGGACTATAATAGAAGGCCAGAAGACACAGAACCAAGAAATGGAAGAGAAGTTGTGGTCTTGATGATGAATGTGAAGAATCCTGTATTTGGTTTCTAGTTGCAGTAGTTCAGGAGGGGGTAGCTGAAGTAGTTGATGATGTCTCTTTAGACGCAATATGCAGAACTCTCAGGAGCAGTGTGTTGGCCACCATGAAGGATAATCCAACCCAGAGACTTTCTAATGTTCCCAGCCTACTTCTTTTTTTCTTTTTCTTTTTTCTTTTCTTTCTTTTTTTATTTGATTTTTATTGAGCTCTACATTTTTCTCTGCTCCCCTCCCTGCCTCTCCCTTCCCCTTCAACCCAGCCTGCTTCTTAATATGCCTTAGATTTAACATATCTTGGAGTTGACTTGACTTCTCCTTTTTCTTCGTACTTCTTTCAGCCTGCACTGCTGCAAGCTGATGTTTTTTATTCATTTTTACATAGACACCTGTGGAGAGTTTGACAAAACTCTGATTCATCACCTAAACGGTAGATAATTAATTATGTTTGAATTAGACCTCCTTCATCTACAATACAGCTACTCACAGGCAAGACTAAGAGTGCAGTTTTAAATGAGCTTTCTGGGGAATTCTGACACGAAAGCCACACCTAACCAGGGGCTCGCCTACAGAGGTTAGCCCTAAAGTTCTATCAAACCCTGAAGTTCTGTTCATATTCTACTTAAATAGAATTCTCAGGTTTTCCTGGGGTAAATATACATGGCTTCTTAAACTCAACCAACAACAAATGAAGAGCCATTTTTATAAAGGGGCACTTGGGACTCTTATCTGCTTAAAATCTCTATGTTTGGTTGTATAGGGTTCTGCCTATGAACCTTCTCCACACATTGTTAAAACTCGATGATTCTGTTTTATGATTTCCTTTCATTTTGTGGAATTTTTATTTGTATACGTTACCTCCTCATGATTATTAATGGAAACAAGAAGGGAAGTTATAAGAAATGAGTTAATAAACATTTGATGCATTCTAAATACAAAGTAGTTAATAATGTCACCTACAAAGCATAGCAAAGCAAGGAGACAGAATAATTACTTCTCCACTGGGGAAGTTTCCTGATGCAAAATGTCAGATACACTGCTGTATTGCCCTTAAAGTTTACTATCTGTTCCATTAAGGACTTGTAGGTTCTGAGCTCAGAAATGTTGCCTCCTTGTCTATGCTTCTCCTCATCATATTCAGAGCAGACTCCTCCTTTGTGATACGAGAGCTTTTGATGAGGTCAGGCGTGCCGCCTCAGGAGTCCCTTCTGCCTGGACCGCTCTTTGAATTTCTCACAACCACTGTTTGGTTGTCACTCATCTTCAAGCTCCTCCTCACAAAACAATTCTGTTATACTCTTATTGCTAATTTCTCCGTCCCTGCTCACTGTTCCCTGTCACTTTGCTTTGAGATGGTATAATATTACTTACAAAAGTCTAAAATTATTTGTTTGCACTTATGTAGCTTAATGAAACACAGAAACCAGATAGGACTCTCTTGTACAATATAATATCATAGCATCTTTTCAATGGTGTCAATCAGCAAATAATTGTTCATTTGAGGGAACAGTTAAAGAAAATGAGCTTATGGCTTGTGCCTAAAGCCCATGTATTCCAACTTGTCTATGGAAATCTAAGGGTCTTTGTTTGAAGGCAAAATAGTCCTTGTTCAAGCAATCAAATGTAGTTGAGGATATAAAACATATTACCAAGTTCCTTTACAAAGGTGTGGAGGTGCTTCATGAGAGGAGGCTTTCAAAAAAGTGTTTCTTTCTTAATATATAAAACACTAGGATGGAAATTATGAAGGACAAGATCTAGTCTGTAAATTCCTCCTTTAAAAAACCTTCAGTCTTTAAGGTCAGATAACATGGACTGATACAAAGACAACTACAAATAGCTAGCAAGATAATTCTATCTGAATACCAATACCCACAGAAAAGTGTGCGGAGGGGGAAATGTGAACTATAATTTAGATAGTTAAATATAGGTAAATGGATAGATGTAGATATAAGCATATTTGCTCATGTCATCAGTAAACACTAAAACCCATTAGTTTGCTCATTTATTACCATCCCTGAAATGCTTCCTTGAATTTCTACCACTTACACAGCAAAGTACATGCCTAAGGCTAATGGTGAAGGTCTGCCCTTGATGGTCTTGTATTTCCTGTTACTTCCACTGTCCCTCCCATCAGACACCTATGCCTGAACAACACATGATATCTGTATATGTATGAACACTCAATGCCTCTGCATAAGTTTTTCCTCCCTCTGTCAACAGCTTAGTCTGAAATCTGCAATTTATTTATTCAATAAACCTAATCACTTTCTAAAGCCCAATTCAACAAGATGCTCTGGGAAGAAGTTGCAGACTCCCTCCAATTACAAAATTTAGGGGTTTGGGTTTGTTTTTGTAACTTGGAATTCATAATACTTTGTATTGTTGATGCAAAGCAACTGCTCTCGTCTTAAAGGAAGTGAGGGATCATTTATTCTAGAGCCACTTTGAGTGACCATGGCCCAGGAGCACTGATTTAGGTTATCTCAAATTCCATGTTCCCCCATGAAGGCAGTTTATGAAGTTTGTATTATGTGCTAGAGCAGAGAAATTCCTAAATCAAGGCAAGTTTTAAAACATGTTGATGTGTACATCAGAGAGGCAGATATATTGAGATGGAAGAATCTATTCTATGAGCTCAAGATGCTATCTGATGACATTCTTATCTTTTGGATTGGTAGAAACTAGTGATTTACCAAATCAGTAGATTCCAAAAGATTTTAATCTACTGTCACAAGATAGTATTTCCCACACAGGATAGGGTGCAGGAGTGAGTAGTAGTAAGTCATGACTGTTCTGGAAGGCTAAAACTAGCTCAAGATAAAGTAATTAACCTCTGGAACTGTGATATTCCATTATCTCCACAATGCCACAGAATACTCAAATTCTTTTTTTTTCTATTTTTAAAATTGATTTTATTGAGTTATACATTTTTCTCTGTTCCTTTATGTTCCTCTCCCCTCCGCTTCAACCCTCTCCCATGGTTCCCATGCTCAGTATATTTTGGCTTTTACTACTTTCCCTGAAGATTAGATTCATGTATGTCTATCTTAGGATCCTCGTTGTTTAGGTTCTCTGGAGTTGTGATTTGTAGGTTAGTTTTCTTTGTTTAAAAACCACCTATGAGAGAGTACATATGACAATTGTCTTTCTGGGTCTGGGTTACATCACTCAATATAATGTTTTCTAGCTCCATCCATTTGCTTGCAAATTTCAAGATGTCATTATTTTTCTCTGCTTTTTAGTATTCCATTGTGTAAATGTACCACATTTTCTTTATCCATTCTTTGGTCGAGGGGCATTTAGGTTGTTACCGGGTTCTGGCTATGACAAACAATGATGCTATGAACATAATTGAGCACATGTCCTTATAGTACGATTGAGCATCCTTTGGATATATACCCAAAAGTGATATTGCTGGGTCTCAAAGAAGGTTTTCTTTTCTGAGAAATCGCCACACTGACATCCAAAGAGGTTGCACCAGCTTGCATTCCCACCAGCAATGCAGGAGTGTTCCCTTTTCCCCACAACCTCTCCAGCATAAGTTATCATCAGTGTTTTTGATCTTGGCCATTCTTACAGGTGTAAGATGGAATCTCGGAGTTGTTTTAATTTGTGTTTCTCTGAAGATTAGGAATGTTGAGCATTTCCTTGAGTGTCTTCAGCCATTTTAGATTTCTCTGTTGAGAGTTCACTCTTTAGGTCTATACTCCATTTTTTTGTATATTTTGGAGATCAGACCTCTTTATGATTTGGGGTTGGTGAAGATCTTTTCCCATTCTGTAGGCTGCCATTTTGCCTTGTTGACCATGTCCTTTGCTTTACAGGAGCTTTTCAGTTTTAGGAGTCCCATTTATTAAATTTTTCTCTCAGTGTCTGCATTGTTGGGGTTATATTTAGGAAGTGGTCTCCTGTGTCAATGCATTCAAGTGTACTTCCCAGTTTCTCTTCTATGAGGTTCAGTGTGGCTCGCCTTATGTTGAGGTCTTTGATTCATTTGGACTTGAGTTTACAATACTCAAATTCTAATCAGCCAGTCAGTCTCTGCAGACACAGATTCCTTTTGGAAGTTTTATTCACAGCCAAATACAGTTTCTTGTCAGGAGTTGTCATTCTCAATATCAATCTGTATGGCAGTGCCCCCCTATTTGTTTTAAATGACCGGTTCCTGAACATGTCCCCATTCTCCATTAGACTACAGCCTGTTCAAAAACCATACATTTGCATCATCTTCTATCTTCTCATAAACTACCTTGCTTCCTAGCCTATGAGTTATAGATGATAGTGTGCCTGACATATATTCATCACTCTAGAGAATTCATTTTTGAACTTTGTGATCCATCATCCTTTTGTTGTGAAAATGTGGTTCCATCTTTTTTCTTAGTTTTTTACACATGTAAAAGAAGTATAAAAATTAGTAAAACAAATGTACTCAAATTCAAATTCTTTGTTAAATCCTGTTTTATGTGCTAGCATCATATGTGTGTGTGTGCATAGCTAACACATACAGATACATATTTATATACATAATGCATAATCCTTATAGGGTTTTGTTTATTAAAAGACCAATAACTGATAGGTTTGTTGCCGAGCTCAGTGATAGCCATGCCCCAATACTTTGACAAGTATAAACTACTGTGGAAATCTTGAGTCTTACTTCACTTTTTTATAGCAACATCTGGAGAAGGAAATTATACCTCAGCTATGAGAAATCTTAGTTCTAGGCACAGCAGCACAGGCTTGTAACCCAGACTACCCGAGATACGGAGCCTGGAAGATCACAAGTATGAGTCTATCCTGGGGAACAAGGAAAACGCAATTTCAAAAAGATAATGAAAATAAAAAATTCAAATAGAAATGAAGGGAAATGAGACAGTGTAATAGTGTGATCTTGGTAACATTCCCATATGTCTGTATAACTCTTGTTTTTTTTTTTCTTCTCTTTTTCAAGAAGTTTTATGGAACTCGATGAGGACCTTGGACAGCCGTCTTCAGAAGTGACCTCCTAAGGTGATTTTAACTAACATTTTACAAGCAAAATAACAGCATTTTTGACACAGAAAATAGGGGTTTGGATTATTGTATTCATTGATTTTTGGGACTCATGAATAACTACAACCTAAATGATAGGGTTTTGTTGTTGTTCTTTCATTGTACTAATTGTAGTTTGTTTCTAAAATTACACCGAAGAGTCTATAGTGTTATTTTGTTTGTCAGCTTACTGAGAGGCTCTTAAGGGAGGAATCCAAGTGTGGCTTGAAATAGTGAACAATGGGAAGGAAGAGGTCTGGTCCCTGCTACAGTTCTTCTTAGAACCTGCCATTAGATCTCTGTCCTCTCTACAAATACATAACATAATCCGATTATAAAGAGAATCATTTATTTTGACTCGTGATTTTCAAGGTTTCATTCTCTAATGCACTGGTGTCATTGCTTCGGGCCAGTCGTGAGGTAGTACATCATAGCAGGGGCCTGTGAACCCCTCACCTCATGGTCAAGAAAAGAAAGAGGAGCAAAACCAGAGTTCCATAATGATCTTCTTGTCACACACTCAAGGCTAAAGACTTTCCACAACCCCTAATAGCACTGAGTTAGGGAATCAAGACTTTCACACCCGGGCCTTTGAGGTGGGGGGAGGTTATTTAACATCCAAACCTTAGCTTGCTTTGTACAAATCTACCTGTGAAATAAGAGGGCAGTGCACACTTAAAAAATAAAACATCTAAGGACCCATATAATTATGCAGTAAATCAATCATAGAAAGAGTGGAATTTGCCACACTTAATCCATGGAGAAAGCACTAGAAATTTCCTTGTCACACATACAGACATCTAGCTTACCTGCAAACCATGTGGTTTGAATTTCTGAACACCCACTCTTGCCTTACTCAATTATCTCCTGAGAACTCGGGTTGAAATAGAAAAACAAACATCTTACAGACTGAGCAGTCTCAGTTCCTGACTTGAAATGAGTTACTGCTCCATTTTAAGTGATGGATAGATACCTAATTTATAGTTTCTGTGGAAGACAAACATCATTATCTTAAGTCTCACAAGTGAAGAAACGAAAGCATGGAAAGAGTTGTGGGTATGGTCATATTAAGGAAGCAGGAAATGGCTGGAACTGAGTCCCATGCCAGGATATGTATCCTACATCTGAGTCGTATGTCACGGCTAGAGAGCAGAGAATGACATATGAGCAAGCGGCTGGAGTCATGATTAAACCATGACGCTTGCTAAAACAAAGCTCCTCCCTCTTGGTTAGTTGATTTGCTTTTATACACACCTCCAGAAATCATGGCCTTTCTCAACTTCTGTTGTTATAGAGGCTGGGAAAGTTTCTTTACTCTACTGGCTCCATTTCATAACTTAGGTGTGGCCAATGTAAGCTCAGAAAGTCACTAATAGATTACCCTAGAGCATAGCCTACTCTTTCATGAGCTTTGAAGAATGGAAATAAGGCTTGGGTATTGTCATCAAGATATGCCCAACACACATAATCCTGATTCTTACTCAAAGCCAGACAAACTTCTAAAACCACTCGCTTGTGTGGTCATGTTTCCATTTTCTCCTCAGGGAAAAGCTTTCCTCATGTTTCAAGTGCCCTAATTCTTGGTCTTCACACAGGCTGCTACTGTACACCTGTAATCAGTTATGCCCATATCTCAAATCCTGACAGGGCCAACCTGGGCTTCGGTGTAGGAGGAATAAAGTAGGTGAGGTGTTATGGAGGAAGAAAAGTTCAGTTGACATCATGACAGTACAAGTTCAGCCTGTACTGAGGACGCCTATTGTCTGTGCCTCCATGGATTGGTGACTCCACCTCCTTCAGTCTCATTTCTCCGCTTTTGAATTTGAAACACTAGAGGAGTGTAAAGATTCCAGAATGTAATGGAAGGATTCCCTTTTTTAGCTACCCACAAAAAAGTCTTGAAAAGATTGATTTCTGAATAAACTCTAGCTGCCTTAATGATCCATGGAAAATGGTTCAATATGGAGGTGTAAAAGAATTTTGATATGGAGTATCTCTTTAAATGACCACGACATAATCACTATGGATAGCCCTTAATGGGTAATTGAAGTTTTGTTTCTATGGTTAATGTCTTATCTAATCAAAGCAAGCCATCACTTTACAATTAAGTGATTCACAGTAATGCCTGTTTCTCTATTTCAGAAAATGTGACCAAAATATATTTATAGATTAGTGGGGCTGGAGAGATAGCTCAACAATTTGAGTACTTACTGACTTTCTAAGTACTTGTTTGATTCCCAGCTCCCATGTGGGGCCTCTTACAACTGCCTGACTTCCCCTCCAGGGCAGCCAAGAACTCTACCTTCCCTGAACACATGCATGCACACACAGAGAGAAAAACACTTGCATATTAATAAGTAATAAGATAAATCTTTTTAAAAGATACATAATTAAAGATAATTGATAGAGGATCAATAAGTGTCCTATGTTTATTTTAGTTGTGTATTTGGTACCATGTTTGTAGCACTCATCACCTTTTTGACGCACTCCCTTAATGAGTATTGCTCTATTCTAATTATGTATTAAACTTTGTGCACGCTGCCATTGAAAAGGTCATCATCTGGGCTACCACTGAGTTCAGTGTACCCTGAGAACATATAGGTAAATGATAGGTACCTATGGTAGGGCTAGGGGAATGTCTTGGGTAAAGGCAACAAGGAAACCGAGGAGGAGGGGTGAGCGTGATGAAGGCTTTACAAAGAAAGTGAACTGGGCTAAGTCAATATCAGGGGATGAAAAGAGGGCAGTACAGAGATCAGAAAATGATGATGCTCCAGCAAGTGAACACCTCATTAATCTGAGATCCCCTCATCCTCAGCTACCCTACACCGATGTGACTCCCACTAGGTATAGGGTTTCCAAAAATTTTTAACTACTATTTCCCTGAATTACTTGAAGCCACTTGGGTTCAATTTGTTCCTTTTTATATCTTAACTCATTTGATATATTTGACTCTAAACTGCCTTTTCTCCAAAAAAAAAAAAAAGGATAAACCTCATTAGGTAACTAAGATCTTCAGAAGAAGCAGTGAATGAGAATGTCCTTTACTAATTTTTATTTCTATGAAGATTACTTTTGTTAATATACATATATATATGTGTGTGTGTGTGTGTGTGTGTGTGTGTGTGACACACAAAGTCTTGTGTTTAGATTGACGATGTCATACCTAAAAATAAGTAAATTAAATAGAAAGTTCTGATGCAACAGATGATCAGAATTAAAGTTGGGCACACTCTGCCGCTTCTCAGGTCAGTTTGCTCTCCGCTAATGATAAGATAAAATGCATGTGACTGCTGTGTTTTTTGCATCTGCCAAATACCAGGCCGCAGTGAGAGTGATGTCTCTCTTCGTCCTTGAGTTTGTTCTGCATGCATTCCATCATTTGGTGCTAAGCCATTGCTTATATACCTAGAGATTTTGTGCGTGTGTTTCTGTAATTTTGTTTCACTACTTTCTCAAACCTGTTTGACAACTGAATTTACTGTAAATCTCCTCTTGCTTTCAAGTGCAGAAACATTAAAATTTTAAAGAAAAGGTAGAAAGTATTCACTTTGTTGCTAAGTTAGAATATTAATTGTTGGTCTCACTAAACTTGTGTTTTAAAGGGCACACCCATCTGGCAGCTGGACAAAACAAGGACAACCAGATCTTGAACATCTAGTTCTGTTTTACAAACTCGTCCAAAACCTGAGATATCAAGGCAGCTCCCAGCAAGTCACCAGGAATGAATCCCCAGTTTTAGAAAAATATAATCTTTTTCAGCTCTTTGACTTTGCATTTCTCTCCCTACAAAGTCAGAAAAAGGACCCTCTTAGAGTTCTACCATTATATACTTGATTTTATGGAGATTTTTGTTGTTCCTGGCAAGTTTCCCTGATGTATTTAACTTTGTAATGAAGCAAAAAATAAGATTATACATTGCATATACATATGTACATAAGCAAATTCAAGGCTTCTTTGTATATACAACACACATATATGATAACAGATTCTAAAAGATGAAGTAGCACATTTAAAATTTAAAAGCCAGTATGTAGTAGAAAAGGGACTTAATTCTTGCTTCAAAAATAAAGTTTTTTTATTTCTAAAGATATATGAAGTTTCAATATTTTACACATTTTTTAAAAAAAGTTTTTCTTTCAAAATATCTAAGTCCCAAATCCTTTGTTAGTAAACTCAAAACTGATCTACTGATGTTCCTCATTTCATTCAAATGTCTGTTTCTCTTCCATGGTCATTATTCTTCTGCTAAAATATCAGGTGTTGAGGAGGGAAGAGGACCTGAACCAATGAGTGTGGCCTCTTCACAGTTCACAGAGTTCACGTCAGTGCACAGAGCTGAGTCCTCAGAAGCCATAGCAGCCTACTCAACAGGTGCTTTCTCCCAGAACTATCTAATA
Source organism: Myodes glareolus (assembly GCF_982192425.1). Lineage (NCBI taxonomy): Eukaryota > Metazoa > Chordata > Mammalia > Rodentia > Cricetidae > Myodes > Myodes glareolus. The sequence continues at coordinate 43,562,785 of NC_142038.1, forward strand.
AGTCAAGGGGAAAAGACTGAAGTGATGGAGCAAAGTGACCGTAGCAACACTGGAGTCTAGAACACACATTCATTCTGTTTCCACTGTTCAGGTCACCAGATTTGCCCGGGTCCTATTTTTCTCAAGCACTGCTCCTGTTTCCAATCCCACCCTGAATACAGTCATTGTACTTGACAATCTTGCTGTTTTTATTTATCCGTGATAGGTTTGCATACAGCACAAAGAACCTTTAACGATATTGATGGATAAACCATGGACTGAATATCGAACCAGTGGAAAATAAAAATGAACATTGTATTTTACAATGAATTGGGATAGCCCATTCTTTGCATTTTTTTAGAGAATGGCATCAATTTCAAATATCACACCCTTCCTAAGTTATCTAAATATCTATTAAGCTCAGCATCTGGCAGACAGACAATTAGAGTGCTTCTGTGAACCAATTGCGGTCCCAAAATCTCTTTTCAGAGTTTTTTGTTTGTTTGTTTTATTTTGGTGGGGACACATTGTTTGTTAGTAGTACTGTGGGTTGAACCCAGAGTCTTTCACAGGCTCTACAAGGGTTCCTCCACTCTGTGTGTGTGTGTGTGTTTGAAACACACAACACACAGAGAGAGAGAGAGAGAGAGAGACAGACAGACAGACAGACAGACCGACAGATAGAGGGGAAAGTGGGGGAGGGGAGAGGGAGTGAGGAGAGGCCATGAAGTGGGGAGAACAAGAGCAAGAGAGCAAGAGCTCACATGCACCTGTGTGGGCACCAGGAGCTGCCCATTGCAAGGAGACTAGAGGAGACTATACATGAGTCTTCTCTATTTCTATCAATCTCTGCTTTGTTTCTTTGAGGCGGGGCGTCTCCTGGACCCTAGAACTTGAGTGTTTTGCTGCTTGACAATCAACAAACAAAGCGAGTCTCTTGTCTCTCCGTCGAATTCTAGGGTTGCAGATCTGGGCAAGACCACTCCCAGCATGCCACTTGGGTGCTGGGATCCAAACTCAGTTCCTCACTGTTGTACACCAAGCACTCTTAGCCACCGAGGTGTATCCTCAGCCCCTTTTAGACTTTAATTCACTAATTTGTACCTGTGAGGTAATTTTACTACAACGAATCAGTACAATACCCAATACTCAATTCTATCATGCATTTTGAATGGACTCTCTCAGGATGGTACTAGAAATAGGAACAGGTGCAATGTCAACACTGGGTTTGCAGTAAGGCTAAGCAGTTGCAGTTCAAGAACTCCGGAAATTCTCCATTCTTTGCAGAACATTTTCTCTTCTCAGCCTCTGCTGCTATCTTTCCCCTACTTTCCAACACTACCCACAAGCTTTTCTCATATGAATAGTGTGTTTCCTTTGTGATCTTATGGTCTCTGTGAAACTTTATTTTCATAGTGTGATTGATGAGAGGTAGAGAGTCTCTCTGTGTTCACCTGGGTTCAAACACAGGCTATCAAAAGGCAAGAAGAGAGATGGAGTGAACACCAAAGAAACATGTGTAACTCCAAATATAGCATCTGTGACATAATGGTTCACACCGCTGTTATTCTGACCTCACAAGTTCCTATTTGAATACTCAGTGTGGGGGAATCGGCATTATCCCCTTCGTGGAAGTGCTGGGCAGAAGGAGAGCTTCTGTTATAATAGAATTCAAATTGTACCAATCTTCTGACCACTGTCCATCTTTATTTCTGAGAAAAGGTTACATTTTAGTTAGCTCATGGTGGTGGTTAGTCCCACCAGAGCTGCCTGCCTGCCACACCTTCTGCTGTATCTCATTCTTTCACTTCTCTCCGGGCAGGTTGACGCATATTTCTGGAATGTTCCTTTTTCAGGCTTAGAATTGCCTTTTACTCTTATTTAACATTTTCCCATACAGGATAGCCATGTAGCTTTGTCTTCATTTCATCAAATCCTTTTTCTAATATTACTGTCTCAGAAAGATTGTCATAGGTACATAAACACATAGGTGTGTTTAAAATCCCATCTCCTGGATAGAACTTCTCATTAGAGATTAGCATTTCATTCCATCATTTCATTCCATCATGGTCATCTCTTAACATAGTGTTTAAATTTGATTTATTAAACTTTTTCATTAGAATGTTTTATTTATGTGTTTATGAATATATGTATATGCACATACATATATGAATATAACAATAATTAATGGAGAAAAGGTCATGAATTTACAAGGAATGGGTATATGGAAGGTTTGGATGAAGGAAAGGAAAGGGGAAAATCAGGTAAATACAACATAATCCCAAAAAATAAAAAAAATTAAAAACAAAGGAAATAAATCTAAAAAACATATGTAAAATTGAAATTCAATCTCATAAGACAGGAGTTGTGTTTTTTTTAACTCAGTGTTCCCTGCCCAGTTGTGAGCAATAAAAACAGACTCTGCTAGCAAATAGTTACCTAGCAACTATTTCTCACACTCACCATTAATGAAAGACTCCTTAAGGTGAATGTGCAATGAGTTCCTAGCAAACATTTCAAGATAGCTATTGCCTTCAAGGGGCTCAAAATCACCTCACAAAGGCTAAGTATCTTGTTAACCAGTCACATACAGTGTGGTATAAAGATGAGGACAGTCATGGCAGTGTGAGAGATGGAAGAACATCCCCTGTGCTCCCTGGAGAGATCTTGCACAACTGTTGAAAGGCAACAATCTTGGAATCATGTTCTGATAGACAGTAAAGGAGAAGAAGGAGAGGCAATTCAACTGGGGCCAGGCAGGTGAGTAGTTAGACATGAGAGAAACAAGAACACCGTGTCATCTCATTGGTGGCTGTGTCTCAGTCAAAGGGCCTATTTGAAACTAACATCTTCCTATACATCATAAAGCAGGCAGAGGCAAATCCCAGTTGCTATACATGTGCCTTAATGAGGGATCTACATCTATTACCTTAAAAGACCCAGGCTTCATTACAGCGTCTTTTCCAGGTGACTTTGTCTGCTCCAGATGGGCTTTTCATGAGGGACATTGGTGGTGCTTCATGGGCAAGTGACTATTTTCAGGGACTAATGAATATCGTGAGAAAGAGTTGGAGATACAATCAACACCTTATTGATTCAAACTGACAGTATAGTTAAATGGTATATCAGATAGGCATCTCATGGTGTATAAGTAATTTTTTAAGTTTACTGAATCATGATTGATATAACCACAAAAACTTAAAAGCATGCATTTGAGGAATTTCAATAATGGTGTACCCACAAAACTGAGGATTCAAATAGAAACTTGTGAGGTCAGAATAGCAGTGGTGTGGACCATTTCCTCCAGTGTCACAGATGTTATGTTTGGAGTTACACATGTTTCTTTGGTGTTCACTCTATCTCTCTTCTTGCCTTTTGATAGCCTGTGTTTGAACCCAGGTGAACACAGAGAGTCTCTCTACTTCTCATCAATCACACTATGATTATAAAGTTTCAGGGAGACCATGAGATCACAAAAGAAACACACTATTCATATGAGAAAAAAAGCTTGTTGGAGAGTAGGGAAAAGATAGCAGCAGAGGTTGAGAAGAGAAAATGTTCTTCAAAGAACGGAAAATTTCCAGTGTTCTTGAACTGCAACTGTTTAGCCTTACTGCAAACCCAGTGTTGACATTGCACCTGTTTCTCTTTCCAGTACCACCCTGAGAGAGTCCGTTCAAAATGCAAGACAGAAGTGAGTTGTTTACATGGGTATTTTATTGATCTGTTGTACTACGATAACACTTGCTGGCATCTTGTGCCTAGCTGGCTTATATGGGTCCTAGGCTACCTTGTGAAAGCCCAATCTATTGTTAGCCTACCTCCAGATGCACATAAAGTGAGAGGGAAGTCATATGACTGGCTTTTCCTGTTGTTAATATAGTTTTCCTGGTGATAAAGGTGAAGAAAGCATTAACATGATTAAAAAATATTAGAAACAAAATTGAGAACAATTCATCTTTTACAACTTCTTCAAATAAAATGCTTGGTAGAATATCTAAAGTATGTATCATTCAGAGTTTTATCATGTTACCCCTCCACTCATAAATTGTCATGCTCTATGGGCACTGGCAAGTGCTATATTCTGTTCATTTTGAACTTCCCCAAAGTGGGAAACAAATCACAATCCACTATTTTTGAATACAACATTCTGTTTTGAAAGACCTGTTCAAAAGGGAAAAACAGTGGTTCTCTTATAACCTATTACAACTGAATTTTGAAAGCACAAGTCATCGTGGATATTTTAAAAGAAGTAGTACATGGGTTTATGTGCAGAGGGGAAAAAGAAAGTACATGGCAGGATGATGCAATGGGACAAAAATCTCAAAGAGAGTGAAGAAGAAGCATTTGAAGTTGAGTGAGTGGTGAGCTGCTGTGCTTTGCCCACAGGGGAAAGCCAAAACAGCTGTAAGAATAAATCCATAGAAGTCGTGGAGAAAAATAATCTTACAGGATCTCACAGGCTGTCCTAAAAATTTGCTTCCCAATTCTGAATCGAAGTGCTTAAGTGTTAGAATGAATGTGAACATTGTTTCACATTTTAACCTTCCACTTAGTTGATGTAGAGAAGAGAGGACAATGGAAAGCCTGCTCAGAAGCACTTACTTGGAAGAGATAAACAGCCCAGGGCAAAATGGTGTCCGTGTGAAAGAAATGATGCCATGGAACTCAAGAAGAGAGGAGGTGACTCCATGCAGATGTGGTGATGAGTCAGATGGGATCTGTGAGGGAGAAGGAAGTGCTGATAATGACTCCTACATGGCTGACTAATGTCTCAATATTTTCCTGGGCTGTTTGGGAAAAAAGTGGCTGTGATTTTGATACCCAGAACTTGGTTTCTACCCTTCCATCCATACAGTCTCTGTTCATGTTACCTGCATCTGGTCAAATCACTTCGGACACACAGATGTGGCTTCATTTCTTTGAAGAGGCCAAGTTCTCTGTATTATGAGGATACGCACTCCCCGAGTAGCTTTCCAGTATATGGGTTGGCAAGATGGCACACAGTAAGATCTCTAGATGAGTAGGCTATTACCACAGCCCAGAAGGCCAGGGTAGCAAAATGGTGCCTTCAGAGTAGTTAGGACTTAGAAAAAAGTTCTTCTCTACCTGAGGGCTAGACTTTTCTGAGGGTAAATAAGAAAATACATACTTTCTGATAGTAACTTAAGAAAAAAGGAAGAAGCAGATGGTTTTCTGATAATAACTTTCTCTTCTACTTCATCTTGAATAATCTCATTCTCTTGACAGTTTCTCTACACAATTACATCTCTTTTCTTGCAGCTACATACACTTCTCTTTACATGCGTACATCTTTCTTCTACACAGTCACACATCTCTATACATAGTTGCATTTCTTTTCACAGTTACATTCTCCACACAGCCGCATACCTTCACACTTCTTCCCATAGCCACATCTCTCTCCACAGAATTACACGCTCCACACAACATATACTTTTTCCTCACATACAACTTACCTACATATATATTTCTCTTCTATAAAGCTACATCTTCTTTATCAGCAACATCTCCTCATTCTTCTTACATCTCTCATGTTTCTCTGTCTGAAAGTTCAATTACATCTCCCTTTCAGCACACACACACACACACATACACACACACACACACACACAAACACACACACAATCTCATTGCTCTCTCCCTCTACAGCACAAACACAAACCATATTTTCAGGGCCACACAGCACTTCTTGAGTAAACAATAAGAAACAGAGCCATAGTGATCACACAGTTTCTCTCAGGATAGGGTGAGTAAAGTAAACACAAAGCTCTGAGCAATCGAGGTTCACAGACAGAGAGTGACATTGAAATTCAGGACTTAAACAGTAAACAGTTAGTTGGCAGAACCTTGTAGTTAGGAGTATGTGCAGAAAGCCCATTACTGCAGGGGGTTATGTAAACCAAAGTTGCTGCATTCTGAACCTTGATTCAGCAATAAACTTTTGGGTATTTGACCTTGTGTATTTGTCTCCAGGGACAACCAGTTTTCCTGAATTTTTTCTGAAGTCGAACGTTAACTGCCTTTGTAACTGGAAATACTATTACTTTTCTATGTCAGTCTGAGTCATGAAAAATTTCCTAGTATTATTTCTATTTATCCGAATTATACAGCTTAAGTAGAAATTATCTTCCTGTCCATCCTGTATGTTTGTATGTAGATAGAATATTTTCGTGAGACTAAGCATACAAGCAGTGGGGAAAATAACTATTGCTGTTATTAGGAAATGCATGTATGCACATGAAAAAAACTACAGACAGAGACAACCATTCACTTACAGTCAGTCATCCCACAGATTTTTCCAAGTGGGTTTTCCTGTTGGAAAGCTATTCTTCTGGAGAGTCAATTTGTAGAGTATTAGCTGTCATCTGCTGTACACTCTCAGTAGCCATTACTACCAGCAGCTATTAGTAGGCCTTGCTGGTTAAATTTGTCACAGTATGTTCAGCACCAATAAAAAATACTGCAATCAATATTTATTGGCTATTTAATGAATAAAATACATATATAAGGCAACCAATGACTAATACTTATTACTTTTAGCTACACAGTAGACAAGTGGACAACTAGTTGAGCTATGCAGTAGGCTAGAGGAATTATAAAGAGTGATTTTTATATAAGTATGAAACTAAAGAGTGCTTTTGTCTGTGTTGTAAATAGGCTTTGAATTTCTACCTGAAAAACTCTTGAAGAATTTAAAGTTTGAATTACTGTGCTGCAGAAAAACACCTTTTTTTTTTTTTTACTGAGGGATTGCAATGGGATCTTTGGAATTCAGAGAATTAGGAGATTAATATAACAGTCTGGCGACACTAGTAAGGTTTAAAAAGAGTAGTTAGTGGCAAGGAAAACTATGTAGGTTATATAAGAAAAAAATATTATTGATATAATTTATCCATAATTTATTTATCCATTATTATTCTAGAAGGGAAGATTGATTAAAGAAAATATTTAGTATAGTTCCAAAGATTCTGTCTCAGAAAACCAGGAGAATTATTGTTTTAAAAAATAAGACAGGAAATTAGAAAAGAAGGTTGCTTATTATTTAAAAGAATACTATTCACAGAAAAAATCACAACAAATTTCAGAAGCAAATGAACAGCTTAAAGTTTCTAAATATGTATGTGTTTGGTTTTTAAATACCCTTATAAACAATCTTAATTTTTTTATTTAAAAAATTTTTACAAACAACATATTTTGATCATATTTCTCATCCCTCAGCACCTCTAAAATCCTCCCCACCTGTTTATGTGCTATATTGTGTGTTTTCTTTCTCTCTTATAGAAGAAAAAAAAAACCTAGGAAAAAAGATCAAAAACACCAAAAAGCTAATAAGATAAAAATACCAAAACAATGCAAAATACACACACACACCACACCACACCATATCAAACCAAACCAAAACAAAAATAAAATAGTCAAACAAAAACACAATCAACCAAACAAAAACAAAAAATAAACAAGCCCTCAACAACATGGAGTCGATTTTTGTGCTGGCAAACTGCTCATGAAGCCTGTGTTGGAATGTGTTTGATAGACTCACTGACACTCCACTGGTGAAAACAATTTTCCCTTTCCCCACATATATCAGTTACAAGTTGATTCTTGGTTAGGAGTCATACTTTGTGTTTACTTCATCTTCTCTATGTTGGGATTTCTTCTGGTTTGAATGCGTACAGGTTTTGGGCTTGCTGTCACAGTCTTTGCTTCTAGGTGTGTCATCTCTATGTTTTGAGAGACAGAAAGTTTAAATGCCAGACTACTGAGTTAAACCTTAGAAGGAACATCTCTTGGAGATAGTTGTCAGACAAGTAACTAAATCTCTTCTCAAAAAAGAGATAAAGACCAATGATAGATTACAAAGTTCAAAACAAGAAGAGTCTGTGGCACACTAAGACTCCAGACGAAGTGAGAGGAGCAGACTCAAGTTTAGAATTCTAGGGAAATTGTTGGGAAAATCAGAAAATAAATTTCTTTAAGAAATTGGAAATAAATGATCAAATAAAAGTAAAATAGATGAAAAAGAAAAGAAGAAAAAATAAATAGTGAGCAAAACATTAAGTATAATAGAAGTATGTCAGGTAATAATTACCTTGAAGTGTGAAGAAATATGTTATTTTGATTCATAAGTATATGATACATTTACTTCTTACTGAGAAACTATGTAATATATCCATTCCAAAATATGTCAATAGTGATCAGTCCCGACTGTCTTTGAACAGTAAAAAGAATAATTGAAAATAATATGCATCACCTTCAGGTAGCAGTTTTAAAAATAAACATACTTTTAAATTTTTATATATGTGTAGTGTATTGACATCTCTCCCTTCTCCTCCTTCCAACCTTCCCGTGTTTTCCCATCCCTACTTCCTCTAAATTCATGGTCCTTTTCCTCAATTAGAAGTTGTAAGAATCATCCCATAGTTTTGCAGTTTGTCTTTCCCTGAGACTATTGTTGTCTCAAATGCTGAAGAAAGAATTCAGCTAATGTGTGATAGACTAGTGTCAGTACTTGGCTACATACTGTGAATCAAGTGTTATATACCAACAACACTAGGATTTGAGGCTGCTCATTACTTCAACTGGCAATCTAACCTGTTCTCACAGATTTGGGCAGGTGAGAAAATGAAACAGAAAACGCCGCCAGGTGACTCTGTGATTTTCCTCCTTTGCAATAGTACAGAGGCCTTCCATTGAAATGGCATTTCAAACTTTGAACTTGAGAGATAAAGATTGAGAATGAGATTCTCTCTGATTATCCTGGGCCATGGTATCAAGCCATAGCTTCCAGACAGCTACATGGTGGCAAAGGTACACACTGGCATTCTACACTGTCCTGTGAGGCCAAGCTACAGTGTTCAGTAGGCTGGAAATATTTGGTGGTCTTTTTGCTTACAACGGACTTATTGTGATATAAACCCATACTGAGGCAAAAAATAATCTGTACTTTATTTTTAAAAAGGAAATAAAGAAAAATAGCCAAGAAATGCCAGTAATTCAAGATATCTTATTATTATTATTGTATTACTCAAAATTCAACTAGAAAATAGAAGCAGTTACTCTTAAGTGCTTAGACTATATAAAACATATTCCAAGAAGTTGATTAAAATGTTAGAATTGACTGAAGGAATGACAGAAGAGCTTAAAATCTTGTATTAGGAAGACAACCTAAACACTGACAAGAAGAAAAGTCACAATCATCCTTGCTGGAAAAGAAATTACATATGCAATCAAATAATCAGAGTCCAGAGACTGGCGTCTGCTGGCAAAATCGAGATTCATTGCAGTCCTGACCTCTAACACCTAGAACCTTGGATGTGGTGCTCTCACTTCCGGAGACTTCCACAAATGAGAAGCAAAGGGAGCCACAGCAAACAGTAGGCTTCCCTTTCTTCAACTCCTGTCAGCTGTCTGCGACTTCCAAAACCCACTTCCCTGTGAACCACAGAAACTCGATCCGTGCCAGTCAACATGCTATTTGCTCTCTTCCTTAAAAGAAACTAGTATAGAGGAAGGACAAAGAAACATGTCTGACAGCAACTGGTTCTAAGACTGTGATGGGCCCAAGTTGCAGAAGACAGTAATACTCTCCATAAAAACAAATTCGATTTTTCATTAAGGTCTGTTAACTCGAAAAGTTTAAGTGTCTGGAACTGGAGGAGACATATAAATATGATACTGATGAGAATGAACATGTGAGCAAAGGCAAATCATTAATAACCCAGTGTATCACACACAGAAGTTTGACATCTATTCTGCAGGTCTTCATAACATGAACAAAGATTCTGTCTTGGAAAGGGAAGTTCAATGTTGTCACGGATGCTAGATTTAACAGAAGAAATAGATGAGTTATAAATACTTTGCATAAGAAGTATGTAGTAAAGGCTTGACCTGATAGCGGGAAGGCACATTAAAGCTAATGGATGGTCTTAATGTAGCTAGAGACTTAATAGAATTGACATCATGGGATTATAATGACATCAGCATGGTCTTAGTCTCATTGAACATTACTTGATTGTTTTTCATTTTTAAATGCAACTTTTTTAGTGAGAGAATAGGAAGATGATGAATCTAGAAATATGAATAGATAAAGAATGGTAGGGGATCAAGATGTTTAACATTTAAATAAGAAAAAGTAATGAGTATATTCTTCATATGCTAGGCTATCTTTCCAAGAACAGAATCTTTTGAGACTGTGACCCAAGAAGAAACTGTTTAGTTAGGTTCCAGAATGAACACAGGTGGAGTCACCGATCTTTTCATTGCTTTATTCATTCTTTTCTAGAGTCACTACACATTAGGACATTCACTCGACAATGGAGAATGATGCAGCTGGGATGTGCACAGCCTTCTCTGTCCGCTCCCACCTTTACTGTCTTCATGCAGATGTTACACCAGGTGTGATAAGGCCTCCTGGAAAATAGAAGCACAAAGATAAAGAAGCCAGGCCTAGCTTACATGTAAGTAGAAAGTTTCAAAAATATTCACTTTTACCCTTCTACTTGACAACATTTTGCTGATGTTGAAGTAAAGACTCAGGGTACCTTATCAAGAATCCCAAAGCTGTGCATTAGGTAAAGTCATGCCTTGTCCTGTTCAAATATTTTTTCTATAAATGCAGATATTTTGCTTTCTGAAGTCTCTGGAATATGCATACTTCATGAGTGCAATCAATGAAATAAAAATAGTGTACTTATAAGCAATGAGAGAACATTCATATAGCTAAGGCTTCTCTCATGGAACGAATGCCTCCCCATCCAAGTCGTCATTACCAGAAGCTTCTTCACAGACTCTGAAGCCTCGGGCCCCAGCTCATCCACACACTTCTTCAGCCCTTGCACCAGATGTTCTACGGAAATGCCCAGGGTTTTCAGAAGCATCTTCAAAGGGTCAAATAAGGGAATAAGATTGTCGACAGGTACAGGAAGAGGGACACTGTTGATGAGGAATGCCGTGGCTGCAGAGCAAAGGAGAACAGAGTGAAAGATGGTACACACATCCCTGTCCGAGATCCCATCACCTTCCTCTCTGTCCATCACAGTGCCTAGCCTACATTCATTCTGTTGGGTTTCCCATAAATATGTGTGTCTTTTGGGCTTTGATTGTGGCAGCCCATCTTCCTAGAATGTTCCCCAGGTAACTATAGTCCTTCTTTCCTCTGTTGACCTGGTTTCTTTTCAAACATTACCCTTAGAGAGAAACCTATAGCAACCACAAAATTTGAATGCCATCTTCTCTTACTCTTTTCTCATATTTTTCTTATTATTGGCTCCAGTTTTATGTTTGTGTTATTTTACCAGCCTCATCCTCTCATTGGAATAGAAGGTATTTATGTTCGTTGCTGTGCTAGATGTTCAGAACTGACTGTGGCATGTAGTAAGAGGAAGTACTGACAACAAATTCAGTAGGAACTAATGGGTGATTGAGTAAGAAGATGCTTTGTATGTAGGCTTGCCACAGCCACAGCCTTTAGGCCAATGGAGAGGTGCCACAAAACTTTTCCATTCAAGGTCAAGAATGGATGGACTAGATTACAGTCCACGAAATCAATTCAACTCATTGTAACACCATAATTGCCACCAGTTAGAAAAGGAACAATTCTGAAAATAAGAAAAGAGACGGCACTTAGACACAAGATCAATACATCATTGAGATGTTAAAATGAATGCAAACACACACACACACACACACACACACACACACACATACACACACACACACACATATTTAGTCTAGCCATCTATCCAGAGAGGGAGACAAGAGTGAAGAATTTCAGTGGGTATGATTAATAGGTAAATGATAGGGTTGTACTATAAAAATTCACTAAAATGAGATTTTTAAGGCCTTCAATGCCATACCCATTATTATAGAATTTTTTAGAGGACAGTAAGGAGTAATTAACTTTTTTCATGGAGAAATCGCATTTTGCATTACTGGTTTAAGGAATAGTAATCACTAGCAATAGGAAGGGGAATAGAGAACGAAGGGTATGAGGAAATCGAAAGGGATGTTTAGAGACTGAGCAAAATTATAGAATGGACAGGTAGAAGGGAAACTGCATAATTAGTTCATGATGGTATGAATATGTGTACACATCATTTAAAGCCTCTTAAATTGTACAATTGACAACTTAATAACTACAATTTAAAACAATGGTTTATAATTTTCCAGACAAAAAGTAGGGAAATTACTTTGTATAGAAAATAAACAATAGACAATATGTGATGTATTTGTGGAACACCAGTACAGAAACATAAATACATGTGTGTAGCGAGCATTCACATATGAATCTCTGTCTCACTAGCTAAGACCTGCCAAGGTTCAGGTTTTCTCAGAAAACCTTCTTGTTTCCTGATTCAAAGTACGAAACTGAGCCTGTCCCACACCCTGCCTCTATCTTCTATCGCCTGTCTTCCTCTCAAATGTTCTCCTCATAGGGCAGTAGTTCTGATCCGTGCTCCTTTCTTTAGCCATATTTGTCTACAAAAAGTTTCTTTGCACACTAAGGGACAATGAAATATTCAAAACTTGCCAAATTTCTCAGAAATAAAAAACAAACAAACAAACAATGATCTTAGGTCATGATCCTAAGTGTAAGCTGCACTTAGAATCTCATGATTAATCTTCATACCTTCCATATTAAATATTTCCACTGAGTTTCTCTATCTTTCTGGGGAACGTTCTTTGAGCATTTTAAACTTAGTGAACAATGACTACCATTGAGCATTTTTCTCAGGAACTCCAACATTTCATTCCTATACTTACAGTGACCCCCCCCCCTCTAAGAGGAGTGGCTCAGCCTCTGAAGAAGCAGGTTTCTGTATCTTACTAGAAAGTTAAGCTCTTCACCCCGCCGTGCACACCCTGCACTCTGCCTGTACGCCAGGCTGTAGCCTCAGTGCAGCGACTCCTGCAGAAATCTCTTCCCACGCCCAACTAGAGCTCCTTCACAGCAGCTTTTATAGCTGAGAGATGTAATTGTTCCAAGGGAATCCAATTAGTCGCCTAATTGGAGATAATCGCAAGAATAACTTCAAAAAACTATTAAAGATTAAGGGGAACTGGGATGTCCATTGCCCATCAGTAGGAGCTGACTAATTTGCTGTGGATTGGAGATAGTACTTACATTGGGTTAATTTAACTGATAGAGGAGCCACACTACCTTCCCACAGTTACCAATATTTTCTGGGACTCAGAAACACCTTTTTTCGTACTCCATTGTGGGTGTGCCAGACTTAACTGTGCTATCACACAGTGAAATAGAAAGGTAGAGTACTGTTGATGCTCCAGGTGGTGACTTACCGGAATAACCACAAATACCGATGGTCACCAGCAGAAGGATGGATGCCAGCTTCATAGCTAGTGTCCCTGATGTCCTGATTTTACAAAGCCGTCAGAAAGCCCAACAAATGCCCGGAGTCGATAGTTCTGCTTCTCACACGTGTATTAATATATACACTAAAGACGTGGACTTCACCCACCACCTTGTGAATCACCCTAGCAAAGAAGAGCATTTTTGCTTCCTAAGTAAACACTTTGGAAGGGTTTTCACTTTTCAGCACCTTTTTATGAGAAGCAAAGTCACACAAGGAAGTAGTCTCAAGTAGTTCTTTCCCAAGCCCTCACATCGAAACAATGGCAGATGCTAAAGAATTCTCCTTGAAGAACACTTAAGAGCAAGTAAGGGCTTTTATGTCAGGATAAAGCCATGTTTTCCTCCAATTTGTTCTCTATTTATTTAAAGTTTGGAGAATTTCATTGCCTGATAGAGTTCCTAGATTTAGTATAACAACACTGCCATGTTTCCCTTGAATTTACCCACTGATCAATAGCCACATACTGACTATGACAAGATCACCAGATCTCTGTTACTTTTCCTAGTGTCCTCCAGTAATTCAGGGAAAATACAGGGTGTATTTATCCATCATCACCTATGTCTACGTTTGTTTAATCTATAGCATCCTCTATATCAATATACATTCTGAGACGCTGTCTATTTCCAAGGCTGCCCTCCCTGGACCACCCATGAAACATCAGAATGACCACATCAGTAAACAACACTTACTGGAGTTTGTTGGGAGCATTAGCTGAGCACCTAATGCAAAGAATGGGGTGCAAGAGAACCTTCAATAGGAGAAACAGGGCTCAAAGTTTATGTGGTTCATGGAGTGAGCTGAGTCATATTCTACTGCCAATTTCCAACATCAGAAAATGCTAAGGAGGCAAAGTATGCTGTCATTCCCTTAATGTGTGAGATCAAACTTGCCCTAACTTGCCCCCGTATGAAGATATGGTATTATTGTGAGGACTTAATAAGCTGCACAAAGGCATGTGTGCCAAATCAAAATTAATATGTCGGCCATCTGTTACTAATTTCCATACACTGCTAAATTGTACTGTGGCACTGACATTAATTTCAGCTACTTGATAAGCTAAATGAAAGGCTACAGATTGCGTCGGTGTGAAGTCAACGCTGCTTTCTCTGCTATGAGCTCCTCTGTTTCTCAGCATATTAATACCTATATTAATACATCATGTGACTATGCCAACTTCTCAAAGTTGCCTCCCACACGTTTTATGCAATCATTTTTTTGGCATACTAAACCTCCACTGTCTTTTACCAGGGCTGCCATGGTCTGGTTTAATTTACAAATCTTTGCCTTGCCCTTCTCTCCTCTGTTGTAGTACAATGAATTTTCTTAGTAGTGATTTCTGGAGTTTCGCTCTCTCTGCTTCAGGAGATCTGTCACGGCAGCCACTGTTCTTCCTCCATGACTCTAGCCTTTTCCAGTCAAGTTCTCACCTGTGCTTCTAACGTTCTCAACTCCTAGGGGAATTGCCTTTTTATTCCATGTCTGATATTAAAGACATTTAAAATCCTTGCTGACCCCGAAGACAATGGTTTTACCCAAATTCCTAATTTCCAGAGGTTAGAAGCAATTCACCCATGAGTGCACTTTTTCATGTGCAAAACAGATGATCCAGAGTCCAAACACCTTCCCTGGGCAAGAGCTCTGTCTGCCAGGACCCTCAGAATCTCTGTTTCCCTGCTCTCATCATGGCAGTCAGCTGCTGGCCAATTAAAGACAGTTCAGTTAGCCAAGAGACCATGGAAACTCTTCAAATTAGTCACTCTTTAATTCATTTATTCCATTTTCTTATCCTTTCCCTTGGAAACAAACAAGAGCTCTTGGCCACATTTTACCTACTCATCTTTCTCTCCAGGACCCTACAGCTTCTGTGAGTTCCTAGGCTCTATACCATGTCATTTTCCTGTACCAGAAACCAAATTCTGTTTACTCTGATGATCATCTCCTAAGATGCTGGTAAGAATATTTATAAAATAAAATCTTCTTTTTTAAATTGATACTTTGGGAATTCTCAAACCCTTTCTTGCATATTTGTTCTGACACTACCAAAGCCTTTATTTGCATAGTGGATGTTCATACTAAAGTCTCCTTTCTGAGGTTTAGTAGTGAGTATCTGGAGAAGGTTGTTTAATCATTCTGGATCTTAATATGGAGTCCAGCAAAATTTGACGTTATGCGAAGTCTCAGTGCCAAGACCCAAGTGCAATAATTTCATTCTTATCATAAACCCTCTGTGGATAAGTTTTTAAACAAATGACATGAAACCAGAAGCATTGAGTTTAGGTTATTTATTCAAAGACAGGATTCACATTGTCATCTCAACAGATATAGATAAATTTTTGACAAATTCCAGCATTCATTCTTGGTAAAAACCCTGAAGAAACTAGGAATAGGAGAAAAATGTCCCAACATAGTAAAAAGCTATATCTTACCAACCTACAGCCAACATTACAGTGAGTGGGGAAAAACTCATTGCATTTCCATTACAATCAAGAAGGGGACAAGGGCTCTTCTTTTCTCTACTCTTATTCAGCATGGTCTTAGAAGTCTTATCTAGAGCAATAAGACAAGAGAAACAGAAGTCATAACAATAGGAAAGAAGAAGGTTAGCTATCCTTATTTGCAAATGACATTATCCTGAACATATGACACTATAAAGATACTACCAGAAAATTCTAATAACAAACACTTTCAGCAAAGTAGGAGAATACATAATCAGCACATAAAGTAAAAAGCTTTTCTATACACCAATAGCAAACATGCTGATAAAGACTTATATTCACAATGGCTTCAAACAATCTTAAATACCCATGAATAAATCTAACCAAGGAAGTTAATGACTTTTGCAATGAAATGATAAAACACTGAAGACAAATAAAAGACACTAGACTTCCTAGACCCATGAAATAGTTGAATTAATAGAATGAAATACCTGTATTACTGAAAGTGAACTACAATTTAAATACAATGAAGTTCCATTAAAATTTGAATGGCATTACTCATAAAAGAAGGAAAAAAATCCTAAAATTGGTACGGGATTACAAAGACTCCAGAATGACACAGCAGTCTTAAGGGGGAAAAAGTGATGTATCACAATATCTGATGTGAAGTTACGCTACAGAGCCATTGCAACAAAAGCAATAAGACACTGGAACAAAAGGATGGATATTGGATAGATCATTGGGACAGAGTAGATTATCCAGAATTACATTCACAGAGACATACCCATATGCTTTGTTTTGTTTTGTTTTTGTAAAAAACTACATAGGGACAAAGATAAACTCTGTTAAAAGTGTGCTGAGAAAACTTGACATTCACAGGTAACATAAATAAAGAACCCTACCTATTTCCCTGTTACGCAGACTCAAAACGGATGGAATTTTTATGTAACACCTGGAACTATGAAACTGTTAAAGAAAAACTCTGTCGACATAGATGAGGACTTTCTTGAGAACTGTTTGAAGGTTTCAACAAGGGAGATCAGCTACTCCTCTCTTCTGGGAACCTCCCCTTCGATGGAGCATGCAGGTTCAGGAAGGAGACACCTGGAGTGGAGAGGGAGAAAGAAGACCCCGCCTAGGTTCCTTAATCCATAGGGCTACAGATGTTGCAGCCAGATTGCCCTCATTCCCAGGAAAGGACTTTCTTAAAATGACTCAAATATTTTAGGAAGTGTGCTAGATATGGTTATTCTATGAAATTCAAAAACTTCTACATAGTACTGAAAACATACATAATCCAAGTCAAGTGTAAGTCTATGCTGGCAGGCTGACTAACCCTGAAACTCACCAGGCCCAGAACCAAGGCTGTCTGCTGACCCATCTCAGCATCTATCCCATCTGTAATCTGTTCTGTTGGGGCACGGAGTGGAGGGGGGATTGGTCCTGAGGGCCCAGGGCTTCAGGAAATAGAAGACAAGGAAGCAACAGGATATTCAGGAGGGTCTCCCAATGAGGGTCTAGAGTCAATGGTGCAGCATAGACCAGGAGCCTTGAACCATGCCAAAAATTTTTTTCGATTAATGCCTGCATGTAAAACTGTGTGGATAAGGGGGTTTACTGTGTGATTCACTGTATCACACTGCTGCTTACAGCACAAGATTCTCCCTTTCTTCCATTTTTTTTCTCTTAAATTTTATTTTGTTGTTTTGGGGGAGGAGATGGGTGGGATCAAGAGGCATGATATGAAAGCCTCAAGGAATAAATAAAAAATTTTTAAAACAGAATAAATTATAGAATAAGGGAAAATCATTGTTAGCGATTCCGAGAGAGAATACAGAATAAACAGTTGACTAAAAAAACTAAATGCCAGAAAAACCAAATGACCCATTCAATAACTGAGCTAGTGGAATAAATAGCTTGTAAAAGATGAAATATAAGTGGTCAAGAGATGCATTTTTAAATTTTAACATCTCAAGCAACTAAAGAAAAACAAAACAAAACCACAATGAAATTCTACTGGTCAGAGGACCTATCATTAAAAAAAAAAAATTACGAACAGTATTGAATGTAAATTAGCTCAGCAACAGTGCGAATGAATGTGGAGATTCCTTAAAATAGCATAGCAAAACTAGAATGAACTAACTTTTAACCCAGATATACTACTTCTGGTTATGCACAAATGATGCTAAGTCAACATATCACAGAACCACTAAAACATCAATGCTTATTGCAGCCCTGTTCACAATAACTCAGTCATGGAATCAAGCTGGGTGTCTATCAGCAAACGAATAAAAAATGTGCTGTTGACATACAATGGAATTTTGTTCCTCCGTGAAAGAATAAAATGGTATCATCGGCTGTAAAATAGATGCAACTGGAGATCATCATATAAAGTAGAATAAACCAACTTCAGAAAGACAAGTAAGTTTTCTGTAATTTGTGCCTCTTAAACTGGAGGATTCACATGTATATATGAGTACATGTGTTCCACTCTAACATACACCTATGAGTACATGTGTGTGTGAGTACATGTTAGAGGGGAATACATGTGAAGACCAGAGGACACCCCAGACACCTCTCCTCAGATGTGATCCACCTTGATTTTTGAGATAGGTTCTCTCACTGTCTGGGCTTTCTGGCCAAAGAACCTCTGGAATCTAAATTTGTTTTTAAGGGAACATAATGCCATGAATACCTATAAATGTCATGAAAATAGAAAGGAAATTAGAAGAAGAGTAGGTAGAGAGGGGAAATGGAAGAAAGGAAGAGAATATAGTCAAAATATGTTACATACATGAAAGAAGTCTTTATGAAACCCTATACTATATACAATGAAAATTTGCCAATGAGGAAGTTATAAAAATTAAAACAAAAACCTGGAATATAGGATCTTTTTAGTCTGGTTTGAATTTTGCTAGGTTTAAGTAATTAAGATGCAATTTCCGCTAGGCATTTGTTAAATGTTCTGTCATAATTAGTCTTCACCATCAACTTGACTGGATCAAGAATCAACTGAGACCTAAACCTCTGCATACAGTTAGAGGATTGTCTTGATTGCATTGCCTAATGTGGGAAGACCCCTCCCCTCTCCAGCTGCAGGCAGGCTATGGAGAGGTCAGCTGTGTGTGTGTGTGTGTGTGTGTGTGTGTGTGTGTGTGTGTGTGTGTGTCTGCTTGCCTTGGATGGAGCTCATACATGTTTCTACATTCTTGATATCTGGCTGATAAATTCATCTGTGCTGTTACAGCTACCACCATGGCTGTCCTTTCCAGCTCCTTTGGCCTTCTAACACAGAACAGAGACCATTGGCTCTTCAAGAACCCTCCAGGCCTTTGGCACCAGATTGAAACTGATGAGACACCACCCACACAGACTGAGCAGTTTTCAGTTCTCAGTATCCCCAGCATGAAGGCAGTCATCTTGCTTTAGTCCTGTTTAGGCGAGTAGCACCATGCTACCTTTACAGGGAAGTCTCCATAGAATATAGGTCTGGAAGGCAAAAATAGGAAGAACAGCATAAATTGAGAGTGAAACAAAGCAAAACTGAGGGAACAGGAGAACAGGGGAGAAAGTGCACAGTTGACTGGGTATTTTCAGTCAAGGCTACAAGGCTTCAAGTGGTGCTTGAGTTTAAAGATTTGAATGAAAAGATAGAAACAAAAACCTGTGACTTGCAATGGCTTATACTAGAAAACAATCAGTAGCAATTTAGTAGATTGATTAAAAAGTTGAGTGGGTTTCTGTTCTTTGTACTGCCTTCTCCTTCAGAACACACGCCCAGCACAGAAATCAAACACATTGTACACATACTCGCTTTAGATCAGACAAGCACTAAGTGTGTCCGATGACCTACCTGGAAAGTGTGACACTTACATTCTAAACTACGACTAAAGGAATGGGTTTGGTATTCAGTCTGAGAAGATGTGACCTGAGGCCTTGAATGGGAAAGGAAACCCAGTTAGAAACACGAAGGCAGAGAGACCTGTGTGTGTCCAGCAAGACTTCATGCACATGCCTTGCCCATCACAAACCTGCAAGCAACGCCCTACAATTGGCTTCCCAGCAACAAGTACTCCCAAACCTACCCTGCAGTCACTGATTTCTCTTATGTGATCCTTTCTGGGGTGTGGGATAGAGAACACGTGCCTTTGTCTCTGACAGTGACACCTCCCTTTAGCATCAGGCTTTGGCCTTGGCCATGTCTGCCACTGTACACGGGAGCTACATTCCTTTTAGTACGTGTCAAACTGAATGTGATCACACTCAGTGACCCTTGGGAGTTCAGATTGCACTTGGCCAAAGCACAGGACTGGGAGCAGTGTCTTGGCTAGAAACCATTTCCTTTTTCCTAGATGTTTACCCTCACTGTGGTTTTGATGACCAAGACACAGCCCTGGGGAATTGCAGGGGCTCCTGGCAAGCATGGCGTTTGCATAACACTTCTCCAGCAACTTATGGCCTCCCAAACATTGAGAGGGATCTTTTATTCCTTAAGTGCCCTGTTCTGGGTTCTTAATTATTAAAAATGGAGGTCCATAGTGCCACATAAAGCCGGTTTGGTGTGTGTGTTTGTATACTCAGCAGTCCGGAGACAGAGGCAAGAAGATCAAGAATTCAAGGTCATCCATGGCTACAGACTGAGTTTTAGGCCATCCTGGGCTAGCTGAGACATTATCTTTATTATTTTTGCTTTGTTTTAAAGTGGGGATGGAAGAAATAGAGGTTCAAGTCATAGGATAGCTTTTGGATTTATGAAATTTGGAACTGCACAAGAATCACTTTCAAATCGGTGGTTCGCATGTGCCCTCTTGTGACCAAGTTTGAGATTACACTAGAGCTTGTCTATTAAGAAGTGAGGGAAGAGGGTGCAGAGAAAGTGGTCAACTTGGCAACACGGCTGTTGTTGCCGCATAGCTCGAAGATTGTAGCCGTGATTTTGACAGTGCCTCTAAGTAGTTGACAGCCCGGGTGCCATCAGGATCCTTCTGTCACACCAACACCTTGATAAATAAGCAGGCATTCTGACCACCGGCTGTAACAGTATTCGGTCTTTGCAGCCTCTCATCTGTAAATCATAGCTCTAAGACTTCAAGATACTGCAATGAGTAATTGTGGAGAATGTTCTGAAAGAATATATATTCACATATATTACGTGTGTGTGTGTGTGTGTGTGTGTGTGTGTGTGTGCGTGCGTGCGTGCGCGCACGCGCGCGCGCGCGATGGACAGGAACTTAGAAAGCAGCACTAGGAAGGGAGAGTCACAGCACACATTCACATACCTGTGAATAAGCATTACCACAACTGGTCATAGGATGATGAGTGTTCCCAAGGAAAGACTTTGGACAAAGGAATACCAAAGTATAACATGATATGTTATTCTGTTGGTCTTGATTATATATATCACCTCACTGAATTCATATTTTTTATGAGTACTATGAAACTAAAGAAAATAAACAGCCTCCTTTTTGAATGGTTAGTACAGTCCAAGTATATGGTATGTAACACTAATAAAAATACTAATAACTATAATCATGGTCACCATGCTGAATTTTTGCTCTATTAGATATCTTTCTAAACATTCCCCAGAGTTACCTCCCTAAATCTTCACAACACCCCTGTGTGGTATGTGCTCACATTGTTTATCTTGGTAGAGACGAGTGTCCTGGGACTCAGAAAGGAGAGACCACCTTCTTAGAGGATGGTGCTAAATAGAACGATGAGAGTGATGCCCAACATGGCATCAAGACGCCAATTTCTAACGCCCAGACACAGCTGATGTGGTTAAGTCTACCGTGGGCAACCAACGGAAGGATGTGTGTACTGGAATTCACCCTCGGGAGAGTATGGAAGAGGAGGCATCTAGCATCTCAGAACCTTACCATGACAAGGAGGCCTTGATAGGTTTGAAGACTGTGCCATCCTTGAGAGATTTAAAAATCAAAATGGAAGAACGGAACAGGACCAGGTAGCAGTGCCAATACGGTAAAACAAAAATTACTGAGATTTCCATAGAAACAGAGAAAACAATAATATGCTGGTCTGACTCTTACGCCTGGATCCTAAATGCAGCCGATATGAGGGTTTGGAGATGTCTTTGGAGAGCCTAGCCCTTGCAGGATACAGGCTTCAGGATGCTCTTTTCCTACTACAAGAAAGCATGATAGTGATGCAGGAACCAGTCCAGGTTTGTCCTAGAAGGTGCTGGTTTAAGACACAGATGTACCGATAGTGAGGTGGGTTATGAAAACAGCCTTTCTGGGCAAGAGCTCAACAGTAAAACACAGTTTGTCTGAAGAAGATGGGATTCTGAGAAACATTAGTGTGAAGCCCAAGAAAGCTCTTTGGAAACCAAACTGGAGCTATAAACAGGACATTTTTTTTTTCATGTCATTCAGAAAGTGCTATACAGAGGGAATCAAATCACAGGCCATGAATGTGAATTTTAAATAATCAGAACCAAGTTCAAAATCTATTTCTGACTTTCTGTAACTTATTAACCTCTCTGGAGCTGGGTTTTATCATCTGTAATTAACTCTACTCCACGGATTTGTTGACAGGAGTAAATTAAATGTAATACATTCATGAGGTGCTAGATAGGTATGTTTGCTTGATTTAGGTTATACACCATGTGTTAGCAATATTCTGGCCGGCATAGAGTAACAGTGTAGCTGAGAAGGTGGGTATGAACAAATAGGCAAGAGAGGAGGGGAGACAGGAATGGTAGTGGCTTGGGGAAGGGACGCGCTTCATCAATGAGAACGGCGCAGCCTAAGATAGGGGCAGGAAAGCCATCTTTACTTTTCAAAAGATGATATGAGGTGAAAATTTAAACAGTGCTCAGCTACAGAAGCTTGAGCCTAATGAAATCTCAGCTATAATTATGGTGCCATAGAATGTATATGTGTTGGTAGATATCCTGGTTTCATAAAATATTCTGGCAACAAGAAGCCCAGGAAGGACATGTTTTGTTTAGTTTAAAATTCTAAGTTGCTGTCTATCAGAGAACTCATAGTTCCACGGTTATATCCACAGTTAATTGCTCTATGGTATGTATTTTTTATTTTTCTGTAAATCTAAAATTTTTCTGGTGTAATAAAACATCTACTCTTAATGACAAAATATAAGTCACTTGGTAGTGGTCTGAACTAGAGAATTGCCAGTAAAAAGACAACTAGTCAAAATTTTGGAAATTGGTTCATCATGTCTTAGTTAATTTGGTTATTGTACAAGGAGGACTTTTGAGAGATAGAGGCAGAACAATGATTAGCAGGAACAAGACATTTACTAATGTCCTATGTCTCTCTAGGTCATTAGAAGCACAGCCTCTCATACATCAGAGAGACCATCCTGACTAACTTTCAGGGATAATCCTGGAATAGAGCACAGTGGTAGAAACGGAACCAGGAGGATGCAGACAAAATGTGCATTTGGAAAGCAATGACTGGCTTCCTAAAATCCTTGCCAGGACTGGAAGCAATGGTAACACCATGGGACAATGGTGATGTTCTCAAAGGAAATGGGAACATTTCGAAAAGCAGAGTTGACAATAAGGTTAAACAGACCAGCTTTGTGTAGTACCCCTAAAGTGATTTCACGATGCCTGACCGAAATACACACGGTAAAACAAAGCCAGGTAGAGGCTGGAAGCGCACACTGTGTGAGCGTCAAGGATGAGAGATAAAGGTTGGTCAGAAGTGGCAGGGTCAGAAGTGGCAGGGCCTGAAGGGCATCTCCTCCAACTGTCCGCAGCTGCTTCTATTTATGCTCCAGCTGTGCTGGCTCCCTGCTCCTCCTGTGTTTTCCTATTTAAAATTTAATAACTTTGTGGTCGATCTTTGCCACTAGGCATACATCATAATCTTTAACTTTCGAATCTTTGGCGTATAGATATCATATAAATTCCTTTCTTCTCATAAGCATTTGTGTTTCACAGTAAGAAAGCTTCCCTCTTCCTGCTGAGAACTTAGTTAATCATTGAAGAGAATTCCTGACTGGTTAGGGAACGGAGCATCTGGAATGAGAGACAGGGCTCTAGGTGAAAAGCTGGATGGGAGGCACTCACAGTAGGTCTGACTTAGCTGATTTCCAGCACCAATGACCTGTGCCATTCAGAAAAAGTAAGATTTAAAAAAGTTACAGGAGATTCATGTAGCTAAACTTTACAATAGGGAACGACTATACCCATAAGAAGAAAAGAGGCAGGAGAGTGATTTCAAACTCAACAAGAATGTCCCAGTGGCAGCAGCAGTCAGCATTTATTAAGGTTATGTTCATGCTTGACATAATTAAATTTACATTTAATATCCTATTGATTTCCTGTGATAATTCGTGAAAAAGGCACAAGTTCACAGTTCTTACTTCAATGTTCCAAAGCCCACAGAAATTTGTAAAAAAAAAAAAAAAGTTTTGTTTACGAAAAACAAAAACTTGTTTTTGAAAAACAAAAGTTCATGCTGTCGTTCAAATAACAGTAAAATATGTCAAAAAGTTGAGGATAGCTGTTTTCTTTGTAGACAATGCCCAACTTAAAATTGTTTGACTTGTTCATTTAACAGTACGGTGACAGTATCAAAGTACTCCAATGTAGTCATTCTATTTTTCACTTTTGTTGCCCCCCCCTTCACAACTATCTTAAGAATAAAACAGACTTAGTACAAGTTGATATTGTTAGGATTTAAACACGGACCAAACTATTGAGGTGCAGGCTTAACATATCAAAGCAGACCTGCCCTCCAGGTTCTCCCAGCATCCTTCAGTCCCTATCAGTTACAGGGTATGGCTGGCATACCTGGCCCTCTATCCTGAACTGTCTAGCCCAGGGACTAGGCTACCCTTCACCCAGAGGTTTTTCCCTATATAATTCAGAAATTTTGATTACCTTCCCTTTTTGTACCTTTGGTCTCCTGACTCCTTCCCCTCTCCTCCCTCCTCCTTCCACCTCTTTCCCTCTGCCACATGGCCCAATTCAGCCTGTTCATGTCCTCTCTGGTTTCTCCCAGATGTCTCTGTCTCTGCCTATGCTCTTCCTTTTGTCTACAAAAACTTCCTTTTCTACCATACCTAAAAGCAACCATGTTCTTTCTTTTCCTTTTTATTTCTTTTTTTTTTTTCATTCAGATATCACACAGCTTAGATTTATATACATACTGCAGGCATGCTGAGAGCAGCCAGGCTCAGATGGAGTGTTCTGAAGGTTAAGTATACTGAATACATTTTCTTTAAAATTCTTTTTTTAAAAATATTTATTTATTTATTTATTATGTATACAATATTCTGTCTGCGTGTATGCCTACAGGCCAGAAGAGGGCACCAGACCTCATTACAGATGGTTGTGAGCCACTATGTGGTTGCTGGGAATTGAACTCAGGCCCTTTGGAAGACGAGGCAGTGTTCTTAACCACTGAGCCATCTCTCCAGCCCCTGAATACGTTTTCTATTGCCAGTGTGTTTACCAAGATTCTACCAAATTGTGGGGTTTTAGTCTGTGTTTTGCTTCAAAATCACCGACCTTGTTTGATAAGAAGAATCTCTGGTGTTTTGATTAGCTGTCACAGGCTAATAAAGTGTGTCTACACTTGAACTTTCTGCAATCTGCCAAGTAAGTAATAAGATACAGGTAGGTAGGTAGGTAAGTAGGTGGGTGGGTGGGTGGATGGATGGATGGATGGATAGATAGATAGACAGACAGACAGACAGACAGACAGGGAGGGAGGGAGGGAGGGAGAGAGAGAGAGAGATGATAGACAAAGGGATGGATGGATAGACAGACAGCAGACAGACAGATAGATAGACCTACAGACACAAAGTTGTATGTGAGAATGTGAATGTGTGTATATGTATACACATATATATTTCTGAATTTTCATGTGTGTATGAATTCTAACACTTGTCTGGTTCCAGGGATTTTTGCAGAAAGTCTGTGGAAGCTGAGTCCTGAGTGAGAAGCTTAATTCACAGTCACATAGACAGGCTTTGAGTTGTCGACTCTCCTCCCCACAAGTTGGGCTTCTGGTCATCTTGCACTGTGCTGAGAGCCTTCGTCCCTCAACAGATGGTTCCACAATTCATCTGGGAAAATAAATAACTAAAAGAACTGTCTGTAGAGGGTGATAGTCTGAAAAGCACCTGTTACTCATTACATCACCAGGGCTGAGATGCTGTGTGGTTCTTCTGTAGACAAGAAACAAACTAGCTGTTTGGTTTCTGGGCAGAGGCAGAAAAAAGAACAGAGTTATAAAAGAAATGTGTTTGGTTATGTGTGGAAATGATCATGGAAGATTTACAGGTTGGAACACATAAAAAACTCCTAGATTTTTTCATGCACTCTGTTGTCCAGTGTGTGGTATTATCTCCTCAATTGTACTTTTGCAGACTTATAAAATATTTTGCAAAGAGTAGTTAGAGTGAGTGGATACCCCCAAACACACACACACACACACACACACACACACACACACACACACACACACACACACACACACTATGTTGTTATTTGGTTCTAGACATAAAAGTCGTCATCACATCTAGTTTATTCTATTAGAGACAATAAGTATAAAGCAATCAAAACTCTCAGTTTAATGTTTCCTCATGGAGACATGCATATCAGAGACTTAACAGATGAATGAGTCGAGACTCGTTTGGCTGTCTCCAAAAGACTACATCTGTTTCCCATCTCACAGGCCTTTCTAATCGTGTCTCTTTTCAACAATGCCAAGCTTCCTATCTCTTTAGAGCTCCAATTCGAATGGGTGTTATTCCTTATCTGATCTCTCTGGTTTCATGTAAATGAAATTCATAGATTCCTTCCACCAACACCTAAGGCATATTAAGTACCTATAAAACTCACTGAGCGAAAGGAAAACTCACTTCAGCTCACTGTTTCCACATGCTAAAGTTGAGGTTCTTCTTACGTGGGATGACAGGAAAAGGACAGAACTAAGAGCAACAATAAGAAGCCACTCATGAAGAAGATGAAAATCAAAAAAGTGTAGGCCGCGCCTATGCAAAAGGCAAGTAAAAAGTATGAGTTACAGGAAAGAATTAGACCCCATTGCCAGAGTTACAGGTGTGGCGTTAACATTGTATTGCTCTGGAATAGCATTCCTCTTCAAAAACAAGAGTGAAATAACACTCTCCAGATAAAAAGCTTAAAATAATGTCAACTGAGGAGTACTTGCTAGGCTAGGTCTTTTTAAAAAAAGAAAGAATTTAGGATGGACCTTAGAAATTACTAACAAATATCTGAAGGTGTATCATGGAGACAAATTGAATTACTCTGAGGTCAAAGATTAGATAAATGGCAATTTCAAAAGTTCAAAGCGGAAGAGAAAGGCTGCATTTTAAATAGAGGGTAAGTAAATAGACATCTTCAGGAATAAGGAACCTTTGTTCCTTGTACATTTTATTGAAGAGATTCAAAATTGCCTTTACCTCAAGTGACAATGGCCTTGGGCATGGAATGAGAGCTTTCCCTTTCTGGCCAACCAACAAACAAATATTTAACCTTAATACTGTTTGCTTTAACCTGAAGGTCACCAAGAGTTGCTACGAGTGGTCTTTGACTTAGGAATAATAACTAACTACATTTACTATTATCGGTTCTCCTTCTTATTTTGTTTGCTTGGGGTAAGAGAAAACTAAACAAAAGAATCCATTGCTGTCTACCTGTCTGCCATTGGTTCATCTAACTTTGCTGTTAGTTATAAGACTGGTGAACTTTATCACTCATGGAGATGTTGGTACTGTGTTGGGATCCACTGTTTCCCATTATCTGAAGTTGGGTTGATAGTTGGTGACCAGTGGTAGATCCACAGTATTTAAACCTCAGTCTGAGAGTCAGAAACATGACTATTTTCTTTCCCAATGCCATAGGAAGAATATAGTTATATTTATCCCAGGGAACAGTTGCAGACACTAGAAAAACATGTTGAAATGTGTGTTTGACCTTACAATGGGAGTGTTGAAATATTTTAAAAGTGTTTGCATCCCCCTAAACCTTGCGGTAGATATTTTTTTCTTGGTAGTAATTTGTTCTGAAATTACTACTTGTCTTCAAAAAGACTAAAGTTTTGTCAGGTATTGCAACCAAAGTTAAAAAATGCCCTGGAATGATTTCAAACAATGCACTCGATTTCTTGTCCCATTATGTTCTCAGTCTTCTTAAGTTTATCCTGTCTTTAAGAAAGCAACAAAAGCAACCTGGCTTTGCCATACACATCTAATGTAATCAACTGTACAATCTAAGTTAAATGAATAGATTTAATTTTATTTAAATTAAATAAAATTTACTCTTCTCCTCCCCTGAACCAAAATAATATATGTATGTGGCTTTTGTGATGACCATTTACTGAAAGCAAGCAACAGGTTAAAAACAACCATAAAACAAATGTCTGATAAATACCAAAAACAATCTCTGAGTATATCTCAGCAGATCAGTCCCTCCTTGGTGCATGCACACTGATAAACCCATCTCACTATCCTCCATATTCACTGTCTATCAAAGAGCAAGCCTAAGGAATAAGAGAAAACCCTTTAACTCCAGTTCCAGTTAGACTTAGATAAGCTCAACTTATTGAAGGGATAGGTTGAGATATATTTCTCATTCTTTAGGAATCTTTACAGAGTCAAAAACATACTGACAATAACAAAGACAGACAGAGGAGAAGGGTAATTGCCACCTGATGTGTACAATATTAACAAAGGTGGGACAGTGGTGAGGGACAGAATGATGACAGAAGGGCCAGAGGCATTATATAAAAAGAAAGTCCTATAGATAGCCACAAGGTCCTGTGTGGTATTGTAACCACAGGATATGGGGGTCCATTAGCAGGTTCTTAGACTGAGAAAATTTAATACAGTCTCAAAAGGAAACACAATGATAATTTTATTGAAAACTAGGTAAACGATGGTTCTTGGAAGCTGCCAGGAGAAGGGGGAAATGAGAAAAAGAGAGCAGGGAGGGGGGTCTAGTACTTAGGAAGTTTTTGAGCAGCTGTGAAGGTAAGTCATCAGAGATCCAGAGAATATCTGGAGTGGCAGGGCAAGCATGCTTAGATATTTGACTAGTATTTGGGGAAAGGAGATAAAACAAGAGAAAGAAAAAATGAGCTACAGCTATATAATATAATATAATATAATATAATATAATATAATATAATGTAAGCAAAAGGACATCTGCCTGGGCAGATTGGGAACAATGGAGAACTGAAGGCCCAAAGGATTGTTTTTTCTTCTTTTTATTGAAAGGGTAAAAAACTCTAGGAAAATAGTGATCTACCATTTTGGGCCAACAAGGAGGGCATGTTTAGCATTTGTCCCTCCACTGTCTAGTTTAGTTAGACTTATGTCAGAAATGAATAAGTAACACCATTTGTTGCAGCTAAGTTTCCTTTTGACTTGGTTAACTTTGGTCCAGTTTAAAACCCTATCATTGGCTCATTGGTGACAGTGGCTTAGGGCTCCTTATCACTTCCTGAAAGATTTTTATTGATTTATTTCCAGGCTAGTCATTGAAGACCAGCAACTTAGAAGACAGTACCACTAGCTTTGAGATTTTCCCTTTGAAAATCTGTCTCCTTGTAAAATATTTCTTTCTACTAGGAAGTTATTGTCCCCTGATCACAACATTTGACTCAGAGGAAACTGGCGTATTGATAGCAATATTTTCCTAAGCGTGACACAGAAGTAGATGTCTTCAGGGGTTCTTAATTCCTTTACTTCCTGCCTAGCATCTCCTTCTGTTATCTCAGCAAAGATAGTGACTATCCACTCACACATATATGGGCCAAGTGGATTCTACTAAGAGTAATGTTTGCATTACATTGGGAGAAAGGATATATGTTTAGTCATTAAAAATTACTCCCAAATCCATGTTTAAAAAGTTCAATTGTAATTCTATTGATATCAGAATCAATCAATTTCCTTTATGATGGGCGCAATAACTGTTTAGCAATGTTTTCATTTATTTAAAAAGCTAAAAATAAATGGAAACATTGTTAAACATTACTCAATATTAAAAATTGTCATGGAGTCTGTGAGAATGAAAGCATCTCATTAAAAGGTGTTTGTGATATATATAACTGGAAAATTGAAGGTGGCAGAATAGTGTGACTCTTTAAAAACATAAAACAGATTGGGACTGGAGAGCTGCCTCACTGATACTTCCTGCTCTTGCAGACCCATGTTCAATTCCCAGCATCCACATGGCAGCTCACAGCTGTCTCTAACTCCAGTCCTAAGGGATCTGATTTCCTCTTTTGGTCTTTAGTGTAACAGTCACCTTCATACATGCAGTCAAAGCGCTCATACATGTAAAAATAAAGACAAATAAATATTTTTTTTAAATCAGACTGACTGTCAATGACAATAGGAGACTAGGAAACTTGGTTTCTGAAATCTAAGTCAGTGCACTCATCATGGCGTGAAGCTCAATTTTATGTAAGTTCAGCTAGATCTCCATGGTCAGAAATGAGAGAGCCGAGATCCTTATGCCACTGTTTCCTTCCTCATAGCCTGGGAATAAAAGTGCCACGGGGATTAAAATATGGAAATGAGTTCAACCTCAGGGTGGTTGAACTTCTAGCAATAGTAGTTACATTTGTCAGGATGGCGGGAATAATACAGTGGATATAAAATATCACAAAGCAATAATTTTATAAACTGCCACAAGAGACTAGGAAGTGGGAAAAAACACATTACTGATCCAATCAGATACCCCAGATATCCTTCCAATATTTAGAAGCTAGGCCATTAAAAGTCTCTGGGGCTAGTTTCAGAATAATCAGTGAGACAAAACCAGGTCCATGTAAAAAAAAAATGATGGGGTGAAGATATGACACAAAGGACAGAAGAGCTCACCTGATAAATATGAGACCTTAGATTAAACCCCAGCACTGGTATTGGGGGGTTAGGGGATGCAGCAACAGTGCAGTTACTGGGGTTCCCTGGTCCGCCTGATATAAAGGATAAAGGATGAAGCTGTGGGGCAGAAACCAACAGAATAGAATAGGACACCCAAGTTTCAACTCTGAACCCGTGTGTGTGTGTGTGTGAGAGAGAGAGAGACAGAGAGAGAGAGAGAGAGAGAGAGAGAGGGAGAGACAGAGACAGAGAGACAGAGAGACAGAGATAGAGAGACAGAGAGGAGAGGAGTCTAAACAGTTATGAAGTTCCTTGAATAATGAAGACTAAGAATGTTTTTAAGATGTGGCTGGGTCAGTCCCATATTGATAACCCTTGCTCTCAAGAGCTGACGCAGCAGGATAAGAAGACCAACACCAGCCTTAGCTATATAGTGTGAGGCCAGGCTGTGTCGTAGGAGACCCTGTCTCACAAAACAAGCATCAGGCTGGGCGGTGGTCGCGAACACCTTTAATCCCAGCACTCAGAAGGCAGAAGCAGGCTGATCTGTGAGTTCAAGGCCAGGCCAGTGTGATCTACAGAGCGAGTTTCAGGGCAGGCACCAAAGCTACAAAGAGAAACCCTGCCTTGAAAAATAAAACCAAACAAGCAAACATGAAAAAGACTTGGCTATGTCAAGGACATGTCAGATGCAGACCAAACATCTTCGGCTTGACATCTCCCTTTTCCTTACACAACAAACTTTTGTACAGGATGTGAAAATCAGCAGGTACCTCCCGACATCCTCATTCCAGCAAGTTTCATCAGCAGCAATTGAAAGAGTTCTAAGAGTTGTCATCATTCTCTGTTCATGTATATAATCAGCCCTTTCATCAGCAGGGACTCGGTCATGTCATATTTGAGTCCCAATGTACGTCAAGAGGTAAGAAAGGGAAGAGATTTCCTGTCTAGCACACAAGGCTAGACAATAGAAGCGTTCTAAACATGACATTTTACTGAGCACAAGAGTATCTGGGTTGTTCCAGTTAAAGCCTGTACCATCCTCCAAAATAAACAACTGTTACTCTGTCCAGACATCGAGCATAAGAAGCCTAAATACATTATCCATTGCTCCAACCCGCGGAAGGAGGATGCTATTATTACCAGCCAGTAATTGTAATTCCAGAACAAATATCTTTGTGCAATACTTAAGTACACATTTGAAGTCTATTCTCTAAACAAACAAATGTATTTTGACCTGTGAGGAAATAGTGTCACCCCACAGGAGAAATAGTAGACTTAGTCTTGAAGCCAGGTCTGCCTTGACTTCTGCACAAGCTTTCTTCGCTGTCTTCAACATGTCTTTTTTTTACTTTCTCCAACCCCCATCCCATGGCCAATTTCTAACCAGAACCATGTCCCACGGTGTACCATTTAGAAGCACAAGATCACTTGGAATTCACACTGCACTGAAATGTTTCCCAAGGACAGGTGAGGACTACTGAGTTATGAGTCAGAATAGAATCAAAATACAAACTCGCAGTGAAACTGATTTTTCTTTCTTCTTGATGTTGCTCATCAATCCATCATAACACGGCTTTCTTTCCTTTGGATTCAGAGTCAAAGAGCATCAAAATCACTGCCCAGGTTCTAGAATCAGCCAGCCTCAATCCAAATGCTGTGACTGCCACTGTTGTTGCTTAAAGGATGCCTAGGACAAGATGGTAAATAATTTCCTCTCCCACTACGAGACCTTTCCTTACTTTGCTGGAACAAAAGAAACAATCCTTTTTTTGGAGTATAAACTTTCCTCGGCAATGACTGTTGGAACTTTCTTGCCAGCAATATAGCCACTACACAGTTGATGCCATGAGACGAATAGCAAGAATTTTACTTATTCAACCAATACTGTATGGTGAAAGAAAACAAATCTGTGTCCCACATATGCAAATGAGAGCTTACAGACAGAAGAAAACATTTTCATTATATCAAGACTTGAATGAATAAACTGTTAAATGGACCAAGAATGAAATACCGCATGGAAAAGATGAAAACACAGGAATGAGCAAGACGGAAACTGTGATCTTTGAAAAAAATCAGAATATTTATATTTTACCAAATGTGTATTTTCACAAAATATTTATTTAATGCCCAATATTTTGCAGGTACTCTGCTAGGTGCTAAACCAAAAGAAGTATATTTGTTCCCTAAAAGTTAAAAGATATTTTCTAGTAGTCTATAAGGGGATATAGATTTCATTTTTTAAATTGTTATGCATGTGACGTTTTCTTTTTCTTTCTTTCTGAAGAAGGCTTCAGAGTCACTAGAACTGAAGTTACTGATAATTATGAGGAGCAATATGGCTTCCGAGAATCTAATCTGGGTCCATTGAAAGAGCAGCAAGTACTCTTAAATTCTTCAATTCATCTCTCAAGCCAACAGAATTAAAATTATTTTAAGTAATATGAGGAATATCATTAAATATATAACCAGAGCGTTGAATGTAAATGAAGGGTGACATAAGGAGGACTCTTAAGAAAATATTTAAAGTTTGAATGAAGGTGTTTATGGTTGACTTCTTATCTAGGGAGGACAACGAAATGACCAACATGGCTGGGGATTTAAGAAGGATGCCACCTAGAGATAGAGCAAGAGAAAGAAGTAGAAAGAAATCTACATCCATCCCAGGGATCTCGAAGAACAAACGACTAAAGAGAAGTATGACCATAGTTTCATTCCATACAGACTGTTGCATGCACAGAGCTCTGGAGAAACAGGACACTGGGAAGGCACCTGGTGGAACTGGTCACAAGTGGATGAGATAGTGTCATCTAAGGTGCAATAGTAAACATGACTGGAAGGGTGTATAAATTTTGGACGTAGAACAGAGATAGAGAGAGAGAAATGGAAAGAGAGATGGAGAGAGAAAGAGACAGAGAGAGAGAGAATGGTGAGGTAAAATTGCAGATGTTGGCAATTGGTAAAGAAATCATCAAGATTAATAGTAAGGTTTGGTTAGAGCAATCACTTTGAAATAAAAAGAATCAGGGATGAGAATGAAGAAAAATATTTAAGGGTGCAAAGTGATTAAAATGTAGCACAGGGCATGCTACATCTGAGATGTCTATAGGATGTCCTGAGGAAGATACCAAACTTCGTATCCCCAAATTTTCTCATTCATGAAAATCAATACCTTCACAATGTCCTGCATGCCCCTTCATGACTCAGGCCCTTACTGTTTTCTTCACATTATGCCCCACTGCCCTGTCTCACTTCCCTCAGAATGAACTGTCA
The DNA here is from genome assembly GCF_982192425.1 of Myodes glareolus. Lineage (NCBI taxonomy): Eukaryota > Metazoa > Chordata > Mammalia > Rodentia > Cricetidae > Myodes > Myodes glareolus. Next base: position 43,596,725 of record NC_142038.1, read on the forward strand.
TGCTCAGAACCTAGCCCTGACCATTTTCTCTGCCTAGGAAGATTTGCCCATAGTTCAGTTCCTCACTCCCTTCTGTGCTTTTGCCACCTATTCATCAATGCCTGTTCTAACCACTTTCTCATAAATATCCTCACCTTTCATTAACGTCTCTCTAATTCTTTCCATAAATTTGTCATAATCTGATTTTTATAATCTTTTATTATTGCCTATTTTATGTCTCCCTCAACTAAAACATATGGAAGCTCCATGAAATATCGAGTTCCACGTCTTTTGTATCCACTGGTATATCTCAAAAGACGGGTAGTGTTTAACAGTTATGAAGACTTGGAGAAAGTCTGAACAGTTACTCTACTGATTAGTCAGTCACCATTTGGGGATGTTGACATAAGCCAGGTACCAAGGTCAGGCAAATGACTTAATTATTTTGTAACAATAGCTAAAGTATCAATATTTGTATTAAACTTCAATTTCCTAAAGATGATGTAAGCAGAACCACATGACATCTACGCAGAAAATGTCCCAGGCTGTGAGAAAAGGACACCAAACTTTAAAAAAAAAAAAGTCCATCTCATTTTAAGAGGGCAGTAATCTCACATTAGTGCGGCTCTAAAATATGTTCTTTATTATTCTAGACAGTAGAAAACTTACCCTTTGCGGCAAAGAAAGACATTACTTCATTTGTCAAGACTGTTTGCTGTACAAACACCCTGGGATAGATAGTCTGAAACCAAGTGATGAGTATCTCTCCTCATGAGACAGGCAGAAACATGGAAGAAAATAGAGAAATAACACCCTGCATGACAGACACTGAGTACATAGCAGTTAATGCAGGATCAATCCTGTGAGTTAGTTATTACTGTGATACCAACTTTCAAATGCATAAATTAAAGCAATCAGAAAGTGAACCAACTTTCTAGATGCCTGCAGCTACTCTGGTAAGCTTACACAGTTCCAGGACAGGGAACTGGGGCATAGAACAGAGACGGAGATGAGGAGAAAGACAGAGACAAAGGTGGAGACAGAGACGGAGAGAGCGAGCTGGAGACAGAGAGACAGGAGACTGAGTCCTCTTTCATCTTTATCCCACCCTGCCAGCAGTCTATCAAGTCTTAATGAATGTACAGTGATGGAGAAACGGGAAAAACAAAACACAGGAATGGAAGAATGGAAGAAAGGAAAGTGTCTTTGAGCCTATCCATTCAGAGGAGACAGGACCTTTGATTTCACCTACAGATAAGAAAACCAGGGCTCGGGAAAGGGGGGAGGATTTCTCAAAACCCAAGAGGATGTCAGGAATCAATCTAACTAGCTTTTCCTGGCAGAATTTTAGGTCTAGCCTTTCCTGCCCTGCTTCTGACTCAGATAACATTTCCTCAGCTTAGAGGCCTCACAGAGTCAATCAATAACCAAGAATAACAGCAGAGTGGGTGGAGCCTGTGTTACCATCGGTCTATAAGACCGTTCCTCGGTTTCTGAAGAAAACACAGCACAGAGTTCTCCGGACCTTTGCGCCTGCATCTGCAACCATGAAGGTGGCGATGATCTTTCTCAGTGCCTTGGTCCTACTCAGTTTAGCAGGTAGGTGTGTTTGTGTATTCTTCCAAAATTAGTAAAGAGGTTTCATTGTGGCTTTAATGAGTGTATCGCCTGGAAATTTAGGAAGTCTAGTGTTAGCTCACTAGTGTCAATGAGTTGAAACAAAAATCAATGGAGTCAATACGAAAAAGAAGCATTTCTAGTGTGAATTGCAGAATGAAGCCATTTCTAACATAAATGAGGAGAGGATCTCTGGGAAAACGTGCCCAGAGATAGTCATGACCTGATCTAAAGACAAGGCTGCTACTTTGTTAGAGGTGTGGCAGAGAAGAATAGATTTCCATCTAAAATGCTCTTCTAACTCTCTAAGTGGCTACTAGACTCGGTAAGCCCAATTTACAAAATTGAAATTCTTCTGAACTTGCATAAAATAGAAAACAATGACTGCAGTTACTTTGCATAAAAGTCACAGTTTGAGGAATTAAAAGTTTTGTATTTGGTCTGTAGGCAGTTCAGAAAGAAAATATATATCCTGTTTGATCAGATGAAGGAATCGTCATACTCATCATGAGAATGTTGGGGGCTGATCCTGGCTGAGATGGGTTTGGGTTTTGTAACTGGCATTAATGAACACTTTCACCTTACTGCTCATTGGGCAGAACTTTCGACTAGAACCACATCTGTGTTTAGCTAAGAGAGGGAAGACCATTGCTAACTGTTTTAGATAAATATTTATGGAAGAAAAGAGTCCTTTGTTGCACCTCAAGCCTAATAATTAATACAACTAGATGCTTGGAATGAGTCCCTGCTCATCAATTTTTAGACTCATTTACATTCTGGGTCTAAAGGGACCCCTGCAGCCTCATCTTCTCTGATGAATCCCAGAGATCTTTTTTCATTCCCTTAGAGATCGTTGACTGAAAATTAAGTTTTGGGAACATTTCTCCTTCGGGGACTGTCAGATTACATTCCTTTCTCTGGAATACTAGTCTACGTTCACATCTGCTTTTGTAAAAATAACTTTTTGAGAATATAATTATATTATTCCCCCTTCCCTTTCCTACTTCCAAACCGTCCTGTGTACTTCTTCGCCCTCTTCCCAATTCAGTTTGCTTTCATTGTTGTTACATATATGTATAAGCATCATATGCCTTGATGTCAGAAAGACATGTCATCTGAAGAATGGAATCTTTTCTGCACTATGTGAATACACAAAAGACAATTTGAACCTCTAGTCAGTCAGTGTAAGGCACCTCTGGGAAAAAGCTCTTTGACAACTGGTGCTGAGGTGGCAGAAGAGCCCCATTTCCAACACTATTTACAAAAGGAATTTAATTACAACCCAAGACCTGATGCCTAGTTCCCATCCTGCCACCCATGCCCAGAGGTGCGGATATTTATAACTCACTGACTGAGATGAAAGCTCTAGTGGACGCAGAGAGAACACGGATAGGTGTCCAGAGTGTGTCGAAATAATTAGTGCAAAAACGCTTCAAACTCTGAATACAGAATTTCTATTCTCAAGGAAGTGCATCAGATTTTCTGAAATGCTCAGTAACAGTCAAAATGTTACTTAATTCTTTGCAAGATCTTAGCAGGCAGAGAGTGGAGAAAATTCATCCAGTGTCCTTGAAAGTCTGTGGAAATAAAGAGATGGGCAGTGAACGGTGGAAGCAGAGAAACTGTATGAATATGAAAACTGTATTCTTTGGTAAATAAGAATAGAAGAGCTCCGGCTTCTTTATATGGGATCCAAGTTGACATGTTTGTATTTTCTAGGTAACACGACAGCTGACGTAGTGGGAAAACAGGTAAAGAGAATTTTTTAATTTCTTATAATTTATAGTTTCTTAATTCTCTAATTTCCTATACAAGCTGTTAGAGAGGTGAAGGAACGGTCCCCAAGTATTGATCCATGAAGAATGAATGTCAGCAAAACAGTTGGTCTTCGATGTCCTGAAAAGAGAAGGCGATGATGTAGCACCCAGGAGCTGGAATTCAGGGTCCAGGAATCACTAGATAACGTGACTTTAACTTGATTCATCACTCCGTGGCTCTTCCCTTGAGGGAGGGTGAATAACAACTTTACAAGACAGTTATGGGGTAGATCAATGAATGGATAATTGATGGTTTCGATTAAGGGGTGGGACTTTCCCAATAGAATAATGCATTTACAGAAGGGCAGTGTGCTAGGAAAATAGTCTCCTGATAATCAGCAAGGAAGACTATCCTGCCAGCAGCTGGCCCTAAGGAAGTCAGCGCACCAGGAAGTGGGAGCTTGAGTGTTCCCTTCCTTCTCGTATCAAACCTCCCCACAGCACCGTGACCTAAGTTGGGAACTGATATTATTTGTTGATGAAGTGACTGAGATCAAGGGAGGAGTTAGTGGACTCGTGATATCATATAACGAGGAAATAGCCGTAACTTGAGTTTAAGTCAGGTTTTCCGATTCCAGGGCAGATTTCTTTCATTGTTGTTACTATTGTTTTCTTGTAAAACATTCAACATCATGATCCTAATTGAAAAAAGTCAATTTTTAGAAAATGTAATATTTTATTATGAGATCAAACATTGAGAAATGATAGAAAATAACTGTTCTTAATTCTGTTTAGGCTAATTGCAATGATGCAACTATGAGATGTCCCAGGAATTATGATCCTGTGTGTGGGGTGGATGGAATTACTTACGCCAATGAATGCAGTCTGTGCTTCGAAAACAGGTGAGGGTAAATTCTAGTTTATAAGTATTTATTTTAACTTTCTTACCATTAGAATTTTACAAATTTTATTATCCTCTTGAAGCCTAGGTCAATAAATCTTTCTTTTCATAAATTTGATATAATATAATTTAAAAATTGATAGGATGAGAAAAGCTCTAATTTTCTTAGCAATACAGCTAATAGTCTAGATTTTTCAAAATGCCTAAACATATAAAATATCTTTGATCTGAAAAAAATCATTCTTGACAATAGTTAAAACTGCATTTTTCAATGCTTCCCCAAAATTAGCAAACGTAAATTATATAGGTTTTAGTGAACTGAAATATATTTTATAACATTTATATTCATGGGACTGAGATCTAGCCTCTATGTAGTTTAATTTTATGATGCAATTAAGGTTGGGGAACAGGAATCAGACTTGGAACACTGAGACAAACAAATGTGTCAGTTTATTTTTCTATGCTATGACCCAGCAGTTAGACCCATGTGTCAGTCATTACTAGACCCTCCCTCTTTCCCATGCGCTTGTGATAGAAACAAAGAAAACACACAACAGCAAGCCCACTTCATGAACACATACGACAACTTCTCAGCTGTGGCAATCGACAGCAAGTAGTGTATAAAGTGTCACGTGACCGAAGCAAAGACGGGGATGTTTTCTAACTGAAAGGTCCAAGAAAGGTTTACTGAAGAGGATGCTGTTTAAATGATGCTCTGAGTTCCAACCAAACAATCGGGACCCCGGATGTGACTGGAAACCCTTGGATATTCTAGAACTGACTCCATGTTAAAGACTTCTGCTCTGACTCACGTGGCTATAAACTGTCATCATTCCTCTGCATGAATCTCTTCTCTATAATGTGAATTCTCTTCTGGGGTGGCTCTAAATGATTTCAGAAAAGTCGCCGAGTTTAGCTAGAAGTGTAAACATTTTAGATCCCAAACACTAGACATTCAGCTTTATGGTGAGTGTGCTTCCAGTGTGTAATCATGCCAGAAATGAGAGCACATGCCTGCCACCCCCACACCGCAGGCTAGGGCAGAAGAAACCTGAGTTCTAAGCCAGTCTGCTCTTTCGTCTGTCACCCTGGGCTACAGGTTGAGGCCCCGGCTCAGATGTTTAGGGAGGAACAGGAGGAAACACTTGTTAATTTTCTCATGACCTGTGTTGTTGACACTAAGGTCAAGCATCATTATTTCCATCCACGGGGAGGAGGAAAACCCCACAACACCTTTGAGACTTGTGAAATCTCCAAGTGTAAGCTCTAAAGTCTAAAAGCCTTTATTTAGACCGAAGTATTCGGAAAATATGAGCGAAATGCTGAACATGCTCTCCTTTGACCTTTAAATCTACTGATTGCAATTTGCTCTTTGTATTCTTTCAAATACGTGTAAATGCAAGAGGCACAGTCAGCTGCCTGAAAGCACAACATTTCACCCTGTGTTCAGAAATAGCACTTAGGTCTCGAGATAGGTTTGTCTTTCTCAAATGTGAGCGATGTTCTAAGGTTTCTATAGCGCCTTTTCTTTGACTGCCCATTAAAAGTCACACATAAAAACACCAAAAATGGGTTCAGCAAGATATATCTATCTGTACACACACACTCACAATAATAATCAAAGAAAAAGAGGCCATCAATTTAAAAGTGAATGGATAATGAGGGCTTTGGACAGAGGGAACTTGGGAGGGGTTAGAGAAAGAAAAGGGAGAAAAAAAAGTAATGCAATTATATTTTAATTAGAAATGTAATTTTTTGAAGTTGTCCAAAAATGACCTGTGTGGTAACTTACTAGAGTCAGATGCTGACTCTAAATATTGGGATTGGAGATGCTCAGAAAACACCAGACAGGCCTTTGCTATGATAGGTCCATGTGTATCAGGTGCCTGCCAGGTATGTCAAGTCAGGACATTATATTCCTTCTAGGCTTTCTCAGCTGACAATTCTTTTCTACAGGAAATCTATGATGACAGAACTTTCTGTAGTCCAAGGAATGGTTTCTATCTGAGATGGCCAATCCATAGCCACTGGCCACCTGCGCTGGCCAATCCATAGCCACTGGCCACCTGCGCTGGCCAATCCATAGCCCCTGGCCACCTGCGCTGGCCGTTGGCTCTGAAGCACAGACAGTATATTGAAAATCTGAAGATTTTAAAAGTTTAAACTGTTAAACTTTTAAATGTTAATAACCTTATATGGCTAATAGCAGAACAAGCCTAAGTGAACAACACAGCGGTAAATGACAGACTTATGGAAGTAACTTTGAAGCCGTCACCATCCTAAGTTAATGTTAAAGGCAAACTGAAGAAACAGTAAGTCCAGAAAATGTCCATGTGAAAATGAAGAGGCCATATTTTCCCCAACAATAGAGAAATAAAAAAAAAAAATGTGTGGCGTGCCAGTGTGGTCAAGAAAGCAATGTTCTAGAGACAACTCTAGAAACATTCTTGTAACTAAGGAACAAGGTTGTACCTAACAGGATTGAGGAGCATTTAGATTTGGTGAGAGGAACTGGCTTCATAAAGGTAACATGGGAAGGGTAGAGAAGATACTATCTAATGAGAAAGGCCTTAGTTAGTATTGGCTGCTCTTATGAGACTCAAGATGGCCTGACAGATTCAAGCCCCCATCGTCTAAGATGAAATGTTGAACAATTAGAAGGACCTGCTGTAGCCTGGGTACCAGCTAAGGTTTCCGTATGATCACTTAGTTTTCAGCATCAGCAGTAAAAGAAGCAGGGTTGAATTTGAGATTAATTTCAAGGGTTCCCAGTGCCTCCCCATAGGTCTCCAAACAGCAATGATAGGTACCTTTCTATTCTGTTGTAGCCCTTGTGAATATAATAGCAAGCAGCAAACATCCAATGAATAAGTAAATGAATAAACGAATTGGGAAATGGGGAAACTGGGAACAAATCATATGCCTCTCTTGTTAAAAAGTGATTTTTTGAAGTTTCATTGCCGTTATCCCATAGTCAAGTATTTGTGCCAATAAAATGCAAGCTGACCTTATCCTATTTTCTTCCATTCTTCTACAGGGCCCGCCAGGTTCCTGTCCTCATTAGAAAATATGGACCGTGCTGAAAGTCAAGATCTTGAACTCTGCTAAGACTACCATGATGCTTGACTAGCCTGTCTATTGAATAAATACATCTGAATATACCTTGTTCCCGAAGCTTTCTTCTCAAAGAATGGGTGAATACCTTGAGGACAGGGAACCCGAGAAAGACCTAGACTAGATTAAGCTTCACCAGTTAGTTCATTGTGCCTGGAAAATCAGACATTACAGATAATGACAATACACAGTTGAGTACAAACAAGCGCGATGAGCAGAGTTTGGGTCAGAATGAAGACGGTATCCCATGCCATGCCCAGGAAGTATTCTGATAAGGAGTAAGGGGCTGGTTACCCAAGGAAATGACAGTGAGCATTTTGTGTAGCTCACATTGCTTCTTTGTGAGCCACTATAACTTTGCAGGGTTACTCTCGTCCTGTGAGGAAACTTAGGAAAAAGTAAAGTCACCTGACTTATCACCACAGCAAACAGGCTGCAGGGCTGCTCCTTCAAATCGGGGCTGACCCTAAGGTCAGTGCTCCTGCCCTGAACCACTGTCACCTCACATGGGTTGTGCCTTGACTTTCCTCAATAGGAATTCTAGATAATATCTCCTTATTTTAAGATTTGCTGTGTCTATATTCGATAATAATAAATAAAATAGAAACAAGGAAGTGTTCCCAAGGGGGATAATATTTACTACTACTTAAAAAATAAGAGGAGAAGCAGTTTGAGATTCTGAGTTTCTAAAAAGTGAGTCTAAGATGGAGAGATAGTAGAGAGTTATCACAGTGGAGCTGTGTTTGGATCTGTAGTACACTGGGCAAAGACTCAGCCACCGAGCTGGAAATACCCAAGGTGAAGTTCTCTACACGAGGGAAGCCGACTTGTAGTTATCTATTTCTGGTGATAAGCCGACATTCCTACCTCGAAACTGAACTCTGACCACTAGAGGGTGCTGTACTCTAGCAACTGACTCAGCTGAAGCCTCCTGACAGCTCTCACTAAATAACTACCTCAAGTTATGGATGCAAGATGGCTTCCAGCATCCTCGCCGTGATGCTAGAGGACATTTGAAGGGCATCAAACATTAAAGAAGTCTGCTATGGGAAAATGAATTTAATCATTGAATGTTCTAGGTTGCTATGTCTAGTTAGGCCAGTCTGCAAGTCCACAAGGGAAAAAAATTATTTGTGTGTTTTTAAATATATATATAATGATAAATTAATCTCAAATCATATACTTTTGATGGCTCTGCCTCCTGGTCCCATGTGGATTCTATGTCCACGTCTGGTAGTTACACTTCAAAAGGGTTGATTCAGGACTATGAACATTGATACGAATATAAAGCTTCAACATATGAAGAGCATTTAAAATAAGGAAAATTGGGTGAAAGGGAAAAAAAACCTTAGAACTGGGAGGATCATTTCAAACAATTCAAGGGTCAAGAATGTTGACCAGCTCAGCTCTAAACAAGACACGTATATCATCCCCTCCAGAGTTCAGGGAACATTGAGGAAGAAGAGGTAGAAATAATGTAAGAGTCAGAGAAAGAGGATTTGTGTGAAATGTTATCTGTAGTTACCTACACAAGACTTGTACAAAGTGACAGCCATCAACATTCAATTATGAATAAGCAAGGGGCTCCTGAGGTCTCATCCCTCTCCGAGAAGCTATTAACAGCTAACGAATGTGAGAGGAAGGCCAACAACACTTATTACGTTTGTTAGGTAATAAAAAATTAAGAATAATAGAGGTGCTTTGATGTCTGTGTTTTAATATAACATTTATTAATTTTTTGAGAACATTGTGTGTATACGATGTGTTTTGATCATATTCACCCATCCCCAGCTCCTCCCTTCTAACTCGTTTTGAGTTCCCTACTCTAAGTGTCTCCTTCCAACTTTGTGTCTTTTTGCTTTAATAACTCACTGAGTCCCATTGGTGCTGCTCATATACCTACAGATGTGGCACCACCCGCTGGGACTGTCATCCTACTAAAGACCACACCCCTAATAAAATTGACTCTGCCTCCCCTAGAAACTGTCAGCTGCCAATAACTCCTTATTTAGGAGTGGGCACTTCTGTGGTCCTTCAATATTTGTTCTGGAATATCGATTGACCTGATTTGTGTAGGCAACCATTGGTGTGTTCCTGAGGATGACTCTGTCATGTTCAGAAAACGGTTTTCCCTAAGTCCTTCCTGACCTCAGGCTGTTAAGATATTTCCTCTACCGGAAGAAGGAAAATCCATTTTCTGCAATGAAGTGATACTGGATATATCAACCTCCTTCCAGGGCAGGTCAACATGCTCAAGAGCAGTTGCCCACACATATAGAACTCAATATTTTATACTGGCTATTTTCTTTCGATTTCTGTTTTAGTCCTTTTTTCTAAAGAAAGAAAAAACATGAAGTTGGGTGGTCGGAGTGGGGAATGATCTGGGAGGAGTTAGAGCGTAGGGAAGAATGTAATAAAAATACAGTGTATGAAATTCTCCAAGAATAAGGAAAGATAAAACTATAACCCATCCTTTCATGCTTTTTGAACCTGGAAGAAGGAGATGCCATATTCATGTCCTATTTGTAGCAGAGTACTGCACACAAGCTTGTTCTGAAACCTCCTCAGTTGGGAGTCTCTATAGTAATTGCACAAATATGCTTCTTTGATAAGGACTGAGAACTGTACTAATTATGGATATAGATGTGTGTTTTGGAAATCATCTTGATACTATGTCCATTTAATAGTAGGTTTACCTTAGGATCTATAGTTTCTCAAGTGGTGATTTTTGGCAGGATTTAAAAGTAAAATGAATAAGTTTCTTCCTGTGGAATAGGCTTCAGATTCAGCATAAAGTTGTTGATTACCCCCACACCATGCATGCACTATTATCCCCTGTAATATCTTGCCATAACAATCAATTTTTTAACTCCCAGTATTCATAACTGAGTAAGATGTTACCTTTTCTCCCCTGGCACTTGTATAGCACTTTCTGGCCCTCTGAAGGATAACTAGTTTAAAGGAAGTTTCTAGGTCAGTTCTAGCTGGATTTCTATGTGACTAATATATTTGGTATTTTCCTCAGTAGAATCTTACCATAGAGTTAGGATGGATAACCAAGATTAATGGCAAAAAAGCCTGCATTATTTGGAAGGTCTCTTGGATACCAGTAATTACCAACTTTTTAATTTAGTCAGTTGTGGCTTAGGAGAAACATGATTCACTATGTATGGTAATTAAATTTAAACAATATATGAAATTTGTGAAATAGTGGTTTTCCCTATGACTTTTCAAACTTCATCAGCATTGCTTAATCCTCCTCTAAGTTATTTCTCTTCATTACCTTCTCATTCCTCTACCCACTTGCCTATCCCCCCTTTGTCCCATTTATGTTTCCATTTCACCTGCATTCTGCGATATCTCCCCCCCCCCAATAACTTTATTTTCTCCTCCCCCATTCAATGGGCCCTTTCTTGTTCCTTGATTTCTATAAGCACTTCAAGATTATACACAAATCTAAAAATTCATTTAATACTAGAAAGCTAAATGCCAAATATTCTCTCATATGTGAACCCAACCTTCAGCTCATTAGCTTTGTGTGTCTGTTGATCAGCGTTGACAATATTCCATGGCTGAGTCCTGGAAAGGCACCTGACGGTCCGTAGTTGCTGTCCTAGATCTTTTCTCATCTTAGATTCCAGGAACTGTAAGCCTCATCAACGTCTATGTTTGAAACGCACCCCATGCCCTGCTCAAGAGCAATTATCCTATATTGGAAACTGAGTCTGTCTTCAAACAGGAATGATCATCTCTTGAGAAGTAAAGTGCTCACTCAAGAAGCAATAGTGATGATTCCTTCTCTGAAGCTGCCCAGGGTGTCCACTGTCTATTCATTTAATTGACCATTTGTGGGTTTTTTAGGGAGTCTCACTCAGGTACAGTCAGATACACAGTCAGGGCCAAGACACTGCCTCACTCTGCTACACAGAGTCAGAAGCATTGCATTAAAACTTTTAATAGCCTATAAAGACAAGCTCTCTAGATGTCTATATTTTTAATTTTATATACTTTTTTATTAAAAACTGCAAATACAATAAACACCATACACCAAAATAAACCAGACCCAACGTTTATACATCTCAGTTAACTTCTACAGTTGGAATAGGCATTCTGAAGCTGTGGAGCTTATATACTGACTTTTACACTTTCCCTATTGAATATTGAATATATTTTGATGTACTTATTCACCACCAAAACTGAACAATTCATGCCAGAATTAGAACTGGAAAAAATAATTAGCTTTAAATCACCTTTCATAACACGTGTCTATTACCTGTATTCAGTCCTTCCTCATCCCCTAAACTTTAGTCTTTCTTGATCTCTTTTCTATGTGTTGTACTGTACTCACATTTATATTTGTTTACCTATGTCCATATAGTACTGGGTAAGTTCTATATAGGAGAAATAATACATGGAATTTTTTCTTTCTGAGATTGTTTAGCCACACTTAATAATATTTACATTCTAATTCCATCCATATTGCTGTAAATTTATAATTTTATTTTATTTTATCTCTTTGTATATATAGTGTATCATATATACATATAGCATTTTTATTATTAACTCATCTGTTGATGGACAGCTAGGCTAATTCCAATTATAGGGTGCAAATATCTTTATGGCAGTATATGAGGTCTCTGAATATATGCCAAAGAGTGAAATAGCTAGGTCATATGGCAGTTCTTTTTTAATTTTTGAGAAGTACCCAAAATGATTTCCATAATGGTTATATTTATCTGTACCCCATCAACAATAAATAAGAGTTCTTTTCTCACCATATAATCTCTGATATTTGTTATCACACTCATTGATGATAGTCCCCTTGACAGGATAGAATCTCAAAGTAACTGGAATTTGCGTTTCTACAATGAATAGGAGTATTAAACATAAAAAAAAAAGTTGGTCATTTGTACTTCTGTTTTAGAAAACTCTATTCATTTAATTTGACCATTGGTCTTTTAGGGACTCATACTCAAGTGAAGTCAGGTTCTTAGGTTTGTTACAGATAGAATTTAAAGAAGATTCAGTACAAGGCAGTTTAACGGGATGGTCCAGGGGGAAGAGGGACAGAGTGGGAGAGCAATGAAAGAGAAATCTTGTTAGAGAGAGCCACTATGGGGTTAGGGAACCTGGTGATAGGGAAATTCCCAAGAAACTACAACAGTGATCCCAGTTAAGACTCCTAGCAATAGCAGAAAGGGTGCCCGAACTGGCCTTCTCATGTAATCAGATTGGTGAAAACCCCAACTATTATCACAGAACCTTCATCCAGCAGCTGATGGAACCAGATGCAGAGATCCACAACCAAGCACCAAGCCGAGTTCTGGGAATCCAATCAAAGAGAGGGAGGAGGAGATAAATGAGTAAGGGAGGTCAAGATCATGATGGAGAAATCTACAGAGCTGAACCAAGCTTGTGGAAACTTGTGAACTATAGACCAATAGTTGTGGAGCCTCCATGGTACTGAATTAGCCCCTCCATATGTGGGAGACAGTTGTGAAGCTTGGACTGTGTTGGAAAATATTATTTTCAGCTATGTGACTTTTGTTTACATTGCATTTGTTGAACTCTGTGAAGCTGTATTACTGTGCCTGTCTAAAATACCTGACAGTCCTAATAAAGAGATAAATGGCCAATAGTGAGGCAGGAGCAAGGATAGGTGGGGTTAGCAGGTAGAGAGTATAAATAGAAGGAGAAATCTGAGAGAAGAATGAGGAGCAATGAAGGAATAAGAAGAGGAGGACATCAGGGGCCAGCCACCCAGCTACACAGCCAGCCATAGAGAAAGAAGCAAGGAAGTTTTCCAGAAATAGAGAAAGATAGAAGCCCAGAGGCAAATGGTAGTCAGAATAATATAAATTAAAAAAAAAAAACAGCCAGGTAGTGGTGGTGCACACCTTTAATCCCAGCATTCAGGAGGCAGAGACAGGCAGATATCTGTGAGTTTGAGCCAGCCTGGTCTACAAGAGTTCCAAGGCTATTACACAGAGAAACCCATTCTTGAACTCTCCCTCCCCCTTGAAAAACAGCTGGAAAGAAACAAGTCAAACTAAAACTGGGCACTCGTAACTAAGAATAAGCCGTCGGGTGTGATTTATTTGGGAGTTGGATGGTGGGGCACCTCAAAAAAGCCAAAAGAATAAAATGACACAGAACAAATGATCTGTGAGGTACCTGACAATAGGACCAGGATCTATCCCTTTGGTGGGATGCCATGGTCAACCTTAATGCAGGGGAGAGGGGCTTGGTCCTGCTCCAGCTTAACGTACCAGACTTTGTTGACTTCCCATTGGGAAGAGTTGATAGGGGTAGGTTGGGGGGACAGAGGCTGGCGGGGGGCAGGAAGAGTGAGGGGGGGGGAGAACTGTGGCTGGAATGTAAAATGAAATTTTAAAAATAAATAAAAGTAAAGAAATGAAAAGAGATTTTATGTAGATTTAATCATAATGGTTAAAACAAACCTCTAGGAAAAAAAATAAGATAGATGTTCCTAAGAGCATGAATTTATACTTCTCAAAGCATGAATTTATACTTCATTGTCTGTACAATCATTATACAAGCAACTTACTGTTTTTTTTAAGCTGTTGTTATCAAAGAGTTGCTTAGGAACTAAAGTGAGACCACAGGGAACAAACTTCCACATGTAAAACGAAAAGCAAGGCTACCCTCACTATAAGCAAAGTTAATAGTCTAGTTTGAGAGATTCCCAGAAAATATCCTAGACGGCAATGAGGTGATACCTGAGGTCACATATGCTTTGGCCTTAACCCGCCTGTATGCTTTTATGCCAATATCAAGCTATTTTATGATTATCGCTCTATAGTGGAGCTTGAAGTTAGGGATAGTGATGCCTCCAAAGGTTCCTTTATTGTACAGGATTTTTTATTTTTTTAGTTATTCTGAGCTTTTTGTTCTTCCATATGAAGCTATTCTTTCGAGGTCTTTGAAGAATTGTGTTGGCATTTTGATAAGAATTGCATTGAATCTGTAGATTGCTTTTGGAAATATTGCAATTTTTACTGTTAATCCTACCTATCCATGAGCAAGGAAGATCTTTCTACTTTCTGATATCTTCTTCAATTTATTTCTTCAAAGACTTAAAATTCTTGTCATACAGGTATTTCATTGATTTGTTTAGAATTACCCCAACATATTTCATATTGTCTGTGGCTTTTGTAAATGGTGTTGTTTAAATGATTTTTTTTCTATTCTTTTAATTTATTAGATTTTTTAAATTGATTTTTTTTATTGAGCTCTACATTTACTCTGCTCCTCTCCCTGCCTCTCCCCTCCCCTTCAACCCTCTCCCAAGGTCCCCATGCTCCCAATTTACTCAAGAGATCTTGTCTTTTTCTACTACCCATGTAGATTAAATCTACTTATGTCTCTCTTAGGGTCCTCAATGTTGTCTAGGTTCTCTGGGATTGTGATTTGTGGGCTGGTTTTCTTTGCTTTATGTTCAGAAACTACTTATATTTGAGTACATGTGATAATTGTCTTTCTGGGTCTGGGTTACCTCACTCAAAATGATGTTTTCTAGCTCCATTCATTTTCTTGTAAAATTCAAGATGTGTGTAAATGTTTCGATGATTTCTTTCTCAGCCCATTTATCACTTGTATATAAGAAAGAGTCAGGGAGATGGCATAAATCCACGACCAGAGGTAGACATGCTGAATTTTACCAGGTAAGCCACTGCCTCGTGGTGAAACACAGATGAGTAGAAATGGGTAAAATTAATATAAGAGTTAACCAATAAAAAAACTAGAGCTAATGGGTCAAGCTGTGATTTAATTAATACAGTTTCTGTGTGGTTATTTCAGGGCAAAGCTAGTCAGGTGACCAGGACGAACATGCGGCCCCTATTCCTACAGTGGGGTCCACAACTAGTTGAAAGGTGATCCCAGGTCCAAGGAGAGATCCCCAGATTGTTCTCTGGACAGAGGAGAGGGTGCCTGAACCGGCCTTAGCCCATAACCATACTGATGAATATTTTGTATATCACCATAGAACCTTCATCTGGCGACGGATAGAGATAGAGACAGAGATCCACATTGGAACACTGGACTTAACTCCCTAGGTCCAAACGAGAAGCAGAAGGAAAGAGAACATGAGCAAAGAAGGCAAGACCAGAGGGAACCTTCACCCGTTGATGGATGGAGATTGAGACAGAGACCCACATTGGAGCACTGGACTGAGCCCCCAAGGTCTAAATGAGGAGCAGAAGGAGGGAGAACATGAACAAGAAAGGCAGGACCATGAGGAGTGCGTTCACCCACTGATACAAGGGGACTGATCTAATGAGAGTTCACCAAGGCCAGTTGGACTGGGACTGAACGAGGACGTGATCCAACCAGATTCTCTGAATGTGGCCGGATTCTCCGAATGTGGCTAGCACGGGGTCTTTCTGAAAAGCCATTGACAATGACACTGAGACTTGTTTCCTCTGCATATACTGGATTTTTGGGATCCAGTCTGTTTGGAGGCTCACCTTCCTGGACCTGGAGGGAGGGGGGAGGAACTTCCCACAGGACAGGAAACCCTGACTGCTCTTAGGGATGGAGAGGGAGGAGGAGAGAGAGTGGGGGGATTGGGAGGGTGTTGGGAGGAGGGGCGGAAATGGAAACTTTTAAAATTAATAAACTTAAAAAAAAAGAAAGGAATTTGCCATAGAGATTTTGGAAAGACTGAGATAGAGGGGCAAAGGAGAGATGGGGAGGGGCTTAGAGAGGTCTGTAGCTTTCTCAGTCTGGGAAGGTGGAGAGAGAGAGTCAGCTAGTCATTCCTTCACTGGTTCTTGATCTATCAGGTTTGTACCCCAATATCTGACTCCTGTATTTTTATTAATAATAGGACAATTTAGGTAAATGTTCCACTGTACTTTTTACCTTCTTTTTCCATCATACAAGTTTAGCTACCTAGGAGCATTCCAGGACAATGATCCCAAAGCCCTGTGGGGACTGCGGCACAAGCTGCTGTCGAGCCAGGTGTTCCATGTTCACTTGTTTACTGGCTCATCAATCCTCTGCACTGCCACATGCTGCTCGCCTACTGAGCGCCAAATGCTATTCACTATTCCAATCAGAGGGGATTTAGTATTCAACGAGGTAGAGAGGAATACACTCCCTCTTGGAGCTCACACTCAAGTGGAAGGGCAGCATCCATCATCCAAAGAAAGTAAACGCACAGATATTTTCAAATAATGATAAGAGCTACAGAGGAAGGAAATGCGGTGATGTAATAGAAGTGATGGTCAGGCACAGGAAAGGGACCACGGAAGACTAAACAAAAACAAGGACTATTATAGAAACTCCCATCAAGAGGTAGAATTTGTTTCTTACCCTACATCTTGGCTGACTTTGCCACAGACTTTTACCAAAAGAATGTAGCTGAAGTGACAGATGTTCAGTTTCAAAGAACAACCCAAGGGACACTGTAGTTTCTGTTCTGTCTCTTCAAACCTAAGATGCCCTGATTGATAGAGGGGTCCTATGGGTAGACTGGGGCCTTTCAATAGATTCCTTCTCCAAACTCAGACTGGTGAGGAAGGCCATCTGGGAGCGGCCTCTTAGTAAGCTTTCAACTGACCACAGGTGCCAAGAGGATGCAGGAGACAGGCTAGCCCTGAAAAACCTGAGACAGTTCCACAGGGTTCTGAGCAGATGAATAAGGTACCTGACAATAGATGGCTGAAATCGAGGTGAAGACATTTGCAGCTTTAACTGCAGTTGTCCTCGGAAGAACGTCTGCGAGGAGTCTGTGTTTGAAAGGAACCCGAGTAACAGCCAAGCCAGCCCTGAAGAGATTCATGGAACACATCTCTAGGCAAATGCAAATTAGTTCCTAAGGCTGGAAGAAAAAAATAAGATGGGCTACAGAAATAAGAACATTGTGTATGGAGTAAGATGAGTACAGGGAAAGTCAACATTGGGACAGGAGACAAGGCAGAAGAATAAGGGAGGCTGTATCATGTAGAACCCAGTAGGCTGTGGTCTCAGCATTGGAGTTCATCCTAGACAAAATAAAAATTTCATGGGAGATTTTAGGAGTAAATAATATACTATTTTAACAAATAAATATTAGCTCAAAGAACCGACCATAGGAGAGGTAAATACAACCAGTTAAAAGCCAATTAAATTATTCTAAACTACAGACTGCATACTTTGCATCATACTAATTCTGAAAATGAAGGAAATATTTCAATTGTATTTTAGATATAGAAGTTATAGGAATAACTTATGATTTGGATGCACTGAATGGCTGAGGAGAGGGAATGATCAAGAATGTCTCACTGGGTGGCTGTGGCACAGACCTTTAATCCTGCACTTGGGAGGTAGAGGCAGGCAGATCTTTGTGAGTTTGAGACCAGCTTGGTCTACAGAGTGAGTTTCAAGACAGCCAAGACTGTTACACAGAGAAACCCTGTCTCAAAAAAAAGAAAAAGAAAAAAAGTATGCCTCTAGGTTTGAGCAAAATTAGATGGATGAATCAGAGAGAAATACACAATGAAGATGTTGAGAAGATAATTGCCATCTGTCTGAATGCAGGATAGATTCCACAGAGAAATGATTTTCCAATTCTTTACATATTGGTGGCATTTAAAGCCATGGATGAACATAACTATACTGAGTGTGGATGAATAAAAAGGCTTGATCACACTGAGATGATATAAAAAAACAGAGAGTGACTTGTTAAATGCATAAAAAATAACAGATGTACGAAATCATGAAAGACGCACTACATCAGGCTTTAAAAAGAATGGGGCCTAATGCTCCTGAGAAGTTTAGTAATGACATGGAAGAAGGCCTGGTGACATTTACACAGAGACATCACCAATGGCAAAGTCAAGAACAATTTCAAAGAAATATAATCAAACTAGAAAAATACCATGGGCTGAACTGAAGAATGAACAGGAAAGGAAAAATGGAGTAAAGATAACTATGTGAAAAAAAGTTGCTGACCAGGAGGAGAGAATTAGGGCTATCTCTCAAGTCTATGTAAGTCAATGGAGGATCACAAGTGGTTTCAAAGCTTATTTGAGTCTCCCATACCTGCAGTAGTACCATAACACTGATCTCTTTCTCTTGTGCAAACAGTCAAAACAAAAAAGTGGGATCTTCCATTCTGTGTTGAATATTGCTAGCAGCTTTATTTAGCATCTCCTTAGCTAGTGACTCCTGAAATCAACCAACGCCAGACTAGAAGGGTGACTGATGGACACTCAGAGATCTTGCCCACCTTTGCAGAAAGACTTCCGACACTAACCTCAGACTTCCCAGAGTTGGACTAGTAACTGGACAACATGAACACATGCCTAACTGGGTGAGGATGGAAAACAAGAGTTTGAATGAAAATACCCCACAACAGTGGAAAAAATACTCTTAAAGATCAAATCATAAATTCATTAAAGAAAAATCACAGTGCCAGGAGTAGGCTACCTATCTAGGTCTTATTGTCTATAGAGGCCCTTTAGCCCCACCTCCAAACAATAAAGACCATTGTCACTGTTGTTGGTTTCCCATCAGAACTAGACGGTAAGACCCTGCTACTGAAAATTGCTGCACAGAACATGGAGAAATTGAGACTGAACTGGAACTTTCTCACTTGCTTTCCAGACTTCATAGTGTCTAAAGTTGCTTTGCAGGTTGCTTGGGAAGGGGGACATGAGTAACAGAAGAAGGAAAAATGAGTATCACTATAGTCTCATAATCTATTAATAATCATCATAGAAATGATGATGGTGGCTTTTGCACATGATTTATCTTGCTTTTTCTGTTACATTTGTATATGCTAATCCATTGTTTCTTATTTATTCTCTTCCTTTTCCTATTCTACCAGAAATGGGGCAGCAGGCAATTTTACAATTTACTATTTAAACTATAGAATATTGACAGTGAGTAGACCGTGCACCACCACCGCCTCACAAGCCAGTGCTCTTCACCACTGAATTACCTCTACAGCCCCTCATATCCTACTTTTTTATTTGATTCTTAGAAGCAGTTGAGCCCCTCAGGCTATCACCAAACATCTCAGACCCACATCTGTCTGTAACTCCAGTTCCAGGGCTTCTGCCTCATGCAGACAAAACACCAATGAACACAAAATAAAAATAAACGTGATTTTTTTAAAGTAAAAAAAAAAAAAAGGAATATTGACAGTGAGATCATTTTGGTTCATATGCAAATTTGTTCATCTTATTACATAAAAGCATGACATCATTCTTTGTGTTACTGAATGAAGTTTAAATCAGAATAGATAGAAAGGGGATGACTGAGCACTGTATGACCAAAGGGTGAGCTCTGCTGATCATCTGTCTAATCGTTGTCAGTCCTAAACTCATTCTTTACTGTGGTTGTGATTTTTGCTTGCTTGGTTGCTTAGTTATTTTTTCCTTCTGTGAAACTGGCAGGAATAGGGACCTACATGCTATATTTTCCAGTCCAGGTTCCCCTGACAGTCAAGAATAAAATGACATAGAATGGAAGGAGAAAGAAGGAATTTATTTAGTTTCTGTTGTCTGTGGTACACCAGGAAACGACATCAGTCTGCACCCATAGGAGTGTAACTTAGGTCCCTGCCCAGTTGCTGTACAGCATACCCAGTTAAAAAGTCATCATTATCATCATCATCATCATCAGCAGCAGCAGCAGCAGCAGCAGCAGCAGCAGCAGCAGCAGCAGCAGCAGTAGCAGCAGCAGCAGCAGCAGCAGCAGAGACAGCAGCAGCAGCAGCACAGGCTCCTGTATCCCTGTTCAAATGCAAGGATGCAGCCTCAGCACCTCCATCAGACAGCTGCCAAGAGCAGCTAGGCTTCAGTCCAAATTCAATAGGAGCTTCTGGTTTTGAGCCCCTGCTTCTTCTCTTCTGTTCTCACTTTCTGAGCTCATTATAACTGCAGAGGTACTAAATCCCTTTTGCTTGAAGAATCAAGAATGCCATTTAATTTCTGGGGTTGACACCAACCAATGTAGACATGAATTTTGGGTTTATAATCTGTAAGAAAACAATTTTTCAAAGCTAGGACCTCTTTCTGGTAGGTATCTATCTGACACTTGACTTGTTTGGGAAATCAGACTGCCCACCTCATCCAGGGAGAATGGGGCATAATGAAGAAGCAATTATGTGATCCTAGGCAACTTAAATTATTTTTAGAGCAGGTCTTCCGAAAAATGGAATAAAAGCATAAGGTTGATGAAAGATTAGAAGCAATTATATAAACTGTAAAACTTCAACTATTTGTTTCTGTGTAATGTTGAATGATTTAAGAAAATATAAATTCAATGGGACAGGTGAAGTTTTTTGACTACTATACATGTTTAGAAGTTTCTATATGTTCTATACCTTATTCTCTAGCCCCCTTTTCTCTTTTGCCACTTCTGTCTCTGTCTCTATCACTTTATATTATTTTTCGTCATTTTAAAAGTTAGCATGAAATTATAGGTTTTTTTATGACATCTTCATATCTTGTGTTTTGCTCATATTCACTCTCCAGTACTGGCCCTTCTTCATTTTTCTTCTTTTGTATCCTTTCTCTTGCCAGATAGCACCCCTCTGATGCTCTGATTTCATGATGGGGAGGGCAAATATGCCTTATGCTTCAAATCCTTTGGAACTGAAATTCAAGTGTCACTTCCTTAACTGGAATTTATACTGGTATAGAATCCTGACAGAACATGACTAAGCAAAAACTTGTTCATGTTAACGATAAGGGACAAGGTTCCAACAGAAGATGAAGCTCTTGTGGTGATGAACCCCAAAACAGGCAAAAGCCATTGTTCCCTCTGCTGACTAAGAATCCTTCTAAGTAATGATAGAAAGGATGAAAATGAAATGGCAGGGTGGGTCTGTGAGACAGTACAGGGTAGGAGCTGCAAAGCCTAGAAAAGGAGAAAAACACATATTACACCTTCCCACCATGCAGAAATTTCAGATGCCCCCACACTGCTTACCTGCAGTCTTGTGAGTCTTATGGTGTATGTGATATAAATGATACAGATTCTGCACATGACAGCCGTCATACAAACTTAATCTTTCTGAGTGTGACCCAGATATTCAGCCCCTCCACTCGGCTCTAGGACAGCTATTGATAACTGCAGTCAACATGCCCTGAGCACCTTCGGCTGAGACTACTTATATATTACAAAAGGAAGAATTTTGAATTGGAAGATGACCACTACCAAGGCCAGGAAATGAGGACAAAGCAATCAAAGGAGGATAATGTGAAGGACTGGGGACTGGAGCCTTTTGGTACATTCTACTTCCAGCATGAAATATCAATGTAAATAGAGTTTCTTAAGAGTCACTTTAAAACTCCTAGGCATGAGGAAGCTCAGCTAAGCATCAGGGCAAGCTATCTTCAAAGGAAAGATAAACATTGTTCTACTGTGATTGGTAAATCACTTCTCATATATCCACCATTCTCTCTACCCTTACTACATCTAACAATGGTTCTACTATGACAGAATGAAGCATCTCTACTATGATTATGAACCACTTCTCACATATCCACCATTATGGCTATCCTTACCACATTTGGCTATGGTTCTACTGCAAGAGAATGAAGCATGTCCCTGCCAAGTATACCTCTAAAAACTAACATGGCTATTTTGCCTTTCTAACTAGGAAAGATAAACTTATCAATGTATGGTTTTAGAAAATAATTTAGACTTTCCTCTTAGGCATAAAATATCAGAAGTTTTATCTTTTATAAAAAAATTCCTTTTTATTTTTGAGTAGGTAGTTTAATGGAATGAAATTATTTACATAGAATCAGAGCATTCACATTTGTTTTGTAGCTCTGCTCATTATCAGTAGAGATGACATCTAGCCAACATAAAAATACCCTACACATTAACCAGTAAAAACTAACAAAAGTACTGAGACACAATTATATGTGCCTGATCTCCTCTCACCACTCACACCTAAGTAAATATTGTTTCAATATTTCAGATTATGTTGATAAAAAAGGAAGTATGACACTATTTTATCTCATGACTTAGCTTGTATGTATCACCCAGATGCTAAATTCTAATTTGTGTCAATGTTATAATTGCCCTTAACAGTTGATATGACAAGATAGTCCACTGGTGTAGCAGTGCCACAGAGGTTATGGCAGCAGCCAACCACTTTCTGGTTGGATCCATAACCCACTTCACGAGATGGAAGCATACCTGACACTGCTAATGGGACCGAAAAACTATCATTGCAAGTGTTGTAGGACCTAGTGGAAAATCCAATATTATGGGCCTAGTATCAAAACAACTCCTGGAGACGTGCTGTTATATCCACAAATAAGTACATTTCTCAACCCTCATCGGGAAAGCTTCTCCTTGCAGTAGATACCAATTAACAGAGACCTCAACTGGTCAATGTGGTGTGAATAAGAAACTCTAGAGTGCTTATATCTAAATGGTGTGAGCATGTCACACATGTCCCTGACAAGGTGTAACATGAGGGGCCGGCTTGTTGGGGTTTCTGTTCTGCCCGGTACCCTGCAGCTGGCAAGCCCAAAGAAAATCACACACAGGACTCCATAAGATTATAAACTGATTGGCCCATTAGGTCAGGCTACTTATTAGCTCTTATAACTTATGTTACCCCATTATCCTTATCTACATTAGCCACATGGCTCAGTACCTTTTTCAGCGGGGCAGCTTACATCTTTCCTCTCCAGTAGTCTGGGCAGAACTGCAGAGGGAGCTTCCTGCTTTCCAGAATACTCCCAGTCTCTTTGCTCCACCTCTATTTCCTGTCTGGCTTTCCCGCCTATACTGCCTGCCTGGCCAATCAGCATTTTATTAAAATATGATTGACAGAATACAGGCAATTCTCCCACACCAACAAGGTTCAGCAATCTTCATGGAAGAAGGAGTATAAGGATTGTAAAAGTCAGAAGTGATGAGTAACTGCAAGGAAATACTGTTTATCAGGTACAACAGAACCATTGAATATATGAATTCATCCTGATTGTGATAGCACCACTGAGACCTATACAAGTTCAAGTTAGGAAACGAACAAACAAGCAAACAAAAAACTCCCAGAATGGAGGAGGTAGGAAAAATGTAACGTATTTTCAGGGATATTCTTTAGAGAGTTCTACCAAGGATGTTAAATTCTAATAAAGAAATAGGAATAAGGGCTCCCTTTGAACATCACTAAGGCAGGAGGGACAGGGGTTGGGACAGAATGAGGCCTTCTTAACATCCAGTCAGCACTTGATTTCTGGAGAGACTAGGAATCGATCTCAGGTGACAAACAAGGCTAAGGAATAATCTGCACCATGGCAAGGTCCATTTGTAAGTGAGGACCATTCTGAGGGTGATTTGTCACTTTTTATCAATGTGACTAACTACCTGAGAGAAACAATCCACAGGAGGAAAGTTTCTTTGAACTCACATTTTCAGGAATTTGAGTCCAAGGTTGGCTGGCTCCATTGCAGAGGTGAGGCAGAAAGTCAAGCCGCAGGGACTCGTGATAAGAAGGCTGTTTATCTTATAGTAACCAGGTAGTGGACAGATGTAAACGGAGGCTACTTGTTTGTCCCTGGCTGCCCAGACACAAAACAAGCACACACAAACTATATTAATTAAAGCACTGCTTGACCAAAAAATAAATAAATAAAATAAAATAAGATAATAAAAAAATCCAGAGTTCCCACTTCTCTTTAGCTGGGTGGTGGTACATGCCTTTAATCCCAACACTCAGGAGGCAGAGGCAGGTGGATTTCTGTGAATTTGAGGCCAGTCTGGTCCACAAGAGCTAGTTCCAGGACAAGCTCCAAAGCTACAGAGAAATCCTGTCTCGAAAAACCAAATAAAATAAAATAAAATAAAATAAAAGACACTGTTTGACTTAAGCATATAGCTAGTTAGCTCTTCTATCTTAAATTAACCCCTTTCTATTACTCTGTGTATTGCCATGTGGTTGTGGCTTACCCGTAAGGTTCTGTCCAGTGTCTGTCTTCTGCAGCAGCTACATGGCTTCTTTTTGACTCTGTCATCTTTCCTCCTCTATCTGCTTGAAATTCCTGCCTTTCTCTATTCTGCTAAGCCACTGATATAAACAGCTTTATTCATTAGACAGTAAAAACAACACATAGACAGAAGGACTTTCCATACCAGACAGACAGAGAAAGGAAGAGATTGGAAGAAAAGTATACTCTTTCAAAAGTATCCTTCCAGAACCCTACCTCTTCCAACCAAGCCCTACCTTTCACAGTATCTACCACCTCCCAATAGTTCACTCAATTATGAACTCATCAGTGAAGTTTTTCCATTGACTATGCCGGTAACCTAATGGCTCAATTACTTTCCAAAAGCCCTACTTCTGAATCTTGCATTTGGAATCAAATCTTCTACATGTGACTTTTAGAGCATCATTTCATATCTAAAGTATGACAGACAATTTTGAACTGACCTTCAGGGTGAACTGACTTAGCAAAGCACATAACTACTGTAATCCTGAAAGCCTTTTATTGTTCCAGTGGAGCTTCTCTTGGAACCCAAACGGCCTCGCGGAGCACCTTGGAGCTCTTTGTGATGCTCCGAAAGACCTTGACACCAACCAATCAAGTTTTCATGTAACTTTCTACTCAGGCTTTCAAATGAATGGAACTCATGGATCACTTGTTTTTCCTTCCCATAAATGGAGGACAGAGGGTTAATTACCAAATAGAAATACCTGTTATACTAAACTTTTTATTTCTACCTTTTAGAAATCATCAAACCCTTAGGTGCCTGAATTCTTTATTAAAAATAAGATATATAGAGGAATATGTATTAAATTTTCCCCTATTATTCCTTTACAGAACAGAAGCCAGTTAGGCACATTCTAATATAACTATCTTTAGGTAGGCAAAGGTCACTAGGATCAATTTTTTACCCTGAAGCAGGAGAGATCATTTTTATGTGTAAGAAATCAAAAAAGGAAGGTGTAAGAGCATTAGGACAAAACTAGCCAAAATATATTGTTATGAAGAAAGTCACAGAACATGCACAAATCAAGTACTACCATTTCTTGGGCTTAGATCACATACCAGGTTCCAGGTTAGCCTAGGTGCTCACTTGACTCAGTTTCTAAACCCCGTCTTTACCATTTTCCTGCTGTTTTCTCTCTTTCTTTAGGTGGAAATATCTCTTGTTCAAGAAGAGAAGAAGAACAGTTATATTTACAATTCTCTCTCCAGATCTACTAAATTTTAGTAGCTATGTCCCCTTGCTGCACATAGATAATTTTTTATTAATGCTTCAAGAAAACTGTACTGGCCCAGTTGTCAGATAGTTCCATAGGAATTGGTCTTGGAGGACTTAGAGCATTCAAAGAGTACAAGTTTTAACCAGTTTTCCTCATTGCCTACCAGAACCAGAGGTTCTACCGATGAAGACAGCAAGCATGCTACTGTTATTTCTAAATTGGTATGCTCCAATTTCCTTCTAAATATCAACGTTTATATGCAGAGACAAAATCTACTCTCATAGAAGCCTTTCTCTGAAGTGAATGATAGGATGAGATATAGAGACCATATGCTGGGCCTGAGCTGCAAAGTTCTACCCCGCTGGCTAGATTTCAACATGGCAGAAGGTATCATTCTGCCTCCAAAGCAAGAAAAGACATCAAAGTTCTTACCCAGCAACAACTCCTGTAAACCACAGAAACAACCTGCCATCAAAATTGTGTCCACCTATACAATAGGTTCTTGACTATTATGGAGGTAAGAGACTGTTCCGATTGGATTTGAGTCTTGCTCTCCAGAAGGTAGTCCATTCCTAGTATTGCAAACCCAGTTAATAGCCCATGCCTAAGAAGGTCCTAAGCCCAAGGAAACAACGTAATTACTATTGTTTTGACTAAGTGATATAGCTTCAGACTGCACTAAAAATATGTATGTTTATATTCAGAAATGAAAACTATTTATGGTTTTAATCAGAGAAGCTTCTTTTCGTAGTGAATCATGGTGAATAAAGAGATACAATGCTCCTCATGATGCTGAGAAAGACTGATAGTTGAGGGCGTGGCATCAACCAACACATTTATAGCACACCCTCTAAGTCATGAAAACATTTGTGAAAGAGAAGGCAGGATGTAAGAGCCACAAAATAAGGTGAAGCGTTCTTAAATGCCGTCCTATAGATTAAATATAATATCTACAATTAGGAATTAATTGACAACTACAGCTACCTGCAATGGGCCTGCAGAAAACTGACCATGTAAACAGCTATTTTTGTAGGGAAAAATTTATGGAACCTTACCTCTTACTCCTGGACTATTGATTATTGATAGAGTCTTGGAGATAGGGAATCATTGTTGTCAGTCATGTAACAACTGCTGAGCCCAGAAGGCTCCAAAGGATATCTCTGAACTGATGACCACCCAGACAGCACTGGTTAAACTCAGTTGGTCATCAAAAAACAAAGCTAATAGACAAGAATATGAGAAAGAGATTTGTAAAGATGGGGAGTAAATATGGAGATGAAAGAGGGTCAGATGTAAGGGTGATCAGTATCCTTTATGTATATAACAATTTGAAATATAGAAAACTGGACTGGAGTCCCTTCTAAAACAGAATTGTATGTTTATTTACTCATAATCATTAGGAAAGGGCAATTGATCAACCAGAGTTTTCATTAGATCAAAACTCAGCCTGAAGAGTTTTTCATAGCAAGTTATTATGTCTCTGTGTATAGAAAATGAGGAAGATAGTTGATTAGAACAAGAGAGACTTGTTTATATTATAAAATAATAAATAATAATTTATATTTGAGTTATATAAAATATGTTTAGGTTGTGATTATATGATGTATATAATATATTATATATAATAATATATAAAAATATCATAAACAGGAATAACCTTGTTTATTTTCCTGCTAATATTAGCTCACAAATGAATTTAGTCTCCTAGTTTTGAAAAGGGTGACATTTATTCAATTGTAAAGTAAATATAATATTGATGACTTTTGATACTTAAACAAGGGATATCTAAGTACAGTGAAGCATATGCAGAATTATTTTTCATTACTAATACTAATTACCAGGTCTCTGATGTTGCAAGAACTCGTTTGTTTTTCCCAGTCCCCTGGCTAGTTTCATCCCAAAATAATCACACGGAAACTGTATTAATTAAATTACTGCTTTGCCCATTAGCTCTAGCTTCTTATTGGTTAATTCTTACACCTTAATTTAACCCATTTCTATTAATCTGTGTATCACCACGTGACAGTGGCTTACCAGGTAAAATTCTCAGTGTCTATCTCCAGTGGATCCATGGCATCTTTCTGTCTCTGCTTTCTTCCTCCCAGAATTCAGTTTTATCTTCTCCACCTACCTAAGTTCTGCCCTATCAGCAGGCGAGGGAAGTTTCTTCATTCATTAACCAATGAAAGAAACACACAGCCAGAAGGACCTCCTACACCACTCTGAGATGACAACTCACATGATATGTGAATTTGAATAAATTTTCTTTGAAAAGGTTTGCATAAAATTTAAATTTTATTTATTCATTGGTAATTTTATACATGAATACAATGTATGTATATCATATCCACTACCACCCTCTGCTTTCTTTCTCCAGCCCCTCCCAGGACCCTTACTCCCTTCCTGATTTCATGTCCTCTTACAATCTTCTCTTCCCCCATTGAGTTTTTCTGCATACAGAATGTATTAAAGATGTCCCACTTAGAACCGAGCCTTCTACACTCACTTATTCTCTGAACTTTTACCAATTGTAAGTCTATTAACCATCACCCACTGCATAAATATGCTTCTCTGATGAAGCGGAGCAAGGCACTAGTCTGTGGGTAGAAGAATAAATATATAAAAGACACTTTAACATGGTATCTCCTTTAGAAAAATAATAGTAGTAGGACTTGTGCAGGACATAATTAGCATCCTGCAGTGAGCCTGTCCTCAACTTTCACTTGCTCCCACCTTGTCTACTTGCCTTAGTGTCAGTGTTAAGTCATTGAGAATTTCCTTCTGAAATTCTTAATTTCAGGAAACTCTCTTCCCTATTTAAAAAACACATTTTTAATGTTTGCATACTCAGGACATTTCTCCTGCAATGTGGACCAACAGGAAATCATATCAGTGTCAATGCAGTGAGATTTGTGAGTGGATAAAAAAAGCAGAATGAATCTATTTAAAATTTTTTTACGTAAGAATAAGTCATGCAGAACATTTGAACTGTACTTTCTTGAAAAATAATTACATTACAAAATCCACAATGACATGACAATTATTACTGGACCATGAGTGTTAAGATATATCAGAGTCTGTAACTGGAGGCTTTTCTCTGCCCTGCCCCATCCTGCAGCTGTTTCCAAATAATCACTCAGAGGCTTATATTAACTATAAACATTTGACTGATGGCTCAGGCTTATTACTAGCTAGCTATTGCATTTAAATTAACCAGTTTCTATTCATTTATGCATTGCTACATGGCACATGGCTTACTTTTACCTGTTCTCTGACATCTTGCTCCCTGGGCAGCTGGGTTGTGTCTTCTCAACTCTGTCCTTCATCTCCGTCTTCAGTTTGATTGTACCCACCTAACCTTATTCTGCCTGGTTATTGGTCAAAACAGTTTTATTTATCAACCAATGAGAGCAACATGCATTCACAGTATGTGTAAAGACCATCCCATCATTCAAAAGCTTAAGCTTTTCTCACTTGTGTGAGATCCACAATGTGAGAAGTACATAAGCAGGGAGAATTCTCATTTCCTACCTCTTTTGGATTTTGCTTTCAGTATCTTGGAACTAAATGTCTTTTCCATTTGTGCTGCTGCAACAGAACATCACCAGTTAAGTAACTTCCTTATAAACAACAGAATTTATTTCCATGGCTCTGAAGCCTCAGAAACCCAAGGTTACAGTAGAAACATGTTTGATATGTGGTGAGTGCCCCTTATCTACTTTCAAGGTGGTGTTCTGCTGCCCTTACACAGTAGAGGATAGAAGGGCAAGAAGAAATCATTCTTGATCCCCCCCCTCATTTAAGCCCCTAGAAAGATCACCATTCCCATTCATGACAGAAGCTGCATGGCCTCTAGAACAATGCCTATGACTATTGATTATGTGCTGGTTTAGTTTAAGCACCTGAATTTCAGGCAAGCTCATGATCACTTCACTAACTGTGTTAGTGAGTTTTATTTTATTCACTAACTTGTTAATTTTATTAAAGAACTTATTGGATGACTTCACCATCCTTGAGAGGTCAAAAATATCAAAGGAATGAAATGCTGAGCAGATGACTTGCCCACTGGTGTCTAGGCCTATGTATTGCAGAGGCTTTGAGAGGCAAAGAAAGGGGATGTCACCTATCATGACAAACATTTTATATTTTAATCAAGATAAATAATTACATCTAATACCTACAAAGCATCAACATGTTTAAAAGAGGTTCAGCCTCTATTCTGGGAAGGGGGTAATAGATGTCTGTAAAATTACCACTGCTTTAAATGTTATAATTTGATATAGTTGCATTCTTTAGCACAACCAAGAAACTCAGTAAAAGTTCTTAGAGAATTAGAAGCCCAAGTTGGCCCACAGAGTCAAATCTGAATAGTTTCCTGAGAAATACAAAGAAAATATAAAGAAAATATAACATATGAGAAGATTCAAGGAAAGACAACATTAGAATACTAGGAGCCAGAGAAAGGAAGAAAGGGGGTAGGAAGGGCTTTAAAATTGTGATGAATTAAGTGAGTTATGAATATCTGGCTTTAAAAGATGCATGTCATGAAAGATCATTTTCTTAGAGAGAAAGAGCAAAAGTCAGAAGAGCCCAAATATTTTTCTAAAATTAGTTTCTGAGATTCACCTTGCTGCCAGACAGACATACAGAAGGGTGTGTTTGCTTTACCTGAAAGGTAGTAAAAGCTTCTAGTGGTAGTAAAGGTAGTAAAAGGTAGTAAAAGTTTCATGTACAACTGAATTTCTACTTAGTCACTTGTAAAGGCTACGAACTAGGGAATATCCAATAGATACAACTGACTATAGACACCCAACTGAATTTTAGGTGTCTATGCTTTGCTTTGTTTTTATATCTAGCATGTGGCATACTCTCCCCAAATTAAAAAAGAATTACTAAGTATAAGACTTTTATTTGGGAAACACTAGAAAACCTTCCAGGGAGTGACTCAAATATATTCTCCAAGGAGTTTTGAGTTCTTATATAGGCTTTGAGCTCCAAAGACATTATCGGTGCAGTGCTCAGGAGTTACAAAGGGGTCTCATAAAATCATGCTTTCCTTTCTTTACTTAGCCTTATCTACGTCATGTCTAGACCACAAGGCAGAGACAGAAATAGGAGAAGAAGAACGTGAAACAAAATGGAACCTTTCACTCTACCTAGGGATGATGTCATCTATGCCGAGACTTAAAACCAAGGACCAACAGGAAGCATGTGTGTGCATCACGTTTCTCTTAACTAAATGTGTTTTCCTTCCTCAGTTGTGACTCATAGGCACTAGCAAGTTGTTGAAGCTCTCAGAGGGGACAACAGAGAAAGCATCACATATATTTGAGGATGCAAAGAAAGGAAATGCAGATGTCTTTGTAGTATCATTTCTTTGACTGGCCTAAAGATCTTTCTGAGTAAGCTCTACAGGCAAGCAAAGGCTGTACAAAAACATTCTTTGTTGGGATTCTTTAGTCCCCGTGTGAGTCCTTTTCCATGGATCTGGGGATATGGAAACACTGGAAGATGAGAATGACTTTTCCCTTTGTTCTGCTCTGGTTCACAGTGGGGAGATAACTTGCACTAGGATGAAGGAATTTGAAATAATGCATACAAGTACAGTGCACACAGTGTTCATCTTCTCTTCTTAAGGTTTCAGCTAAATTCTTCCTGTGATTCTGACTGTTAAAATACTCTCTGTGTTCTTGTTGGAAAAACTAAGCAGTCACTCTAAGATGTTAGATATCAACCACGCCAAAGAAAATGAGAGAGTTGAATATGCTTTACTTTTCTTTGTTTAACTTACGAAATGATTAGACGTGGCTGCCATACCAGAGAGCTGGAGCGCAAGTGAGAATTTGTTAGACAGAGATGTTTTGTTGTTTTCTTCTTATTTGTCATAATGGTGCTCCCCCTCTGAGAAAATAATTTGTTCCCCTGAGATTCAACAATAGGGGATGGGAAGATGACTCAGCTGTTGAGAGTGCTTGCCTAGTGACCAAGGGTTAAGAACATGGTTACCTTTCCAGAGGACCAGGGTTCAATTCCCAGCTCACAACTGTCTGTAACTCCAGTTCCAGGGAATCTAACACTTTACAGTAATGTATATAAAATAATATTAAAAACAAAGAGAGTGCTTGCTGCTCTTCTAAAAGACCCAGCTTCTCCTAAGAGACTTAACTTTAGTTCCCTTCCCTGACGTTGGGTGGTCCACAATTGCCTACAGCTACAGCTACAGGTCAGCAAATACCCTCTTCTGACGTTGCTGGAAAACCCCAAGTGTGTGACATACCTTCAGACAAACATACACATAAATAAAATAAATCTAACAATGTTTTTAATTAAACAATAGAAAACTTGGACATGCCCAAGTTGTAATGGATTCGTCCCAGAAGAATCTATCATGCTAGGGACTGACTCACAAAGGCACCTCCCAAGTAGTTGTGATAGACTTAATGGGGGTTTCAAGTAGACTGGAAAACTTAGCAAAAATATCAAAAAGTAAGCAGAGCACTGGTGATTCAGCTGATGGTATAGCTTTTATTTGGCCAGTATGAGAGGCCCTAAGTTCACTTTCCAGTGTGAGAGAAGAAAAAGAAAGAAGAGGAGAGGAGAGGAGAAAAAGGAAGAGGAAGAGGAGATGAAGTCATAAAAGGTATTAGTCTTCTAAGTAAGAGATTCATTTTTTTCCTTCATCTCAAACTATTTGCTCCTACAATCCTATATATAGGTTTTTACTTATATTGATTTGAGGGACAGAAATTCAAAAATTAAATTGAATTTCATCCTATTTTTTGTTTAAGCCATTAATAAAGACTATTGCTATATAACGTATTTTAAGGGTCAGGCTTTTGACATAATATAATTTAGGCTAAAGAGGTCACAATTAGAGATAAAATATTCATTCTAAATCTGGTGTCCTAGGCACGGCTCTGGAACATGAAAATGTTCATTCAGAGAAGAACCATAAAACAAATCTCTCTTCTCTTGTGTATCATTCACTATATGCAGTGGTTTGAAAGAACATGGCCTCCAAAGGGAGTGGCACTATGAGGAAGTATGGTCTTGTTGGAGAAAGTGTATCATTCTGGAGGTGGGCTTTGAGGTCTCTTCTATGCCATGCACAGTGAGACAGACTACTTCCTTTGAGTCAATATATAGTACTCTCAGCTACTTCTCCAGCATCATGTCTGTATCCACACCACCAAATCTCACCATAATATAATGCACTAAACCTCTGAAAATATAAGCCAACCTAGTAAATGCTTTTTTTTATAAGAGCTGTGTCATGGTCATGGTGTCTCTTCACAGCAAAATAACTAAGACACTATATAGACAGATGCAGACCATTTTCAGAAAATTCCACAAAACTGGTACATTGTATGATGAAAAGCATTTTTACCCCTTGACGTCATCATGATACAATGTCTTTGGTGACAAATGATTAGTATAATGGAAAATCCCAGACATGACAATTTATATCTATGATCCCAGTTCTAGGAAGATACAGACAGGAATACAGTAGATGGACTCAAGACCAGATTTGATTACATAGAAAGTACCAGAGGAGCCTTAACTAGATAGTGAGACCCTGTCTTAAACAACAGAACAGAGAGTATCCAAGCAGATCAAATGCCACAATATATTGGAGATGCTACAAACAAAAGAAGGGGACAGACTTGACTGAGAGTAAGGTGTGCACAAGTGGGTAGAGTACCCCAATATATGGTGAATGTTGTAGAAGCAGGGAGGAGGTCAGAGATGAGCCTGGGGGCTTAGGCACAGACAGTCACATCAGACAGAAGCAGATGTTAACACCAGCCAGAGTTATGGTTACCTTTGGTCAGGGACTGACCATCATTATAGACAGTAGTTGACTCTCAAAGAAAGATTAGAGATAGAGCCGGCAGTCCTGTCTACCAATCCCCAGGTGGGGGAAATGCCCACTCACCCCTAATAACATTCAGTCCTCTTCTTAATATTGTAAAAACTTCTGCTGAAGAAGAAAGCTTTTCTGAACTGAACAAGGCCAACCACAATGGCCAAGCTAAAGTTAATGAGGAAAAGCCTATAAGTCCTCAACTTTATTCAAAGAACTATAGGCAACCAGTGAATGCCGAGGAGTGGGAAAAATAGTCTTCCTCGGGGAAGAACACACCAACTGGGTATTCAATACCAGAAAAAGAAGAGGAGGAGGAATCTGTCACTGGCAGAAAAAAGTTTGCAATAAAAGCATAGAAGAACATAAGTATTTGTGTTGAAATTACAATATACCAAACCCTGATTGAGCATTGAATGATCTCTGATCTACCCATATGGATTGGCCTCAATCTATTCCATGACTTCCAAGACTTCTACATCACATTCAGTATTTCCTTAAAAGTCCTCAAGAAAGGTTATTATAGAAGCCAAGAATCAGTACAGCAGCTGCTGCCCTCCTCACAAGACATTACCGCCTCTGTAATGCAGACCCAGCTGTTCCTAGATGCACCTCACAGAGGTCTGTGCCTCCTGTTTCCCTGCAAGAAGGATATTCTTCTTGACAATATTCTTGACATGGGCAGAAATGCTTAGCCATCTCTCTCAAGGTAGAAGTAACCCAGTTAGGCCTCTTTCTTGTGCTCTTTTGGGATATATAAAAACTTTACCTTCTATGTCAAACCGTTTTAGAGAAGAGAAGCAATTCTTTGGGGGCAGGATTTCTTGGGCTCCAGTGTATTGAGTATCACTAACTTTCCAGTTTTCTCACAGAGCACTGTGTCTTAGTTAGGGTTCTTACTGCTGCAAAGAGAAACCATGAACATGACAACCCTTCTAAAGGAAAACAGTTAATTGGGACAAGGTTGCAGTTTAGAGGTTTTATCTATTATCATCATGACGGGAAACAAGGCAGCATGCAGGCAGACATGGTGCTGGAAAAGGAGGTGAGGTTTCTTACATCTTGACTCACTGGCAACAGGACATGGTCTGTCTCACTAGGTGTGGCATGAACATATATGAAACCTCAAAGTCTGCCTTCACAGTGACATACTTCCTTCAACAAGACCATACCAACTCCAACAAGAGCATACCTTCTCATAGCGCCACCCCCTTTGGGGACCATTTTCTTTCAAACCATCGCACACAGCATGATTGACACCACCATTATGACCTGGTTAAAACTGGCTCAGGGTTCAGCATCCTAGTCAGTTTAGAGGGGAACATATTTACCTATTCTTTTATTGCCCTCAATTTCTAGTTATTTGTCTCTCTACTATACATATATCATTAAAGCTGGAAGGCACTGAGAAATAAGGCATGGATAAAACACTCATCCCTATATTTGTCTTTGGGCATAATGTGATCCACAAGATTATGGAAAGACAGAACCCTGGTTGAGGGAATGCCCCCACTAGCTGGCTTGTGGCTAGCTTATGGGACTTTCTTGATTAATGATCGATATAGGTGGGACCATCTCACTAGGGGTTATGCCATCATTGGGGTCATGGTCTTGGATAATATAAGAAATATGGATGACAATTCATGAATAATGGATCAGAAATCATGCATTCCTCCATGGTTTCTGCACCAGTTTCTGCCTTGAATTCCTTGACTTCTCTAGCTTATGGACTGCAAGGTATAATAAGAAATAAGGCCTCTCCTCTTCAAGTTGCCATGGTCATGGACTTTTATCACAGCAATAGAAACCACAACTAAGACAGAGTTCCTGGTTTGCTGGTGTTCTAAACCCAAGTGTCATAATCTACCACTGACTCTCCTACAATTGTCCAGAACCTGACAGGAAATCCTGTTTCTTGTTCTCACATCAGAGCAAAGGTTTTTATTGTTAAATGCACTTTAAATCTATAATGAGACAGCTGTCATTGTCCCGGACCTCAGGTCTCTTTTTGTGTTGTAAAAAACTAATCCTTTGATTGCTTTTCTTCCTTTTTATCTTGACAGATTCACAGATCCTTCGATATCGATAATTATCTTCCAAACAAATTGACAGAAGAAATGTTA
The DNA here is from genome assembly GCF_982192425.1 of Myodes glareolus. Lineage (NCBI taxonomy): Eukaryota > Metazoa > Chordata > Mammalia > Rodentia > Cricetidae > Myodes > Myodes glareolus. The sequence goes on from NC_142038.1 coordinate 43,632,270, forward strand.
TTTGTATGTTGAGAGTTGCAGGAGATGATACCTTTCAGGAAAATGTAATTGGTGCACAAACATGTGTTGGGAACCAGGATGATTAAAGGTTAAATGAAGATTGACTAGCAAGTGATGTTTTATCTTGAAGGATCTGTACACACACACACACACACACACACACACCCTTTCCTGTCTCTGAAACAGTCTGCTCCCATCCTACCCCATAATTTTCTTCAATAATACATCCCCTACTCTCCCAAAGTAGATTATATCCTTTCTTTATCCATTTGTGGGGTTCCCTGCTCTGAGCATCATTTTTAACTTGCTCATATAATTATCTTTAGATGTTAAGCTTCATGGAGTGTTCTTGTTATGATTTGTGGGTAGATCCTGGGACTCAGTGTCAATACTCAGCAGCAGCTAGCAGTAACACTTTCTAAATCAATACATCAGTAAACAAGTGAGCATTATCCTGATTTCGGTGCTAACAGTAAAGTGGGAGAGAACTTGAAGAAATAAAATGAAATAAAACCCACCATTCATCAATACATTTCTTAAGATGTCACAGATGATGACTTAAGCTAATGTCAGAGTTTGTGTGTATGTCTGTCCCCCTCTGCGAAGGTGGGGATAGAACCTGTCCTTTTGGTCACCTGTAGAGCACTCAAACTTGCCCTCACCATGTCTTTCCTTGATTACTTCTATGTCTTATTTTTTTGATGATAGGACTTTTGATGAAGCCAGAATTAACTGTTAAAGCTATGTTGGTTGGTAAGTAAGGTCTTGGAATCTGACCGTCTCCGTACACCCACAACTCTTGTTCTTGGGTTACAGACACAAGCACCTTTTCCAGCTTTTGTATGGTTGCTGAGGATGAAATGGGGGATCTCACATATATACAACAAGAACTTCACTCAGTGAACAACCTCCTATCTCCTTCTGCCAAAGATTTTGCTGCCATTATCTTCTTGTTGTCTCTTTAAGATGTATTTGTGTTTGGATTGTTTTATTCTGGCTCAGGACAATTTGTGTGTGTGTGTGTGTGTGTGTGTGTGTGTGTGTGTGTGTGTATTCTCTGTATGTAGTATATGTGGGTGTGCACATGGATATGAGGGTCAGAGGCTGATATTGAGGGATCCTCTTCTTCTAGCCATCTTATTTTTTGAGATAGGATCTCTTGTTGGACCTGGAGGTTGCCATTTCAGCTAGGCTGGCAGACAGCAAGTTCCCATGCTCTGGCTATCTCTGCCCCCTGATGCTGATGTTGGGATTATAGTTGAGTTCTGTCACATCCAGCTTTTATGTAGGTGCTGGAATCTGAGCTCAGTCCTTATGCTTGTTCAGCGAGTCTGTTACCCACCGAGCCAGTTCTCTAGTTACATGGCTGCTTATACAGTTGTCTGTTTATTTTGTGTAATGTGAATTGTGGTTGTGTGTCTGTGTTTTCCTTGCTATGCCAATGTTATGATGCACATGAGGAGACCAGAAGACAACTTGTAGTTATAGGAGTTGGTTCTTTCCTTTGACCATATAGTCCTAGAGATCAAACTCACTTCATCGGGCTTGGTGGTTTGAATGAAAAATGTCCCCCAACAGACTTCCAGGGAGTGGCAATATTAGGAGGTGTGGCCTTTGTGGAGTAGGTTTGGCCTTACTGGAAGAAGTGTGTGTCACTCAGGGTGGGCTTTGAGGTTTCAGATGTTCAAATCAGGCCCCCTCAATTTCAGTCTCTCTTCATGCTGATAATGGACCAAATTTCTTAAACTGTAAGTTAGCCCAATTAGATGTTTTCATTTCTAAGAGTTGCCATGGTCATAGTATCTCTTCACAATAATCAAAACTCTAACTAAGACAGAAGTACATTATTAAAATTACATGGTACCTTAAATGTGCTATTATGGAGTATACTGTAGTAACTATATTAAACCTTATAATATTTTTCAATTTATTATAGCATGCTATACTATAATTATAACACATTGATATATGTTATAATATATCAAATTAAAGCAATAACAAGGAGGAGTGAAACTTTAATTTGTTGTTCTTTGGTTCTTACAGCTAGTCTAAACTAATAACCCTCCAGTCTGAGTATCTTTTTATAAGTTTGTTGGCTCCGGGGCCAACCCCTCTAGGTTTTAAAGATTTTCCCATGTTCTGTTGAAGTCAGAAACAAATTTTATTAAAAAGAAAAACTAGTAGATATAGATGAAACAAATCAGAAGGAATTTAAAAATGTTTAAAGCAAACTGCTAACACAATGATTATGCTGTGTAGACAGAGCTAGAAGGATGGTGTGGCAGAGGAGAAGACAAGGGTGTTTTAAAGTGGTTATGTCGGAAAGTTGTTCAAACACCAAACATTTCCCAAGGATGTCAGAGTTCCCCAGGCTTTCCTTGTCAGGATCAGGTCGTGGGACGCACAGTGAAATGCTCTGGAAATGGTCAGGCTCTGCCATTTCTACAGTCTTGGCTTTAATACCAGCAGCTTCTTCCTCTCCTTTCTCTTGAGACCACCTTTGAGGGGACAGAAGAAAATGAAATACAAAGAAGACAAAAGGAAGTGACGTGTGGACAACCATTCCCTCCTGTGGTATGGCACTCATATGTGGGGGTTTGGAAATGTCAGCAGACTGTGTGTGACTGCTGAGGCTCACACAGAAGCTCAGGGCTGCCATCTTCCCGAATCAGGGGACAGGCTCTCCTCAGAGGGGACTCAGATAGCAAATGCTAACAATGAACTGTGCTTTTCTCTTGAACACCTGGTCACCTCTAAGTCAGCGTTATCAGAACATGTTTGTGGCAAGAGGCCTATCCAGGAAAATAAAATCCTCTTATGTGTTCAAATTTATTGCCTATGAATAAGTAGCAATAACTATAAACAATATTTAACACAGAGATACTATGCATTGGCTCTCATACTAATGCTTTACATACATCAACTTAGTTCTTACAGTGACTCATGATGGTTTGTAAACATATCCAATATATAAATGAAAAACTGAACATAGGTTCAAAAAAGTTAAACTTGCCTTAAAACATAGTTTTAGTAAATAGTAGAAACGGAGCCTGCACTACTAGTATCTCTGCGGTCTGTGTCAATTCACTTGAACTTGCATGAACTAGCATAAAGATTAGTTTTGTTCTGTGTAGGAATGGCAGAAAGATGAATAGTAGAACAAATTCAAATGTTAGACGACCCTAGTTTAATTACAGTGTTGTCATTTATTTTATTTGTAAGCCAATCTAAAAAATTTGGCTTCATTCTCCAAGATTTACAGTGTTTTAATTTGTCAAATTTAAGAGGACATGGAACCTGTTAGGACAGTCATCCTTGGCCACCACCGCCACCACTATCATCAGCCACCACTGCTATCATATATTTAGTATCTTCTCCCTTACCTGGAACTGTTGAAACCTTCCCTGAAAGCTTTTAGATTAAGTGGTGTCTGCAGCAAACCCCTCTACAACTCTCCCTAATAATAGTAAATATTTACTGTATGCTTACTACACGCCAAGGGCTTTTAGTGCATTATCTCAATCAATCTTTAACAACCGCTGCCTGAGACAAATTCTAGTGCCATCTATAATTTATGGTTAGATACACAACACTGCAAATTCCCTTGCTTTTCTCTCACCTACCACCCAGACTACCAGCTGGCTTTGGGATTCCTAAAGGGCATCCATGAAAATAGCAAGGAATTGCTTGCTGACTTGCTGATAATGTTCGCTCCAAAAGTCTGAAACCAGGTAGATGTGGAACTGTCTACTGTCTAGTGCTGCTGAGAACCTCGTTTGTCCAAAGGTATTTCCTGTTTGTTTTGCTCTAACTTCCTTTTCCTGAACGGCGGGGGGGGGGGGGGGGGGGGGGGGGGGGGAGGAAGTACACTAACGCCAGGTCCTTTCCAGACGACAAGTTGGAAAAATGGTGAAAATCAAATGGCCCGAGAACAAACTGGACCACACTTAAAGTCACGCAGCAATTACCTGGTTTATTGCAAAGCTCAGCAGTTTGATTTTGTTTTAGCAACCTTGAATGGCATTGAGCAAAAGATGCTACCAAGGACGCAGAACTTTGGCGTGATAACAGTCTCCCCTCACCCCACATAATCTTCTCATTTATTTTTTTCCAATAGAAATGTAATATATTTTATCTAAAATTTATAGACGATACAAACAAATGTGAAACCGTTTGGTATATTTCCACTTAGATTCAACTTGATATCTTCTTTCCCGGTGCCTTTTCACCCTTGGCGCCTCTCAAACTACCTGAAGCTTACCTTGGCCGAGACCAAGAGCATCTCAGAGGCAGAGACTGAGTTTTACTCCAGCCCCAGCAGCTTGATTCGCTCCTCTCCCCTCCCCCTTAGCTTGCCACTTGCAATTGGCCATTGCCATGGCAACCAGCAGCTGCCAGGCCGGCTGCCTCTACCGCAGCAGGGGTGGGGCTGTGGGGGTGGGGGAGGAAAGGAGGAGCCTGAGGAGGTGTCTGCTGCAAGTTCCTGGCTGATTCTGAGCTCACACCATCCTCCAAGAGGGAGGAGGCTCAAGTGATGCTGCTGCTGCCGCCGTTGCCGCCTCTACAGCTGGTACTCTAGTGGAGCTGGAAAGGGTGGTTCCTATCGCACCATCGCTAACTAGAGAGGGAGGGGAATAAAAAAAAAAAAGAATCCCAGCAGCCGCTGCTGATGTTGGCTTCAGAGACTGCATCCGACTCGGTCACAAGGAAAATGGATTCAGCTTGCAGCTCTCCCTCCTTCCAGCATCTTCTCCTGGTCTCAGCATGGTGAGTAGGAGGCAATGGGGCTACCTTCTTCATCTAGCTGGTTATTAAATGACTTGTGTAGTTATCTGTGGCCTAGACTTAAACAATGACTCGCGTCTCAGACTAGGAGGGGGGGTTGGGGGTGTGGAAACAGTGATGAGGATGGAGAGAGAGAGAGAGCAAGGTTGCTGGGGAGAGAAGTGAGCGGCATCCTCTTGTGTTTTGGAGGAAAAATGATGTTTTGATTTTTATCACAAACTGGCTCCGAATACCAACCGAAGCACCAGATTCCTTTCCTCTCAAGCTTAGCAACAAATTCAGGGGGTGAAAAGGAGCTAGCAAGAAGAGGATGTAGTTGAAAGCTACCGTTTCGTTTGCAGGTCTCACAAACAGGGTTGGGCCTTCCCTCAGAAACACATTTGGTGTCTCAACCTTGTTGGCCTAATTATAAGGTGATTTTGGTTTTTGCTCCAGTGCTTAGGAAGTCCCAGAATTAGGCATTCTGATTCACACTTTAGCACATTCTTGTTGAAAAATCATTTCTGGGATCCAGAGTACCTTTTTCAGGATATTTATGTATAGGTGAACATACATATCTGCATACATAGACATCATACGTGCACATGTTACTTTGCAGGTGTGTTGCATTTATGGAGTGTATTTATATGCATAGCATGCTTGATTTATGATCATTTTTATGGTTTATTTATGCCTTTGTATTCTTGGAAGTAATTGCATGTTTTAGGATCCGTGCTTCTGGTTTGTCTTATTATCCATTGACTTCATTTGGATTAATTTGGCATTTATTCTTGTTATTGGCCCTTAGGTTCATTGTGGCCAATTAGGACAGATGCCTGTCGTTTGCTCTGTATCAGAGAACTAGATGCCAATTCATAGTCTGGCTATTTTTAATTGGGTTTGTGAGCCTATGTTGAGGGCCCCAAATTTACAATGATGGGAAAGGGAGGTGGCTTGGAGTGTTACTTAGCATATTGCATCTTCTCGAATAAATGTTGAAACAGACTGGTTTTCTTGGAATTCTGAACGACCCTTTTCAAATCTGTGTGGCGAGCCTCAAGCAGCACAGCTGGGCTGGCAAGTGAGCGGTATTTGCTTTCTTTAATTGTGTTGATATTTGTTGCCCATTCCTTCAGTGTCCACCACCATTTTCTAGCTCTCTCTAATGTTCCGTCCTTGTGTGGCTCCTGTAAGTGATTAAGTAGGGAAGTAGGATGGCTTTACAATCCTAAGTGTCCTCAAGGACCCCAGGCTAGCCATTTCTGAATTAACCTGCTCATACAATGAAACGAACGACAGCGAGCAAAGCTTGGCAGGAGGCTGTGGCTCGTAGCTGAAATGGGGGCAATTGTAGCTTATAAATGCTTGCTGGTATCTGCGTGACCTTTCACTGTGCTAAGGATTGGAGGCAGCTCAGGAGACATCGATGCCTGAGACTGGAACATACAAGGCTCCATTACCACCTAGGATAATGGATTTCATTGAACTAAAGCCAGAAAAATCCTTTCAGGTAAAAGTGTATTAGTAATATTACATGCATCAAATGCATGCCTTGTATCCTCCAACTACCATTTAGACTGTATCTTATAATGCAAAATGATAGATTCTTTTTACCTTAATCTTTCATTTTGTTTGGCACACTTACCTCTAATTTATAATTTTTTATGTCATAGGGATTTTAGTTTTATTTTCTTGAGAATTATTTTACTTGGTTTATAAATAAGAATGACGTTTAGTGATTCAATTTAATATGCTCATGCATTATGAGTATTTGTAAACTCTTGCTACCATGTGCCTAATTATAAGAACTATATAAAGTAGGTCAAGAAAGGAGGTACTGGGCTTGTATGTTATTACGAAAAAAGTATAGCACATTGTACACTGCATTATTAAAGATAAATTTTGACTTCCTAAAATAAAATTCCAAATGTCTACAGTAAACTATTAAAAGTTAAAACATGTTTCATAAATGGGAAGCAGACACCCTGGCACTTTGGTTTATTTATTTTCTACTGAATTTGGATGTGGTTTTATGGACAAAGTCGGTACGGTTCGAAGAGACACACATCATCGTAGGTCATGGCTTAGAAAACTCACTGTTGGTGGATTCAATTATAGAGCCAGACTCTGTCTCTGAAGAAGGACGAATTACTGGAACTATTTAATCCAGAGGAGAGGAAATTGAGTCATGGCCTTCAGTGGTTTCATATAAGCTTCTGCTTTTGTGAAAGACATTGACAATTGTTACATTTTGGAGTCTGGAGTATGGTCAGTGGGCTTCAGCTTCGCAGAAAGAATTGAGATTAGGTACACACAGAGTAGCTCTTCACAGTATGTGCAGACAGCCATGTGTGCCCTTCTGTCCTCAAGGGTCCAGAATTAAGATTATATACACACAGCATAGTTCTTCACAGTCTGTGTGGACAGCCATGTGTGCCCTTCTGTCCTCAAGAATCCCAGCTTATGGTCTAGATATGCACGTCTCTGGGATGGGATGGACCATACATACTTCTTCCTGAAAGCATGCCAAACTTACCCGAGTAAACCTAAACTGTCCTTTGAAGAGTTCAGATTAGCTGTTTGCCATTGGATACTTGGACATTTGTGTTGTAGACTCCATTTTGTAATGTGTTTCTAATAGTCAAATCTGGATACTTTAAAAGAAAGCGATTGATCATCTATCTGGAAACTTTTTGTGTAGTCTTGACAGGGTGCAGGGATTCGCCTGTGTCTTTGCTTACCAGCAACTTCACAGAGAATAATAATTGTATTAAATTGACTCTCCATTGTATGGCTGATTTTGAAAGTGGTAGTATATATTACTGGGGTTTAGATACAAAATAATTCAAGATTATCAAGTTGGTGTTAGAAAAAAATTCTATGATCACTCTGTACAATTTATTGTTTCAAGGTGTGTTTAAAAGGATGATGGAAAAGTTAACTACCTTTTGCTCAAACAGTGTCTTGAAAAAAGCACTCTCGATGAAATATTGGGTTAAATATTTTTATTTGTATGTAAGCCTTTATTAAAACTTGTTATAATTGAAACACACACTTAGTTTTCTGCTTTATGATGTGATGTTTCCAATGTCTTCCAATGACCTCAGAACATTCTGTTATTTTGATTTCATAAAGTGAATCTCCTTCTAGGAGGCTGAAAGCTTATATTTGGATAGTTAAAAATTACTTCCTGTTTTCATTAATTCATTAAAAGTTTAATGCTCTTTATTTTCTCACAATAAGAGCTAAAAGAAAATCAAATTTATCTTGGAAGTTGCAGTGTTGGTTGGCATAGACATAAATAAACTAGATAATACTTGGTTTTCACTCAGAGAGATCTGTTACTCCCCCATTTACATATGCCTCTATTTTTCCATTAATTAAAATGTTTTTTCAAACAGAGTGAAGTAATCAATTTGCTCACAACTATTTGTAGAGGTCTTATCTGATTAGCAGAATTTGCATACACTAGCAACATAAAATTTCCTTGGAGGATATACGGTACACACAAGCGAAGCAGTTAATGATGAAACAGTACAGTTACTCTTCAAATTACCAATACACCTCATGTGAGCATAATCTTTTGTCCTTCTCAAAGTCACATTAATTTTAAATTCGAGCAGTTTATTGCATCAGGAAAAGTTCTGTTGCGATTGTTTTTAATAAGTGGAAATTGATTCAGAGAAGCTAACCTTGTCCAAGTTTGTGTTTAGAAAACAATCTAACAGGGGTTACATCCCAAGTCTTATGAACCAGAATCTTTCATGTCAGAAACTTAATAAATTAACTTGAAGATTTGACTCACAACAGAAAACGCTCTAAGTCTGCACTGTGTGTTCTGTTTTATTTGGATTTAGGTTTGACTATTACACTCTCATTTGCTTTTGGACACTGATTTTTACAAATAGATTGAGAGTATGTAAGAGATTTTCTAAAAAAAAATGCCTCTAGTATATTTTGGAGAAAAATCTGAGATTCTTAATAATTCACAGAAGCACAGAGATATTGGTCAAGAAGAAGTCAGACTAAGAGGCGTTTATTTTATAACAAAGTGCTATTTGGTTTCTAAAGACAGAGATCGGGAAGTAACATTGTTTTCCTTGCACTTGGGACCAAATTAAGATTCTCATGGGTCCTGTATCTTAAGAAGAGTTGTGTCGATTTGCCTATATATCTTTCTACCTACTTATTCTGAAGATTACAGAGTGGTAATCTATAACAAAAATAAGTGATACTAAGGTTGATAACTCTGGCATTTCTTTAGACAAACACTTTTATACATTTAAAATATCAAATGTCAAAAATTTGCCTTAAAATATACTTGGATATATATGTATACACACACACACACACACACACACACACACATATATATATATATACATATATGTATATATATGCTATCCTGAATGCAGGGGTGAATGCTGGTAATGGGGAAGAGTAATGAAAGAGGAGGTAAAGCTGGTTGCTTCCCAATTCTGTCATGAATATTTTGTTTCTGATGGTGAGTGAATTCACAGAATACATTTCATACCAAAAGTGTAAAATTTAATGTAAATCTCCACAGCCTGTGTTTCAAAGCCATAATTTACCTGTGTAGCAGGTTCTTGAGTTATATAGATTTCAGATCTTGTTAATTGTGACGTGATATTTTTGTTTGCAAGATTTTTTTTTAACAACAAAGTTTATATTTTTTTAAGTAAGAAATTGCTTTCATCCTGGCTCAGTAATGTGGGTTTTAGGATTATTGAAATCTGCCACGTGGCTGACTTTTCTGTTGTTATTCTTGTTGTTGTTATTACTACTAATAACATGGGATGCATTTTATGTGACTGTTGGTAATTCAGCTGTAGTCAAGCAGCAAATGGTGCTTCTTAAACTACCATTCCTCTCTGGGAAAAGTACTCTTTGGAATGAATTAGCTGTAATAAAGCTGAAACCATTGCAATGACGATAATCTACTTAAGGCACGTTTTTCTAATACAATTAATTGTGTCTTTTTAAAGTGATGTTCACTTTAAAATTATATATTTTTATTGTGCAGGGCAAAAATACAGGAACATTTAAAAGGAATATGAAAAAGCATCTGTAATCTTACTATTAAGAAATAATTGTTTTTAATATAGGTGGATATTCACTTTCCATTTCCCCTATATACACATAGGCACACACTCAAACACACAATTTCACAAGTGACCCGTATTCTATACATTGATTATATTTCTTTTACTTTATATGTGGTGGCCATCTTTTCATGTCACTAAGTCTCTGTTAAATTTTTAATCTCTGTGCTTTTTTTGATGCCCTCGCCCCCCACTACTTAGGAGTCCTTACACTTTGCTTTTAAATACTTATTATGTAGTAGGTCCTGCTTGATTTACAGCAGCTGTGAGGCAAGCATTATTCTGGAAAATTCTAGCTCTATATCCTACGTGCCACTGGATCTTACAGTGGTGTTAAATAAACCTTGGTCATCTCTTGTCTTCTGTTAATGAATGAATGTTAAGCCAAAGCCAGCAAAATAAATCCCTGCCAGAATCACTAGGAGATTCACGAAGTACAGGCATCAGCAACAATTAAAGAACAAAACGTAGAAGAAGCCTCCTTCAGCACCACATTAATTTCTCCAGTGTGATAGGGCTATGTATTGTAGCTTTAACCTCTGTGGCGGGTCAAACATTTTATGGAAATAGGTTCAAATATATCAGTTGTCTTGGAGTTTCCAAAATAAACCAAGTTGCATATCTATCATTTGGTTTTCATTGTGTTAATTAAACATATATAAGTTTTTCAATGAGAGCTTGGTCATTTGACTCTTTGTAAAAACTGAGTGGTTGAATCTTCCTACATTTAGAGGCTTGATGTCAATGGGCATTTTTCCCCCCTACACTTCAACTCCAAACTGTATGTAAAACTGTTTGGACTTTTCCTGGGTATACCCTGGGTTGGTCCCTGCATGCTGCTTCCTTTATAGTATAAAGAAACCACTATGATTTTAGAAAAAGTTGCTTTCCATCCACGAGAGTATATGCTTTCTGAGAGCAAAGGATTAAAATATCATAATCACTGATTAATAATGTACTCTATCACTTATGTACTCCATAATGACTGGTTGATTGACAGGCTAAGAAGCTGAGGGACTGGTGGACTGACAGACTGGAGCCTGACCTGAAAAGTCTTTGGCCTCTTATTTCAGAAGAAATTTCCACTTTGAAACCTTCAGAATCTCATCCTGTTAATGTGACCTGTAGTGATTGGGACATTGCCCAGTGGAAAGCATTTGTTTAGCATGCGACAGACCTGGGATTCAGTCTCCAATATTCCAAATAAATAATCTGTAAAAACAGAACAGATTGTATTCATAGGAATAATAGTTTGTAGTAGTATTAATAGGTTGCTGTTATGATTTTGAAAGAGAAAATCAAACTGTTAAATCTACAAAGCAATTCATCTACAAAGCAAATCCACCATGAAAGATTATTCACTATGTTCTGTGATGTAACAAGCACTGTGGACACTTCTGTGGCTGTTTTTATTTCTCTTTGAAAACTGAATTTTAAGTTGAAGATGATAACATTAAGGCTATGCCTTTTAATTTGCTATAATTGATTAAAATGAGCCTGCAATTTGATTATTATTAGCATCTACTGGCGTGCTACACAGCCACATCTCTACTCTTCTAGAAAACCACTCAACTAAATTTACTAATTTTAAACAATTTATTCTTTCATATCTATATTCAAAAGGCAAGTCAGAATTGAAATGTATGTTGCAACATAAATATATAAGAGCCGCATTCTGCTTTCATGAAGATATTAAAGTGAAATATAATGAGAGTGACCTTGTGGAAGAGATGACTGTAGTTGGCAGACATGGATTCCGACCATCCAGCTGTTGGAACCACCCATCGATATTGATGGAAACTTGTTAGTACAGCAAAACTTAAGGGGGAAAAAAGGACCTTTATTGCTTTGCAACATTGAAGGGTCATTGTGTTTCCTATCATCTTTGTAATTCTGGAATTTAATTATAGCTAAAATATAAACAAAAAATAAACTCTAACGAAGCTTAGCTGACACTATCTGGTCAGAAAACAACTCATTGCTATTCTTTTCACTAACAAAACTTTGCTGAGAGTATTATGTCTAAAAAAGTCTGTGAGCATGTGCCTAAGGAAAAAAAGGTGATATTTTCATCCTGCCTTCTGCTTCAAACTGGAAATATTCCCCATGGAAACTACTTCTCAGCAAAACCGCATTACAAATGTAAACCCAACAAATGTTTCTCACCCACGATTCTTTTCTAGCTTTCCTGTGCAGAGTTTCATAGAGAAAAACACCTTTAAAAAAAAATTCTTATCCTGTAGTCATCATTGCTCCATACTCTTGTCCATAAAATGAGGGCTAAGGTCAAAGGTAACTGATTTGAACATATTATTCAAGACAATAGAGTGTTTGGATTTTAATGATAGAACACTGATGGGAACCTTTAAACTTTAAAAATGAGTGTGGCTCTGTAAAATCTAGGCTATGACAACATTCTACCAGTGATTTCTTTCAAAACCAACAAATCAACGATTTTGTGAGTGACTGTGTGTGTGTGTGTGTGTGTGTGTGTGTGTGTGTGTGGTGTGAGGTGTGTTTGGGTCCAGTACCTTACATATGGGAGACCAGTGCCTACCCACTGAGCTGTATCCATTCTTGGCCTTTGGCAATTATGTTAACAAACATAACAAACGGGGAATTTATTAAAAGTCTGTGCAGGGAGTTCCCATGGGAATGAACAACTTTTGGGTTTAGCTAGCCAGTGCTGACAAGAAAGAGAGGGGATTTGGATATTTTAAAAATGAATATGATAGATTCCAAACTACACTACTCATGGAGCTTCTAGATAATTCTACTTATGAAAATATATACTCTGAAATTCACAGTACTTTCCCAACATGTAGTGACCCACGAATCAAAAGCCAAAATAACACCCAACTCCACTGTGGGAAGTTCTGATATAAACTACTTAGCATAGTTTAAATGATAATTAATAAACCACTAAGTGGATTTTGTATGTTCGAGGAATACTTGGGTGTCTGCTCTATTCAAGAAGACTTTTAATTTTGACTTTCATTTGTTTCTTTGTTTTTCTTTTTTGCAGTGCTTGGCGTCAGGCATAGGCTCTTTCATGTGTTAACTGATTTTCTACAACTGAACAGTATCTTAAGCCCCAGTCTTCTCTTACCTTGAGAGAACTTCATTTAAGAAGATAACCCATAACATTTAGAATTTAGAGCTTTTTGACTCAGAGGGTAAAACAATTAAAAAACTAGAACCTAGATTTTAAACATGGAGTTGGCAAAGAAGCGCCCTTCCGGTTAATTTTCCATGAAGGAAATGATTTGCCTCTTGCTGTCTCGTTACTTAGACTGTCTGCATTTTACATCTGTGGGTTGCAGTGCTGCACTCAGAAATGAGGGAAAGTAGAGCATCAGCATGCAGCATAGGGTGTAGATCCTCTGTGACCTTCACGTTTTCACCCGTTTAGCTTTGAAAGAGCTCATTGTCAAAGTCAGGTTAGGAACACACTTGCCTACATCACTGAGGACACATACACGGCTTCCTTTCTCTGGATGGTGGTGGATGCTTTTCTGCTTTTCTACTTATAGAGTAGGGACCCAAGCTTAGGTGATTTAGTCAAACACCCTGAAAGGTAGTGAGGAGGGAAGGTGTGTGTCTCCAATCAGTCACCAGTCTCCTGCTTCTTTCACGTTTCCCTTCCATCTGGACATTTTGAAACATTAGCTATTTCGACTTCTTTTGTATAATCGTCTTGCTTCGGAACATCAGTCTTGGACTCCATAGCCAGTAGTAATCTAAGCGGAATTGATCCATCCTAGGTTCACCTGATGTCATTGCAAACCGCATCCTCAATGTGCTTAGACATCGTATGACTATAGAAAGGGTATTTTGATGTCACTGGTGAGAGCAGAGAGTGCATTGTTGAGGAGATGGGCTTCTCCCAAAAATGACCCCTCCCCGTCTCTCTCTGAAGTTTGCATCAGACTCAGTATTGACTCAACTTCTCTTTCTGGAAGAAGGAGATCCACAGTTTGGAAAACTCTGCATAACTCAAGTAAATGAACTCATTTCAATAACAAGTGAGGGTAGCTAAGGCCCTCTTACTAACAAATATAGCTGGCATGTTCTAAATATAATAAATACTAGCAGGAAAATTACTTCTTTCCCAGAAGTTACTTGAATTGGGAAGAAAGAAGTTAAATTTGTTGAGCACTTACTTCTTTTTGATTCTGTGTAGAATGTTTTCATTTTTTTTTTACTTGCTTGTCAGGGTATACTAATCAGATCTATGGGTCTACAGGGAAAATTAATTTTGACCTACAACAGTAAAAATTCAGTTAACCTATCTAGATACTATGTTGTGCAAAAATGAAAACGTTAGAGATATTTAGGAAAAATTGCAAAATGTAACTTTTAATCTTAATATCCAATTTAAAAAATCAAAACGTATAGTCCCAATTTTGTAAAGAAAAAAATCTCATACACACACACAAACGAACACACAGACACATACACACAGAGAGACACACACAGACACACACACACACACCATACACATTAAAAGCAAAACAATGCAAATAAAAGTGTTAACAGAAATTCATTGATGGGGTTAAGGTAGTAAGAACTTTTGCATGTGTGTTTTCTATGATTTTTAAATATTATGAAGGAAAAATTTTATCACTTAAGTGTATAAAGTTTATAGAAACACTTGACTGTATAGAGCAACTTTGCAGGAATTATGGAAGATGGAAATTTTACTCCTAGATAACAGGTTTTAATCTGGTCCCCAAAGAAAGCCACAGTGTTTCTGGTAAGCAACAGAGAGCAGAGGACAAGATCCAGACTCTCCATGGTGTTACTTACCCATAGGATATCATCCTACAGTTTTGAGGAAAACAATCCTGTATCCAACATAGTTTCAATCTCAGTGATATAATTTATGTGATATTCTCTGTGCCAAAACAATTTAACTTCTTTAAAACTGAAGTTCTTGTTTTTGTTTGGCTTTCAATCTCCTTTTTATTAGTATCAGTGTCATGATTTTTGTTGATAGCAGTTAGGAGGACCCTGGGCATAAAAATCACAGTGCAGCCAGGTGGTGATGGCGTATGCCTTTAATCCCAGTACTCAGTAGGCAGAGCTCTGTGAGTTCCAGCCTGATCTACAAAGCAAGTTGCAGGACAGCCAGAACTAAATAATAAAGCCCTGTCTTGAAAAACAAAAACAAACAAACAAAAATCCCAGTGTAACCCCGTAAGACTCAGTCAAAATCCAATTATATGTTTTTCTCATATATTTAATCATTATGTGCCCCACTCACTGTGGTGTGTGTGGGTGTGTGTGTGTGGGGTGTGTGTGTGTGTGTGTGTGTGTACATTTAAGACTTTTGTGCATTTAACATGTTTTTACTCTGGGAAAGTAGAAATGGACTGCTGGCACAGAGTAGGGAAACATTTTGGAAGGAGGAATGGTAGAGTCCAGACGAAATGGAAATAGAGATGGGGTACACTGAGAGAGGAAGGCTCAGATACAGCAGAGTGATGAAGACAGGGAACCGAAGAGTCAGGGAAAGGGTCAGCCAAAACAAAGTGTGCATGAAGAGGTTACTTGAAAGCCTGCTATCTTGCAATCTGAGAAAAACATTTAAGAGGATTTGGTAGACCAGAAAGTGACCTGAAAGAAGAGGAAGAAAATACTGGTTAAGTGGGTATGGAAAGAGAACAAGGAGTGAAGGAAGAGGTAAGGGATTGGTAACTAAAACTAAGAATGTAGGAAGAAGCCATTTAAGGCTCTACTAGTTGGTAAGCTAATTGCAAAATTATGTATGTGTTTGAACAGAAGTATCCCACATTAGCGAACCATGCTGCTCTCAGAAGACCCAAGTTTATTGAATGAAAATCTCAGTAACAGTCATGGTTTCCTCCTTATGAGTCATTGGTCAGGGAGGCCCTAGGGACATCCAAGAGAATTCAGGTCATTGTCATTGCTCTAGGTTGTGCCCCACATTTAGATGGTAAGACCATGTAACCAAAGAGACCATATGTTTCGTTTGCAAGATACAGAGAAATCAACATTTAACTGACTAGGAAACCATTCTTTTTGTTTAGAATGTATAGTGCTGGATGGTACTATGCAGGTTGAAGGAAGCAAAAAGACAACAGTGATCTTATCCAGAGTTGGATCCCACATGCTATAATAACCACCTGCCAGGCAAGATGTACCTACTCCTACAATTGTGGCAAGACTAAATGGGGTTAACCCACCACTTTTTAATTGGGTTTAAGGTTTCTTCTGTAGGAGGGAGTTCATGCCTGTTACTATAAGTATTGTCAAAAACCATGGGTAGGTAAGCCATATGCCCCAAGGGACAGCCTATTGATATTGTTTTTCTAGATGATCATGATTTCAAGCTGCCTTCTCAATATTTGTGTTTATATGCAGGGATTTGTGTTATCTCCAACTTTGGTCAGAGAAGCTTGCAGATAGATAGTTAATGCTGAGATACACTACTGTTTAAGTCACCATGAAGAAGTGATTGTGAATTCTCAGTCCTAGATGGGGCATTTGTACCAACCCATCACCAACACAGCTCAGGAAACACACAGAAGTCGGGGCAGAAAGACGCAGAAGTACTGTGACGTAATCAGCATATTTTACTCTACAATCGCCTAGTAAACCTGTTCAGTTGTGAACAAGAGACATGTTTGAACATTTTCAACTAACAGCATTTTAAAATATTCTTTCAACCGAGTTCAAATGGGTCTTCTCTAGATCTCTGCTCCTGATTTATAACACATACAGAAATTGAATCTAAAAATGATCCTAGCACCCAGCACTGTGTTCTAAGTTAGGTGTACTTGTGGAGGAGTAAGAAGTGAATGGGATGATTCAGATTCCAGCATCAAAGTATAACACGCAGAGACCTTTTAGGGACCCTAAATTAAAATTTAGGGACCAAAATTAAAAGGCCTGACTGCCTTGCACATCTTCAAATCCAAGGAACAACCCTCAAGGCCTGTGAATAAAGGCAAAATGAATTTGTGAAGACTCTGTTTACTGTACTAAATGGAGAGAGGGATTGTAAACTGTCCGGCCTCAGCGTTAAAACAGGATGGTACAGCTACCCAGAATCAAGTCACAAATGTTCGTTACTCAGGAAACAATGCAGAACGTGGCATTTAAAATAAAGCAGACAGAACGACACCACACAAACAGAGCTCTTGGTAGCATCGATATCTTGCCATATTCTGAATGTCAGCATACGTGAATCCCCGTCATAAGCTGTGTTGGGAAACAGGCTGGAAGATGGAGGTGCAACAGCTTGACTGTCACCCCCTACAAGGAAAACTATGATTGACTCTATAAAGTTGTTTCCCCCTTTGAACCCTGACTTGCGTATAAATCTGGTGCGAACACTTGAACAGTAAATATCAGAAAGCACATTAAATACATTGATTCCGGTCACAGTCAAGGGACCCTTTCATCATTATTTGTTTTCTTCATTTAACACAGAAGGCGTAACCCAGAAAGTGAGGGAAAACGGAAACCCAGAGGGAGAAAGGTCACTGACTATTTAATAAGAGTATTGATTCTGACTATTGCTCTACCTTATTGGTTTTTCATCATTGAGTTGTGATTGTCAGCTCCCCAACCTCAATTTAAATACTATGTACCTCTCTTTCTGTCTTCCTCCAAATATCCAAGAAGTGGAAACCTGTAAAACCAATTTAAATTTCTTAATCTCCTTATTTCTGCTTAAACTACAAAGAAAATGTTGGGTTAGAATATCTACATGAATCTTCTGACTGTTGAAGGCTATATTTATAACTTTTTAACTGTCCAGCACAATTTCTGGCTTTCCTTTGTCTTAAATGGATCATTCTCATGATCAAGTAGTACCAGATTTTTATCTTTGTGTGTGTGCACATGTGTGCATGCATGATAGTGGGAGGAAGGGGGAGAGAAAGCAGGGGATGAGGGAGAAAGAGAGGAAGAATAGGGAAGAGGGACAAATGGAGAAAATGGAGAGAGAGAAGATAGAAGGAAGTAGAAACAGACAAAATTGAAGGGGCAGAAAGAGAGGATATTGTCATTCAGTTGAGCAAACAAGATGTTAAACACACTCAAAATCGCAGATTCTGGGCTAATTAGGCAATGCAATGCTGTAAAGGAACCAAACTCATTTCTCCCCTTTAATACAGATACCACATGCTCACACAAGGTAAATGACATGTTGGCAGGAACACAGAGGTTTTAACGAAGCTTACTTAAGAGTGTACAGGAGACCATGTTTAGGGATTCTTTCCACTCAACCTTGTGCGCCTGTCATAAGTGCAGCCCTGAAGGAAAGTGCATGCCCTGCCATGCCCTGCAGAATATCTGTGCTTGCACGTTCAAAGAGTCACTGCTTAGCTTTCCCTTTTTAGAGGCCAGGTGGGAAGCCAGCTTAGCCATATGTGTGATATTTTAATCAAAGTATGAGCATCGCTCTGCCTGCCTGCATGAAAACATGAAAGGATATATTTATTCCCGTCCTTCTCTCCCTTCTCTGGACGTGCATTAAGGTCATATTCAGAAGTAGGGTGTCTTTTAGAATCAGAGCCCCTTGACTTGACAGGGATGCTGTCCCTGTGGCTGTGGCTGAGGTACCCAGTTCTGTTTAACTGACATTTCCCAGCCAGTGCAATGTGACAGAGCAAGGGCATCACAGGGATTCTTTGGTCCTGGGACACTAGCAGGGCTACACGAACGGGCAGTCTATCCAGTCTGGTCTTTGATTTTTTTTTGTTTGTTTTTTTGTTTGCTTGTTTTGCCTTGCTTTGTTAATTGTGGAAAGACAGAAATAAAAGATACTACCTCTTTTTTTTCTTTTTCTTTTTTTAACATTTCATTCTGAGAGCAAAGTAAAGATTTTCAAATGTGCATGAAGGATCTCCTAATTTATTGCTTTCAAACATGTAGGCAGATTGGCTAGGGGCCTGAAAACAAAGCTCTGAGTCTTCTATAATAATTTGCCCTATTATTTTCCCATCCCCCCCGCCAGTGACTGTGATTATTTGTGGGACCAACTCGCTCCCCATTAGCCTACAGTCTCCTTGAAGGAACTGAAGTGGGAGGGTGCGGAAGAAAAGGAGGGGGAACTGAGGTTCCAAGGAACTGATGAGAGCCTCAAGATGGTTCGAAAGCCATGTTAATTTACACCCTCCACTTGTAATGTGCAGCTGGACATACTGTGGTGCTTGTGCCAGCATCCCCAAGAGGTGTGAGCTGTGAGTGTCCTAAAGACATCGCAATCAACGTTGATGATTGGTGGAACTGCTCAGAATGCCTCAAGTACAAACGTAGACTGGGAAACACTTAAAATGCACTTGTCTGTGCAAGAAGAAACACTCTCAGAAAAGAAAAGAAAAGAAAAGAAAAGAAAAGGAAAGGAAAGGAAAGGAAAGGAAAGGAAAGGAAAGGAAAGAAAAGAAAGAAAAGAAAAGAAAAGAAAAGAAAAGAAAAGAAAAGAAAAGAAAAGAAAAGAAATTCAGGTGGCAGAGTTATAGTTGAATTTCATTTTTTGAGGTTATTTTTCCTTTTGATCTGTACTTCTTAAATTGTTCCCAGTGTACATATATTACACAGTTAGTCAGGAAAGGAACAGGGCCGAAGGGGTCTTTGAAGATGACTTTAACTGAGCATTCTAGGAAGGACTGCATGGAAACTGAGAGTGGGCGATAAATGTCATGTTTTTTTTCCCCCAACATTAAATTGAATGGTATTTTTGTTATTTCTGCTTTTTCAGCCTTTTCAAATTAGGTGTGAATTAAAGTAATGATCATTCATAAATATACTAGCCACATGAGGTCCAGCAGCAGCGCTGCCCTCTCAGAATTAAAGGTGTGAAAATTCTGAAGGAAAAGCCACAGGGTGAGACCAAGGGGACCACAGAGATTATGTCATCGAAATCAGTAGAAAAGAACAAACTTTCTTGATGCTGTCCCTGTGAATCATCGTTCTGATTAATGTTGGGGTCATTTTTTTTATTAGAAGGTGACTAATTCATTTATGTTCATATCTGTTCTTAATTTTTAAAATGAATTCTGATAAGCCCTTATTGTCATGTCTTAGCTCTTATTCACACTGCAGTCCTTAGTCATTCAAGTTATTTTCTGATGCTTCTATTGTGGGCATAAATTGCTTTTCCAACAAAGGCCTATTTGAAACTCTACTTAAAATGTGTCTGCATATGCAGAGAGAAGAGGAGGTGAATAATTTCACTTCTGTCTTTTGTACCATTCACTATCAGGACCATTTCTGTAAATTAGCTCCCTTGTCCTGCCCTCACCCTGCACATTTTTAACTTCTCACCTCCACCACCACCTTCTGAGTCACTTGTCCCAGACACCTGGTTCTGTGACCACACAATTAGATGTGTGTCTCCCTGGCAGAGCAGGCCAGTCCGCTCAGATTCCTGTGATTTTTGTCTCATGCCCTTTTGATGTCTCGCACACCATTGCTCTTTTCATCTGTACTGAAAGGCCATTGAAGAATTGACACTTCTCATTCTGTTTCCCCAAGTGGATGGAAACCCATCTGAGGCGTGGACCCTGTGTTCCACATACCCTATTATGTGTTTTGTGTGTTTCTCATTCAAGGTGACTGGAGCTCAGAGGGGCTTGATCCATTCCTTATACCACACAGCTTGTTACAACCAGGCATTTATGCTTCCTTTTCATCCTTCTGTGATATCTGGTGGCTCAGTAACAATTTTTATCTAATTTTCTTCTCTTCTGTGTTTTTCTATTGCTGCATATAACTGTGGGGACAACTCAATGGTATTAAATATTAAGTCCAAACAAATCTTGCTCTTGAATATCCTTCATTGTTTAGACTGAGAGTTCCCTCTTCTCTTGATATCTTTCCTGTGATATTTTCCCACTCATCCAAAAGTCCAATACACTAATCTTGCTCTGCTAAGTTCCCTCCATTCTTTAAGAAAGGACTTACTTTTTCTATATTTCAATGGGAGATTTCCATTTACTTTGAAATTAAAATATGCACCCAGTTTTGGATACAAAGCACAAAGGTAGTGGTGGAGCAAGCAATGATGCTGTATTTAATTCCCTACAGTGTCTATCTCTAAAATACTGAGTAACGTAATGTCGGCAGGAGGACTGGTTTGGGGAGGGGATGCTGAGTAAGAAAGAGACCTCATTCACCTATATTAGCTTAGAAGAAAAAACACTCCTAGTCTCCCCAGATTAACCTGCATGTTCCTCCCAATCTGTAGTGCTGTCTTATTTCTGCTTGTCAGTGGAATAAACTGGATTTCTGATGTGGGATTTCCCTCTGTATGTTATAAATATGTTTTATTACCATTAATTAATAAAGGAGCTGTTTTGGTCAATGGTTTAGTAGGATTAAAACAGGTGGGAAATTTGAACAGAGCGAGAGTGAAAACGAGAGAGAGAGAGAGAGAGAGAGAGAGAGAGAGAGAGAGAGAGAAGAGAGAAGGCAGAGGAGTCAAAGAGACACCATGAAACTGCCAAAGGAAACAGACCAGGAACCTTTTCAGTAAGCCACAGTTTTGTGGCAATATACAAATTAATAGAAATGGATTAATTTAAGGATGTAAGAGATAACTAAAAATATGACTGAGTCATTGGCTGAACAATGTTGTAATTAATATAGCTTTTGTGTGATTATTTGGGTCTGGGTGGCTGGGAAATGAACGAGCAGTCTCCAGCTACAAAATGGCACCCAATGTGGGGATAACCCACGTGACCATTCACACACTTCGAGTCCAGGTGCTTATTGCCGGCTCAGGGTTAGGAAAAAGGTAGCTGAGAGCCTACATGCTGCTCAACACCCCTGCCGGGGCAAGCAGTTGGATCAGTTCTGCTAGGTGTGCACAGGCAGGAATGCATGGTAGATTCCTGTTGACATACATGGAGATATTTCCAGGCTGCACAGCAAGCTGCATGGCAGATTTAGCCTTTACTCAGACAAAAAGGGCTTATGTGCTGCACGGTGCTTCCCAGAACTGAGGTGTGAGTACTGCTCCCACCCGACAGTCCCAGAGCTGGTGGTAAATTTACCTCCATCATGTTGTAAGGTCAAGAGAGATGGAGCCAGTATCCAGGGCTGCTGAAACCATACTGCTTACCGTTTTAAAATGCTACCTGTCAAAAAAGTATTTCAGATACACAATAGGACAGATTTAGACATAAAAAAATCTCTGAATGAGACACAGTGTGTTTATAAAATGTACAGAAAAGGATTTCAGTTGCACAATAGGACGGATTCAAACATAAAAAACCTCTAAATGAGACACAGCATGTTTAAAAAATGTACATAGGCTTGGGAGAGAGAAGAAAAAAAAGTATAAATAAAATAGCCTTTAAGGGGACAATAAAAGTAATATAAAAGTACAGTCATAGATTAAATAAGTAAAAAAATAAGCCAAGAAAAGATAAAAAATACACAAAGTCAAAATTATGCATCTTATTGTGTTTTCTTTAAATTTTTGACTGCAGAGAGACCATTTGTTTCTGGAGACTGCTAAGCTAAACCAACACATTTTTTTTTTAAAGTAAATTTTATTAAATTATAAAAGTTTCCATTTCCGCCCCTCTTCCCAACACCCTCCCACTCCCCCCACTCCCTCTCCTCCTCCCTCTTCATCCCTTAGGGCAGTCAGGGTTTCCTGCCCTGTGGGAAGTTCAAGTTCCTCCCCCCCACCTCCAGGTCCAGGAGGTGAGTGTCCAAACTGACTTGATCCCCAAAATCCAGAATATGTAGAGGAAACAGGTCCCAGTGTCATAGTCAATGGCTTTTCAGAAAGACTCCGGGCCAGCCACATTCAGAGAATCCGGTCAAATTCCGAGAATCTGGTTATATCACTTCCTCGTTCAGTCCCAGTCCAACTGGCCTTGGTAAACTCTCATTAGATCCGTTCCATTGTATCAGTGGGTGATAGCATCCCTCGCAGTACTGATTTCGTTTTTCATGTTCTTCCTCCTTCTGTTCCTCATTTGGACCTCGGGGGGCTCAGTCCGGTGCTCCAATGTGGGTCTCCGACTTTATCGCCGTCCTTCGCCAGATGAAGGATCTATGGTGACAAGCAAAATATACATCAGTATGGTTATGGGCCACGGCCGATTCAGGCACCCTCTCCTCTGTCCAGAGAACAATCTGGGGGATCTCTCCTTGGACCTGGGCTCCCATATATAATCAAGTCTCCTGTAAACCCTAAAATGACTCCCTTAGTTGAAATATATTCTTCCCTGATCCCATATTCATCCTCCCTCCCTCCCCTCCATCCCAGGCCAACGAGCTTTCCCCATTCCTCCCCTACTCCCTTCTCTCTAACCCTCTCCCCTTCCATCAACCCTCCCACCCTCCCATGCACCCGAGGTTACCTGGGACTCTTGTCTATTTCCTACCTCCTGGTGGATAGGTAAATAATCTTCATCAGGTTCATCTTCTTATTTAGCTTCTCTAGGATCACGAATAATAGGCTCAAAGACCTTTAATTATGGTTAGAATCCACTAATGAGTGAATACATACCGCGTTCCTCTTTTTGGGTCTGGCTCACCTCACTCAGTAAAGCGTTTTCTATTTCCATCCATTTGCATGCAAAATTCAAGATGTCATTGTTTTTTACCGCTGAGTAAAACTCTAATGTGTATATGTTCCACACCTTCTTTAACCATTCTTCTATTGAGGGGCACCTAGGCTGTTTCCAGGTTCTGGCTATTACAAATAGTGCTGCTATGAACATAGTAGAACAAATGCTTTTGTAGTATGTTAGGGAATCTTTAGGGTATATTCCCAAGAGTGGAATTGCTGGGTCCTGAGGAAGGTTGACTCCCAGTTTCCTGAGAAACCGCCACACTGATTTCCACAGTGGCTGCACGAGTTTGCATTCCCACCAACAATGGATGAGTGTTCCCCTCACCCCACATCCTCTCCAGCATAGGCTATCGACCAACACATTTTTTTAAAAGGTATCTTGACTTCAAAATTTGAATCTAAGGATATGTTACCTTGAAAAAGTGATTCTGCTTTTGTTTCCACAGAAGATGAGAACCTGTGGATTCCTTCCAGGCTAATGTGGTTTGATGAAACAAATCTCCTCCAAAGGTCTCTGTAAACCCTAAAAATACTTCACCCAACAAACAATAGGAAGCAGTTTTTAAAAAGCTACACACAAATTCCCAAAATTATTTTTATGTAAATGGGAATATGATATACAGAGAGAACTACTTTACATTGGTACGGACTTTGGAATATTGATACAAATTTAAGGTCAATTTGTTACACTGTGTATATGTATATTTCTACTCTTGTTTAAGGCATTATGTTTGTGCAACTCATTTAAAAATATACTGTATAGTTAAAATACAGATTAATAGTCTTCTATAATAATCAAACTTTTAGTTATGTTAGTTAGGTTTTCTAGATACCTCATCCATATAATCTATATGATCAGAAGACAAAAGATATGAAAGCTCTCATGCCCAGTGTGACTTTGGTAGGAGACGGAGTCCTACGAGAAATAATTTAGCCTCACTGAGGGCATAAAATACTTATCTAATATGACAGGTGTCATGTCAGGAAGGGGCCCCAGGGATGAGCACACGTGTAGATAGGGCCCTACAGGAACTCAATGAGAAGGAGAACATCTTAAAGTCGAGGATGAAGCTCACAGGAGAAACATGCAGCCATATTCATCTTACATTAGATTTGTTATATTAGTGTTTGTATATGAACACACAATCCAACCATAGGAAGAAATAGCATAGATTACAATGCAACCTCATGATGGAATTATGGGATGCAAGGATATATATTAGTCAAAGTTTGCTACATTACAAAAGGAGATGTGTCATGTACATTTTACATGATAAGAGGCACTGTCGTCGGACAGTGGCCCCAGCACACTGGAGAGACAGAACTGGTTCTAAATCCGGATAGTGAAATGTCTTTGCCATCCAAGTCCAGTGCCCAAAGTGTGGAGGTGCCTTGCTTTTGACTCCCCATGGAAGAGCTGAGGGAAAAGCCGGAAGCAGCAGCATTAGAACAGCTAGTGTTTCTGAACAGAGAGACTGCCGCCTGTCCCTACGTGGTGGTCACACTCCAGTATGCATTCTGGACTCCGCCCGTGTGAGAGCCCTGCACTCCCTCTAGCCCCATATGTCAGTTCTCTCTGAAAACACCCCCAAATGCAGAGTGGTGTGATACCTGTCCCAGGCATCCTTAATAAAATCAACTTATACCTGAGTCCAGCTCTCACAGGCTCTGTACAATGCTTATTGAAATGAAAAGTACTCCCAACAGACTTCAGATGCAAAACGAGAAAACACAAAAGCGCTGTTTATATCAAGCTCTGTGGGCCTGTGTGTACAGTGCCAAGTATTCTATTTCAGACCTTTCTTGATTTGATTTGGTTGTTGCCACCTTCTGTGTGTGTGTGTGTGTGTGTGTGTGTGTGTGTGTGTGTGTGTCTATCTGTCTGTCTGTCTGTCTGTCTGTCTGTCTCTCTGTCTCTGTCTCTCTCTGTCTCTCTGTCTCTGTCTCTGTCTCTGTCTCTCTCTCTCTCTCTCTCTCCCTCTCTCCCTCCCCCCCTCTAGTATGCACAGTGTGCAAGTGTTTGTGTGATGGTAGTCTCCTTGCCTATGTGGGTTAGCATGGAATCCAGAAATTGGTGTTTTGACATCCTTCGTCAGAGTAAGACTGACCTCTCTGCCTCTGTTTGGTTTTGGATCTGAGGCGGGGTTTCTCATCGAACTTGGGATGCTGCGTATCAGCTAAACTGCCTGGCTAGCTACAGCCGCATTCACATCCCAGGAGATTTTGCAGGCAGGGACTACAGTGTTGACAACTGGCATTTATGTGGGTGCTGGAATTCAGACTTAGGTCCTTGTGCTTGCCCAGAAAATTCCAATCTTCCTTTCTTTGTAAGTATGTCTTTAAAGGTTTTTTTTTTTTTTTTTAACATGAGTTATTTTGGGAAATATCCATATGATGTGTGTATTTTAATCTCATGCTTTAAAATGCATTTGAGATAGAATAACACTTATCCAGATTATAACCTTTTAAAAGTCTGTAGCTACTAGCATCTTAAAAGCTCAAGTCTATAATGTCAGTAAATAAAGCATCTTCATTATTCTTATAGCTTAATCTATTTTCATTCTCACAGTGGAAAAGTTCCCTTTTGACACCATTCAGCACATAGAACATGTAACCTTTTTACTGTTTCTAAAACTTTTGTTCTTAACAGGAAAAGATTTAATTTTTATTATTTTTTGTCATGTGCATGTATGTGTCTAGGACAGTGGTTATCTGCCCGTGGATTGCGACCTCTCTGCCAAACCTCTGTCTCCACAAATATTGGCATTATGATTCATAACAGTAGCAAAATTACAGTTATAAAGTAGCAAAAGAAATAGTTTTAGAGTTGGGGTCATTACAACATGAAGAACTGTATTGAAGGGTCACAGCTACGGGGAGTTGTAAGTCTCTTGTCAGGGGTACTGGGAAATGACCCAGGTATCCCTGGAAGAATTGCAGGCACTCTCCTGTATCATGTCTCCAGTGTGGAGAATGTACACTCGCAGGTGAGAAATTCCAGATTTCAGTGCTTCAGAGTCCCTGCAATGCTGTGACTCGAGAGAAAGCTGCTCAGCTTCCCTAAGTGTCACTGTCCTTAGCTTAAGGACAGAAACAACATGCTCTTCCTGTAAGGTTGTAGCTAAGATGACGCTAACTAACAGTAGGGACAGCCAAGGCAAAGATTCTGGGACCAGAGTGCCTGCTTTCCACTTCAGCTTCCAGAACCTTTGTCTGTGTGACCAGACATGGTCTAACCTCTGCATCTCAGATTTCTTGAGAATTAGATGGGAATAGTGATGATATCTATACAAAGGAATCTTGTGCAATCTTAAATATGTTAATAATTATAATATTATTGACACATAGTAAGTCTGAGTATTGAAATAAACTATGTTCTCATGTAACTTTTTAGCAATTCATATTTCTTTACAGCTTGCCTTTGGCACACATGCTGTGGTAGCTAAAATATGCATGTACAGCTTTGTAGATTTGCCTTATATCTACACCATGGGCATGTCCCAGGCCAGTGAGGATCCTGGCGGTTCTGCCCCTTCATTCTCACCTCAAGTGCTTCTCTGCTAAAACTGCATTCCCATTTCCTGGAATCACTTTCTCTTTGCATCCGGATTATTCACATCATCTAATAGCATGTACTTGTACCTTATGTCTTTGTTAATATGGGCAATGTGGGCAAGGACCTGGGTTCGGTCTTTGGTACTGAAACAAACTCACAAAAACAAACAGCACAATCCAAACCTAGACACACTCATGAAGAGAGAGCGAGGAGGATACTTTAAATCAGGTCCAAATTTCTTTCCCAAATCATCTACTAAATAGAAAATTCTTGCAAAATTTATGAGGCCTTAGTGACTTACCTCATATACCTCTCCTTTGCTGCCCATATTTTATCTTCAGGTTTTGTCTCCTCAAATGAAAGAATTTAGCTAAGAGTTTAGGCAAAGCAAATTCATGAGAAAGAAGAAAAGAGAGAAAGGTGTTGATTTTTGAGTGGACACACCTGGCACGGAAGAAGTAGTAGCCCATTCAATCCTGTGCTCTAGATTTTAAAGAAGCATTTATGAATATTTATGAGACCTATAGCATAATCATAAGGGTAAAGTTACCCTTTGATGCTATCAAATCGTGAACTGGACTTCCCTTCTAGGGTACATTTTCCCATGATCCTCTTGAAAAGCAGAGGCATGGAAACCATGATACAAATGATAATGTAAAGAACCTGGAAACTTTTGAGAACAGAGGGCATCATTAGTTCTTCTGTGTGGCAGCCAGGAAGGGCCTTGGCATCTTCAGTGTCTGCTGTGGTGGAGCATAAAGCTTCAAGGAGATTTAACCACGAAACTACACTCTGAGCATTAGGAGATCTGATGGCAGAGTCCTTGTTCCCTTACATTTGACCCCTGCCAACACTGTCCTTGTGTGTTCCTCTTGCGTGTGTCGCTTTTCAGACACGTTTTTCTCTTGTACTCCTGTGTCCTCTCCTCTCTCACCTTGCATGGCTGCCTTCTTCTGTCATTCACATCACAGAGTATGTGACCTTTTTCTAGAACTCCCCTCAGCTCATTCAGTCTAGAGAAGCCATTGCCACCTTTTCCTACTTCATCACCTTTTCCTACTTCATGCCGTATGATGATTCTCAAACTCTAGCTGCCAGTGCCCAAGTCTCCCTAAATCTGAGAGCCATGTCCTAGGAGTAGGCACAGAACAAGTCACTTTAAATTACTTTTTGTGTGATTGCCTAGTCCACAAAACTCACTTCAAACATGCTGTAATTGGTGGATACCAATTCTGTTAGTCATTCTGGAAATTTCCTTCTTTCTCTCTTCATTTTCCCTCTTCCTTCCCAACTTTCCACCTTGATAGTATTTTCCTTCCTTCATATTTTATCATTATTAAAGAACATTAAAAAGACTATCTTTATCTATGCATTAAAAAAGATAGCCTTGCTTTTAGTTGTCTTCCTGGGGTAATTGATTCAGTAATGGAAGTCAGACCAAATGGGGTTATACGACCCCCGTAACCCTTAAAATGTGTTGCTTCTCTCTTCATCTTTAGAGACTTTTATCACCAAAAATGCACGGAAAAGGTGTAAAGACAGAGAGCTTTTCAAGAGCAATAGAGCAGAGCGTACACTTTTCAGCAAGTCAGAAGGAATGAGTGTCTGTTACCATGTGGGTCAGAGGCAGAGTCATTACCATGACAACTTAAACAGTGTATCAGAGCTGGAGACATAGCTCAGTGATAAAGGACTTGCCAAACTTTTACAGAGCCAGAAGTTTGACCTTCATTGAGCACCACCAAAAAGATCACAATAAATACATATGAAATAAACATTCCATAGATTACACTCTTGGGACCTTTGTTTTCCATGGGTTTAGTTTTTGCATGTATAGACTCTTGCTATCTTCTTGTGAGGTTGTTAATACACAAAATTCTAACATTTTTAGATTCTATTATGTTGAAATTTTCTTTACATTCTATGTTACTGTGATGAAACATTAACCAAAGCCAATTTGGGGAAGAAAGGTTTTATCTGACTTCTATTTCCTTATCACAATTCATCTTTAAGGAAGTGCAGGGCAGGAACATGGAGGCAGGAGCTGAAACAGAGATCATGGAGAAGTGCTACTCACTGGCTTGCTCCCCACGCTTCCTCAGATTGCCTTCCTAAACAATTCGAGACCACCTGCCCAGGAGTGCTTCTACCCACAGCAAACTCTTGTCCTACATCATCATGAATCAAGAAAATGCTCTGCAGACTTGCCAGTTTGATAGGGACAATTTCTCCATTGAGATTCCCTCTTCCCAGAGAAGTCTAGTGTCTGTCAAAATGACAAAACAAAGAAACAAACCAAAAAGCTAATCAGTTGTCATTTGTTGTTTCTATAATTTCAGTGTTTGAAAGTTATTGGCCATTCACAGATCTGGTAGTACATTGCAACCTGGAGCCTATTTTGACATAGGGCATATATTAAATGTTATTTCAGTTTTCCAGAATATTTTTCTTTGCTCCATCTCATATTAAATTTGCACTTTCAAAGAAGTTATTTTTACCTCTCCTTAAATTAGATTTCATTTACATCTTAGCAATTACTCACTGAGCCTTCCATTGCAGAGAGAAATTAGTTAAATTGTTTAATTGCTATACTGCCATGAACTTTTCTATAACAGTTTAGAGAGAGCTATAAAGCTGGAAACTAGTGACTGACGTCCTGAGTATCCCAACACTCTGATCCTCTCATTATTCAGGACCTTTATTCTTTTATGAAACCTATAAAACTGTTTGCTCATATACCTATTTTACCTAAATTCTATAATGAACAATTTTAATGGATAAATTTGCTTTCTTTTAAGTTAAAAAACATATAGTTTAGTTTATCTTTGAGTTTTAAACGTCCTGGGTAATATTTCCTACTTAAAAACAAATTAGTATTTGTACTTAATAGATTTGTAGAAATAAATACACAAAAACAGTTTGAATTGAAGCAAATCCTAAATTTTTCAAAATTTCCAATGTATCTTTTAAAAAGTAAATAAAATACATCAGTGCAGCTGTGTATTGGTGCTGAGTCTCAAAGACAAGTCTGTTACCATCACAGGATTCTAAAAATGGCTCCCAACAAAAATTAATTTGTTGAATCCTTACTGTTGGCCTAGCACGTTACAAAATGTCCCTAATTTTTTTCTCTCTTGATTCCAGTTTCTCTGACAGGCAAGTGTTCTAGATAATCTTCCAATCACTGACTTCCCTGTTGGTGGAATTTTTCTTTCCCATAAGTCAGAAGCTCTCTTGGTTCCATA
The DNA here is from genome assembly GCF_982192425.1 of Myodes glareolus. Classification (NCBI taxonomy): domain Eukaryota; kingdom Metazoa; phylum Chordata; class Mammalia; order Rodentia; family Cricetidae; genus Myodes; species Myodes glareolus. The sequence goes on from NC_142038.1 coordinate 43,662,525, forward strand.
AGTCAGTTTCCAAATAATCACACAGAGACTTATTATTAATCATAAATTCTTGGCTGATAGCTCAGTTTGTCACTAACTAGCTCTTATAACTTAAATTAATCCATGTTTCTTATCTACACTCTACTGCATGGCTTGGTACCTTTCTCAGTAGGGCAAGCTCATCTCCTGTTTCCTCTCTATCTCCTCTCCACTCCTGAAATTCCTCCTCTTCTTTCTCATGCTCTTCTTGTCTGCCTGTGTAGAGGAATATCCCACACTTTCCAGAGGAGCAGTCAGGGACCGGGGACCACACTGCTAGGTTCAGGTTAAGGGCCAGGGCCAGGATTCATACCAGGTCCATTTGATTGAGACTGGATATTACCCCTAGCTGAGCTGATTTGAACAGATCTCTTGTTTTGTAAAAAAGCTAGCGTTTCTCAAGGGTTTCCTCTAGATTTGTGTGCAAACATTAGGACTAACTTCAATCCTTTGGATGGAGAGGTGGTCTCCTGATACAACACAGACATTCCACTACTCCAAAGGTATTGGAAGGATATTCATTTGTGAAGATTTCCTCCCTCCTCTTAATACCTCCCTGGTACACCTCACCAGGGAAAAGATTCATGGAGAGTCATCACCATTTGTCACAGGTGCACCTCTAGCCTCTGGGTTCCGCATTTGTGGTAGAATAGTTTCTTTCATGGTCAATAAGCATCCATTGACAGGAACTCTCCTAGTTCAGGATACCCAGACTCCTTTAAGCAACAATTGTAAATTATATGAAAGGAAGAAAACACAAACAAAAAAACTTCAATGCGTTTATTGAGTGCCTACTGAAAGATGCAATGGTATCTAGCAGCTTTCTGGGGGGCACAGGAAGTGAGTGCTCTGTACCCATCTGTTTCCTTGCCTGTCTTGTCTCACCTCTTCTCTGCATGTCCGCTGTTGCGTTCACTGTTACTCACCCATGTTAACAGATGGTCAATCCAGAGACAACGGCTGCACTCTGGGAGGACTGGACCCAGGCTATTTATATGCAGTCATATCTGCAGACAAGTGTGGTCAGTCCTGCCGGCCCCTGTTTGAACAGCAGACAATAGGTGTTTGCCCTCTTTTTCACCTCGCAGTCTCATGACTACTTACCTGTCTGCCTCCTTCCCCCTTCGGTTGACATGAGTTTCCAGGGCCACCTGTCTTACGGGAGATTTTTTTACACCTTGTTCACAAAGCTATTTCAGATCCTAAAACAAACAATAAATACAATGCATCGTGTTGAGCAGGTTATGTTCTGCCAAATCTTTATGGATATGACAACTTTCTATGAGCAAAGTCATTTTTTTAATAGCTCAATAGCTCAGAAGATAGATATGCAGAGAACCTAGTCTATTTGGTCAGGAGGCCCTGATCTATGTGTGCACAGAGGTGGAGTCACGGTGACCACTTTCCTCCAGTTGTCATTGACGTTTTACTGACTGGAATGGGTTTTCCTCTAACACGAATGATATGTGTCTTTGATATAACTTTTTCTCCCTGATACTTCAGTCATGGTGAAATAGAAAGATAATTTTTCAAAGTAGTATCTTCTGAAAAGTAATCGTTTCTCACTAGTATAGTTTACTCTAATTCTCAGCAGTCAAGTGATAATTACAGTCAATATTCTTGATGTTAAGAACTCATGGAAGCAGGCGTATTGGTCTTTTCACACTGGTAAACTCGCTGTTTATCAGACTGCCATGCAGATACCTGTATGAGCAGCTAGGGAAAAGCAGCCCATATTCCTTTTGTTAGCACACAGAATATACACACAGATTAAGTTAAATGATCTCAGTTTTCGTTGTGAATCCTCAACGTTAAATAAGTTCAGTTTCCTTGTGCTTTCTTTTTAGTTGATATATTAACTCCTGTAGACACACTAGTTGTGAACACAACTATTGTCTAGATTCAGTCAAAGAACAAAAATACTGCAGAGTGCTGGGGAGAATGCCCAATACCAGGTACTCATTATTGTCAGCATCCATGCCCAGGTGTAACTCTTGCAGCCAGCTTTGTGTTACGTCTTAGGTTTTTATCTCCACACTTTACCCAAGTGTAGCCAATTTCCGAATTATTGTGTTCTACAAATCTCCATTTTCAAGCCACGGCTCCATATCTCCAACATTCCTGGTCCTTTCACTTACATTGCACGTTTGAGGCGCTCAACCCGTCGCTCAAGCTATAATCTCCAGTGTCACTGAAATACCCCACCTGCCTTATGCATTCTTATGGTTTGGTTTGGTTTTTGAGATGATGTCTTACTGGGTAAGCATAGCTGGCCTGAAACTTGTTATGCAGACCAGGCTGGCCTTGAACTTAAAGTGATGGAGGATCATCATACCTCCCAAGTATGGGAATCGCAGGCATGCTTAACTTATTGAATCAGGATGAGAATGTGTTATATGTCCATACTTAATCATTTCCTGTGATAAACTTTGGAGCTATGGACTTCTGTCAGCTAGAATGCACTTTTCCACACACCTAGAGTCTACTGCAACTCCAGTCATCCTTAAAGCAAGAGCAATCCTCTCAGTGTCTCTACTTTAGGCTAGACTTCTTCCAGCTCTGTGTCTACAAACTCATTGATCATCCTTTTTTTCAGCTAATTCTTGGCACATCCTGTAGTGTTTCCTTGACAGCATGTGTCTCCATATATTCATTTATGAGTTCTCTCTCTCAGTGGACAACTAGTGCTGAAGGGTGGAGAAATGTTTGATTCCCTTTATTGGCTGGAACACGGCATGGATCAGGCGCATGGTTGACATTGAGTAATCATTCACCTAACTGGTTGCTTGCAATTTTTAGAGCTCAGTTTCTCCCTTCATTCTGTGATTTAGAGGTTGTTGTGTTAAAAATTGAATCAATAAACCAGTGATAGTGTTTTCTAATCTTCAATTTGTATGAAAATAATTTAAATTGAAGTCATCCATCTGATCTCCAGTCTCCAAAAGACAAACGTGGTGCCAAGAATTGAACTGTAAAAGCAAAAATGGGCCAGCGAGAGGGCAGAAAAGTTGTGACACAAGCCTAAAGACCTGAGTTCAATCCCCAGAGTCCATGTAATGGAGAAAGGAAAGAAAAAACTCCACAAAGTTGTCTTCTGAACACTATACACGTGCTATGGTGAGTGTGTTCACATACCCGTGTTCACAGGCACGCCCGCACACACATGTGCACGCAATTTAAATATCTTTAAATAGCACACACACACACACACACACACACACACACACAAAGAAAAAAGTAAAAGAGAGAGAAAGAAACAAAAAGAAAAGATGGGAGGAACGAACAGTCAGTGTTCTTAGCTCCCAACTGTTTGGCAACACAGTGGCATCAGTGTGGTCAGTGTGGTGGCATCTTTAGGACTGCAGGCTTCCATGAAATCACTTAGACAATATGATTTGATGCTTCACCGCAGCCATTAGGCAGATCTTCTGCTTCAGAGAATGGCTACAGTGTTCTGGACACAAAAGGCAAGTGCTTGCCACTCTTGGCTATTATGAGAAACAGTCTCAGCAAAAGACACATTTGGCAGAGCATACAGGGCAGGGACTTATACAAGATGCACTAGTTTTTACTAGTGCACAGTTAATTCAATTCTCTCCCGCTAGAAAGGCAGTCAGTACACACACACACACACACACACACACACACAGGCACACATGCACAGTGTGAGGAAAGGATGCTCGGATCGGATCTTTCAATCTTTCAATCTTGACCCAGAATGACTTTTTATTTGTTTTAATTGAGAAACTTCATAGTTAGCAAACTAGAAATCTTCTCTTAGAAAATCAAACTGGCAATTCTGCATGACATCGCATTCCCAAAGAGCAGTGTGCGGTGCGGTGACCGCAAGAGAGTAGGTGTCTGCACAGGGACGGCTACACCACTTCCCTTAGTCAGTAGCCGGTCTCCTTCACTATTTATACCTCCGGATTTGACCTTGGAGAGTAAGCATTTGATTCCTTCCTCTATGCCCAGGTTTCTAAATCTGGCATTTGTTGTACAGTGACTGCAACTAGCACGGGGGGCTTTTGCAAGAATGAAATCATGTAATTTAAGTGCCTCACCTAACGTCTCATGCTGTAAGCTTTCTGTAAGGGTTTGTGATTTCTTTGGGTCAAACCCAACATTTATTAGGCATCTTCTGTATGCCAGATGCTGGAACAGGCATGAAGAGACTCTGTTGAGAACAAGCATGGTCCCCAAGTTTAGAGAGGCTGTGAATTATCATCTAGAAAAATGCCACGCGTATTGCTCATGTGGCCTTTGTGTTGTGAAGTAAGAAGGTTAAAGACCCCATTGGATTGCTTTGGGGATTGCCGTGCTGGAGTGTAAGGACAAAAACAGAGAGGCCCTACTTTGGAAAGGGGACCTAAGCTGAATATTCTCCCAGAGTTCCTCGGGCCCATCCTTCCCACAGCACTGCCCCTCCCCCAGAGCTCCCCATCTCATCTCTCAGCAGATGGCTTTGCTATCTGCTCAGTTGTTCTAGCCCAAAATACTTTGATTCGTTTCTCTCTACCCTTCTATCCCCCACCACATTGAATTCATTAGCGGGTTCCATCATCCCTTCATGCAAAGCCTGTGCTAGACCTGACCTCCCCACATGTGCTGCCAGCAGTTACAGTGGTGCGAGCCACCACCACCGTTCTATCGGACACCCAACTACATGGCCTTCTGACGGCTGCACTCAGCAAGCTTGCTCTGTGAAAGACCAGACTGTGAGTGTTTTAAATTAGTGGGACTCTGTGTCACACCACTGAAATATGTCCGTATGGTCCCAAAACAGTTAGAGGCAGTTCTTAAAGGGTCAGGCATGGCTATGTCCCAGTGTTTATGAAAACAGACTGCAGGCTGGGTTTGCACTGATAATCTTTGTAAACATAGAATTCACACCCAAATCCTAGGAGTGGTTTTTCCAGTACTGAGGATGCACTCCAACCCTCCTGACCGTCCCATCTGGGACCCCTTTCTGCCCCAACCATTCTATCCTTTACCTTGAGGTTTGTACCAAACACACCAATTCCGCATTGAAGGCACCTATACTAATCATCCTGAGTTCTCCTTCCCATGTTAGTGTGGCCAATTACTTCCCTGACACTCCTGAGAGGAATTTCCCTCTGTAACCTGTCAAAATTTCCCTCCAAGTCAAAATTTAAGGCCACACATCTCTCCGTTGTCTGCTCTTTTCTGTGTCCACCTTCATCAGAAATGTCCTCGTCGTTCATGGTTTGTTTTGTGCTGCGGTCTGTGTGTGGATCAGTTTGTGAACTGAGGGCAAAGCTGCTGTCGTGACTCACCTGCCAGGGCCTCTCCCAGCACAACACACAGGACACGTCTCCCAAAGCATGGAAAGGAGAAAACTCCAGCACGGTCAGCTGAAACCAGAGCACCACCTCAAGCTCACCGTCTTCAAAGGGTCCTGGAAACTCAGCCGCCACAGTAGACCGCATTTTACTCTGTTCTCCTTAACCACAAGTTGCCAAATGCGACTTACCTAAGAATAACCAATGGGAGACGCCACTGAGCCAGAAACAATTTGAATTTCAGAAAGAAAGGGGGGTATTGTCTATCTAACAAAGAGCCTGTTTCACTGGGAAGTACCTCGCCAGCTATGTGGCTGTTCTGTCCCTGAGGCTCTTGTCCACGCCTGATGCCTAGAGACAGGTACTTAAGGAAGACACTGCTAAGAAGGAGACGCTCTAAAAGGCAGGCTCCATTCAGGTGTGCTAACTGGCTTTTCTTTTTGTCTACAGTATTGAAACACAAATGGCATCTTCTGTGCAGGCTCCTGACCTTTAAAAGAGGTGGAAGGTCTTTCTCTTAAGTGCTAACTTGGTTCTTTACTGGAAAATATAGCTGTTTATTTTTAGGATGGAGAGTCGGTCACTCGGGTGCAGTGTGCCTGTCTGCTCAGGCTGCTGGGATGCAATTGCATAATGAGTGCCTGCAGCAGCAGAGAGGTGTTTTCTCGCTGTTGGGAAGGCTGCAAGTGTCGTACCAGCATGATAGCAGGGTTGGATCTTGGCGAGAGCTGGCTGGCTACAGACAGCAGCCTTCTTGTTTGTTCTTTGTGTGTCCTCTTCTTTGTGGACGAGGGGATGGATCTCTGATTGTGGCTTCCTCTCCTCCTAAGAGCATCATCTGAACAGATGTCAGCACCAAACACTGTTCTCACTTCCAAAGTAACAATGGCTAGTTGATTCGGAAGCCAAATATGAGTGGCCATGGCCAAAGAACACTGATCCAAGTTATTTCAAATATTTCATTCCAGCTCAGTAAGAGTTCCATGAATCTTCTTTTGTAAATCAGAATACTTTGGATCACATCAGGCCGGGTGCAGAAAAAAACGGTGAAATCTCTGCCATAGGTCTCAGGTCCTCTCTGATGACACTCTTAGCCTTTGCTTGGGGGAAACCAGTTGTCTGCTAGTACATTTAAAAACAATTTGCTTAATAGTTACAAGGATGGATGTCAGATTAAGCCCAGGGCTAGATGGCAGAGGTGAGGCTATCGATATCTCAAGATAATTTGCCTCTGGAACAGCAGCATTTCAGCTCTCTACAATAACTGAAGTTGTGATCAGTCAGTCTTTTAGAACCCTTAACATAGCTGAAGAGGTGTTCTTCAGGGAACCCCAGTTCACAAGGTTGGGTCTCATGGTTGTGATCTCTATGTAATCTTAAATTATTTCTCTTTTAAACTGGATTCTTTTAAGTTCATGAACAAAATAATGGGCTTTATTGTAGTCTTGGTTACATTCTTGAAGGGCTTGTCTCCAAATGCAGTCACACTGGGGATTAGGACGTCACATCCGACTTTGCTGGGAGCACAATCCAGTCTGTCTAGGGAGCAACTTCCAAATGCTGTAACTTCATGCATTACAGGTTTCTTTATTGATAGAGGGATGGAAGAAAGAAAGACAGACCAACAGACAGACAGACAGACTTGACCATATGAGTAGCATAATAGTGTCTTTCTTGGGAATGTCTTTGCTTTTTTATTTTTTTCTTATCAGCGTTTCTTTTCCACAAGTTGTAAACTTGTAGCTTTCTCCAAATTGGAGATGAAAGTTTCTTCAGAGATGATTGCCACATCTGAAATCCCCTCTCCCAGTGAGGTGAGAGAGAAGGATACTCCTCACTGTGAGGTCTCTGCCTTTCTCACACTCCTTAACAACACAAAGGTATCCTCTGAGGTTTGAGTCTCCTGGGGTAAGAATGAAGCTGTTTACCACAAAATGGCTGTGTTCCCACTAACTTCTGCAAACCTGGGTCTTTCGGGGCCCTGTATGTTCCCTCATCATCACTTACCGCTACTACTTCATAGTACTTGTTCTGCATCTTGAGGAAGATCTTAGATGTAGGCAATGCATGATTTTAAAAAACAGTTTTTAATTATTTGACCTAAAATGAATGTATTTATGAGCGAATCATCCTAGAGTCCTTGCCAAGCTTGTGCCACAATCTAAATGACATTCATAAACACTTTCGGTGAATCCCATCAGCAATTCTATGACAGAGGTGTTTTCTAAAATTAGTATTTGTATGTGTGTATTTATTTGAATGGGTGCCACATATGTTCAGTGCCCTCAGACACCAGAAAAGGGAATCATATCCCCTGGAACTGGATGGCAGGCAGCTGTGACCCACCCTATGTGGGTACTGAGACTTGCACTAGGATCCTCTGCAAGGACAGCTAGTGTCAGCCACTGAGTCATCTCTCCAGCTCATGAGGTATTATTGTTATCTTGTACTTATAGATGGAGAAGCAGAGACTTGTAAGGGGAGCAAAATAAACAAAAGCTATCAGATAGCCTTGTGCATAGTACCAGCTTCCTGAACGTCAAAGTTTCATCTAATTTATTAGTTACCCAGAGAACAGTTAAGCTGAAGGCTATTGTCTCCGGTTAGCACGAGTGCAGATGCCAAGCCTTGTCCAAGCATCACTTGCTTTCCCATGACCTGACTTCCAGAGTGAAGTTTGTCCCTCCAACGCCGAATAGGTGTCTATTGTGTAAAACACTCAGGTAAGAAGTGGTGAGTTGGCAGACTCTTGAGATCTCTGGCAGGTTGACAAGTCTGTCTGATCCACAAGAAAACTAAGAAAGTCCCCAGTGATATTGGAATTTGCTGGCGCTCAGAACCCTAAAAGAGAGCGAATCACTTCACCTGGGCAGGACTTGATTCAGGTAAATCTGACTTGGTGGACTAACTCAAGAAAGAAGCTATTAAACATGTCTGAAGCAAGGCTTCCTCCTCTTGTGAGCGGTGACTGTGGTCCCTGGTTGCTAAAGCAGCTGTGAGGTGTGGGCTAACACATGGTTAGTGCTGAGAACTATGTACAACACACAGTGAAAACTCAGCAAACGTTAGCCACTATGATTGTGGCTCCTAGTGTTTGGTCCTCAAGGAAACCAGTCGTTCTAAAACAAAGACTCCAGTGACCCCACATTAGGGAGAATACAACCCAAGCTCCCGAGCTCACAGCCTTGTCATTGTGCATGTTGCATAGCTGCTGTGTAAATGTGAACATGTCTCCAACCTTTCTAAGCCTCAGCGGTCCCATCTTTTGCATGGGAATGGTCTAGCTCACAGCATGCAGTGAAGTATAACCACACCAGTGTTTATGTTATACTTGGATCATACTGTAGAATTCTTTCAGATAATCCTCATTGTAATGTTTTCAAGTATTAGTCCTGTTATGTCACATGTAAGTCACCAGCTTTGCTAGGTTTTAGCCATCTTATCCCCGTCCACGGGAGAACACGAAAGCCCATAGGACATAAATATCTATATACTTCGAACTAATCTGTTGTGGCACCAGGATTTGAAGCCTGGCATCCTGCAGTCTGTACTAATGTACTACTGTACTTTCATACTTTCTAAGGAACTCTATGAAATCCACAGCAGAGAGTGCTCAGGAAAATGCCAACATTCAGTAAATGCTCCCAATTATTGCTATACACAAGAAAGAGTGGGAAAGAGTTCCTATGATGAGGCAGCATATAGCTGCACCTTGTAGAGTGATAGAAGCCCAGGTGTGAAGAACATTTTCACATGTAGGCATTCTACACAGAGCAAAGAGTTTATGTAAAGACACATAGGCAGGATAGCAGAGGGCACCTATGGAGAACTGTGAGAAATGAGCGTGTTTGAAACACATTATGACGAAAACAATCTGATACGATAGGCCTAGAAAAAATAGGCTGGCGTTTGGCTCCAGATTCATTTAAATCAAATGGAAGTGGCCTGGCAAGAAGTCCCTTTCTGACTGGGAGAAGGAGTTCTCAGACAGGAACTGTCATAGCACCTGACCCTGGCATGAAGGACTTGGAGTCTGTCAAGCGGGGTGGGGGGGGGTCCAGTCAAGACCTATTATTAATTTTAGGAAAGATGATGAATTCCCAAGACAGATCCAGCAGCCATGGGCTGTTTCAAACAGAAAGCCTCCTCCTACTTACATCCACTTTTTGTAATTCTCAGTTGTCCATGATTTGTCCATGAGTTCCCAGGCCGGTTGTGTCCACTGCTGTAATTATGTTCGTTACCCCGTTTAATCTACCCTCAGAAGAGAAGCTGTCTATGGCTCCTTGCAAGTGATGTTTTAAGTATTTTTTCTTGAGGGGATATCTATATGTATTATATTTGTAGCCTTTATCCCAGTGAGAATGTCTCTCTGCTTTGTCTGGTCAGCCTTTATCCTGGTTCTAGAATGGCACTGACACAGTATAAAAGAACTCTTAGCATCTCTGTGGGGGACAAATATATTCATGTCAACCTACGGGCAACACATGGCGATATTCACAGTTACACGGTCTTCCTTTTGCCCTATGAATCCATGCTGCTGCCTGCCTGGCCTCCAGGGCGGTCTGGATGGCGGATCACCATTTCTGCATGGGTTTCTGGTCCTGAAGACTGTGAAGAGACCCATTCCATCTCTTGTTTTGGTGTACTCACAGAGAGGCATATGCTTACTTGCTGAGATCACTTGTTAGCATAATCTTGTATGTGTTTATGTGTATGTGCATGTGACTATCTGTGTTTGTGAGTGTGCAAACACACCACTCATTTATGTTGGAATGTTCAGAGCTATAACAATCAGTACCCAAACTATGGTATAGCAATCTCTTCTACCAGCTGACCCATTGCAAAAGAATAATATGTGAAGAACTGTAATTTTCAATTAATTTTTGTGGGTGTTTCAGAGTGCTAGTCACTTTCAGAGAAATTAAAGTAGGTTTAAAGAGTTTTTGAATGTGAACGTGGGTGTGAGTTTGGGGTGTGTGTGTGTGCAGGCTCTTGTATTTGGAGGCCAGAAGGTATTCTTAAAGTTGTCCTTACAGCAGGAATAAATGTCCTTGAAGCTTGGTCAGGCCCTGCTATACCAAGATAACAAGGTCACTCTTTTTGTTTTGTTTTGTTTTTCGAGGCAGAGTTTCTGTGTTTCTCTTTTTAAGACAGGTAGTCTTGGAACTACTTACTCTGTAGACCAGGCTGACCTCGAACTCACAGAGATCTGCCCGCTTCTGCCTCCTCAGTGCTGGGTTCAAAGGCATGTGCCACCTTTGCCCAGCAAAAAAGGAAGCAGTCTACTTCTTTTAAAGTGTGTTTACTTTGAAATATTCCCATATTGGGTGGATCATCTATATTTAGCACATCAGAATTTGATATCAGGTCCTCAGAATTCAACTCTCCAAAACTTCATCTACCTTGAACACAACTAGTTTGTAACAAACAAACACAACTGATTGTAATTTTAAAATGCACACTTTTATTAGCATATGTAAGAGTCATTTTCTTTCACTGTGATAAAACACCATGACCAAAGCAACCTATAGAAAAAAGATGTTACTTAAGGTTCATGGTTTCAGAGGGCTAAGAGTCCATCATCATCTTGGTGGGGGAAGCATGGCAGAAAGTAGGCATGGTGGCTGGAGCTGACTAATGAGGGTGGGAGGGCTAATGTATCGATCCAAAAACAGGAAACAGACATAGAAAGGAAACTCTAAATAGTACAAGTGCTTAAACTCTTAAAGCCCACCTCCAGTGATGTAGGCCACACCTCCCAAACCTCCCCAAAGTGGGAAAACGTCCAAAAGTTCATAGGATATCTATCATTCAAGCCACAGCATATAAAAGCGTATATATACATTATATATCTACAAAACTTGTTACTTATTTCTGTTATACTATATAAGCATATTAATCCTCACCAAAATTTCATGCAAACTTTTAAGAATAAAAATGAAAAGCATTTTAAGGCTCAGGGAGTATCTGAGTAGCAAAAGCATGAAAGTATTATTGTCATCAAAGTCAGGCAATAATAGCACCATAACCTGGCCTGTGACTGTTGTGTCTTTCTCTAGAGGACATAACTAACCAAGTTACTTCTTTAAAACTCTTGGCAAATTAAAGTACGGATCAGAGAATGTCTATTATTTTCAGGCTCAAAAGCAGATATCAGAAAATACAATCATAAAAATTTAGGAGAAATGACTAGGCCAAAAAGAACCCACGGAAGTTGAGACCTGCCTGACTGCTGCAGCATTTCAGGACTGGGAGAAGAGAAATGGATGTCCTGTCCTTTGCGGCAGATCCCGTCTCTGTAATTTGGTCTCAGCAAACGAAGATCGGGTCATATATAGGCCATTATGACCTGACACAGCGATGTCAAAGACTTCTCCTTTTGACATTCTCTATGAATAAAACAAGACATGGGACATTAAGCAAAATCCAACGGAACTTGAAAATTGGGAAGCATGAAACAAGTCTTGTGGGGCTGGGAAGCTGGTTCGGTGGTTAAGACAGTGGTCTGTTACTCCAGTTTCTGGGTATCTGACACCCTCCTCTGGCATCCGTGAGCGTGAGGCACATATATGATGCTCATATATGCATGCAACAAGATATAATTAACACATATAAAAGTTAAAAAGGGAAGATATTCCTTGAGGTTTTAAATCACTTCAGTGTACTTTCTACAGTGTTTGTCCTCCGCTGATGGGTTTCTCCTCAGGTCACAAGTGTTAACATAAATCTAACTCTTTCCCCATGTCTTGGCTTTGTTTGTTGTAAATATTTATATATTTATATGTAGGAAGCACTTGCAAAGGGCCTGAGCACCTCTTTTCCATAGAAAAACTCACATTTAACTACCTCTGTGTCCTCATAGGGATCAAGGAACAACCGTAGACATTCTGTGATAAGGTTTAAAGTCATCAGCTATTCTGAATCTTTAAATATTGACCCCCCTGTGAGGTTCTGCAGCCTACAGGGAACTAAAATTAGTTCTGTATAATGAATGCAGTGTCTGTCTTGGTAAGGAATATACCCTGATACTGCTGTTCAGATTTTATATAAAATCTAACATTTAATTTATTTTCGGGCCCTTTTTCCATTTCTGTACAACAAGAGTTTCCAAACAGAAAGTGTCTCAGGACTCTCTTGAGCACCTATACAGCTATTAACATCAAAACCCACTGAATATATTTTAGAATTTTGGCATATTCTTAATGATGTCATATAAAAGGCCAAGTTGGAAGTTGGTGGTTTCTTAAAGATACAGGATCCATATCATTTTATGACATCTGACATGACCTGTGAGAGAAGACACTTCTTTCTCAGAGTGCCTGCTTTCCACAGTTTTATAAAAGAATTCAGTAGCAATTCTATGTCATCTTTACTCAGCATTTGCAAACAGGCCAATTTTTCACACTAGTTCTCTTATTTGCTTTGGACACAACACCCAAAGAGAGCCTCTCTCCACTTCACCAGCTATAGGTTTACAAGTACATATGACCACCCATGACTATTTCTTTTTTCCACCATAGTTCCCTCTCCCTCCCTTTTTCCTACCTCCACCCCCACCTCCATCCATTCCTCAGAGAGGGTAAGGCTTCCCATGGGGAGTCAACGAAGTCTGGCTTATGAGTTGAGGCAGGATCAAGTTCTTCCCCCACTGCATCAAGGCTGAGCAAGGTATCACCATAGGGAATGGGCTCCAAAAAAAACCAGTTCATGCACCAGGGATAAACTGACTTGATTTTTTTAAAGTGGGTTCGTGTTTTCAAAGCTAACTCTTGATTAATTGAGCTAACTCCCCAGCCCCTGTGTGAAGCTCTGTACACAAACACAGATCTTGGGTGGAATGTGGGGGATAGAGTTCAGTGGGGGGTACTGGCCAGCATGCCACACTTTAGGCACTGAGAGGGTGGCATTGCTGGGTCCAATCACACAGGCTCCCAAGCAGTTGTTTTATAAGGCAATTGAGAGAAAATAGGGGTGAGGATGAAAACTAATCCAGGTTTCTGTCTCATCCTGTTAATTGTACAGAATACCAGAAAGATACCAGGGCCATAACTATCCACTGAGCTCAAATTCTAATGCCTGCATTTTATCGGAAAAGATACCCAGATTTGATTCAAATAGATAATTTCTCTCACACCTGCCCACTGAAGCTCCAGTATTCCAGCACCATCAGCGAGTTTCACATCCTTTGGTAAGTTAGCTTCCTTCCACATACAAGTCACTTCCAGTTAAATTACATAGCATCAGGTTTCTTTAGTGTGCCTGAGAGTGTTGAAGAACATCAAATTGCCTCAGCTCACACTGCCAGGCTCTAAGCCTATCACACCTCCGCAGGCTGTGGAGCAGGTCAGGCAACCTGGCTAAGCGTGTTTCCTTATCTAAAGCAACAGCCAGTCGGGCTGCTTTCAACAGGGTCAGCACAAGGAGCCATACAAACGCCATATGCGAGACTAGAGTGGTAACTCATGTGTTTGGCATGCAAGGGATATAATTGATCACTAGCCCGCTTGAAAGGTTCCTCTGGAGAGAAAGCTAAATGCCACAAGATAAGGTAGGAAATGGCCTGTGGAAATCTTGAGAATGAATGAAAATGCAGTCCTCTTTCAGACTCACAATTCTGTGGGTCAAATCTTCACAAATATGACTGCGTGTTAAACATTATAGTAGGCATTTTCCTAAGCCATTAACACACGCGTTTCAACGATTAATTTGTTTCTGACACTCAAATAGTATAGGAAGAATACACAACTGGATGAATTATCAAGGAAAAGTGTGGGAAGCAAATCCCATCATTGTTTTCCAGAGTAAACAATGGAACCAGCAGCGTGGGCCTCTCTGCTGCTGCTCTCATAAACGAGCATGATGCACACTGGTGGAGCAACAGCGTTTTGCCTTCCTGATCAGGCTGCGTAAATTAAACCCCCCAATTTTCTATTCCCTTATCCTGTATTACCCTTCTTTTAAGAATACATAGGACTCCAAACCCTACTTTGTTTTTTATATCAAAAAATTGGGAGGGCATGTGTGCCACAGTACGTGTGTAGAGGATAGAGGACAACTTACAGGAATTGGTTTTCACCTTCTACCATTACATCCTGAAGACTGAACTTGGGTCAAACTCAGGTCATGGGGACTTAGAGACCTTAATCTGTTGAGCCTTCTTGCTGGCCTGTTTTACCCTTTTCATATGTATCCTTTATTCTACTGCATACTAAATTTGTTGCTCACGTTGTCTTCACTCAGAAGATTGTAAGCTCCATAAAATTCAAATTTTTTAAGTTACTCTTCCTAGACTTAGCTCATAAGGAATATTCAGTGAGTATTTACTGAATATTTATGGTAGAGGAAAAGAAAACACACTTGCTTCTTGCTATACAAGTGCTAAAAATTCAGTTAAAATATTAGACTGACTGGTTGGAGACCAGATTGAGGGGAGTTTACTGGATATCTAGGCACTAGTAGTTTCTGTTTATTGTTTGGTGTGTGTGTACACACACTTGCTTGAGTCTAAGTGCACCATGAGAATGCAAGAGCCCATGATGACTAGAGGGTGTCCAATCCCCTGGAAGTGTACTTATAAGTTGTTATAAACCTATAGATATGGGTGCTGGGAACCAAACCTATGTCCTCTGCGAGAGCAGTAAGCACTCTTAACTGCTGGGCCATCTCTCTAGACCCTTTGATTTCCTCTTTAGGCCTGTGAGCGGTGTGTTAGTGTCTCTCACATTTCCATTCTGTAGTTAGACATTAGATCTTAGTGTTGTGTGTTCCCACTTTGCAGAACATAATGGGGTGCATGTAGCAAGTGTATCTTCCTTATAGGGGTATCTGGCCTAAACCAGTCTGGCAGATCTGAAATGAACGTCAGACAAAGGCCTACACAGGACTATCGTGGATGGCAGGATGAAGACTAAGAAACAAGATTTTCCAGTCGATTTAGAGAGCAGACTTCTCATACCTCTAGTTGACTATATTTTGAGCAGGTATAATTTTTAAAAAATGAATTTAAATAAGTTAATTGTTTCCCATTATTTTTGTTAAAATGTGCATACTAGATGTGAACATTCTGGGACTCTGTACAGACCGTTATCGGGAACTGTAACTAATATATACAGTCTGGAAAATTCTTCAGTGACTTTTTAAATTGTAGTCTTATTTTGGTGACTAGACTCCCTGTTTCACGGGATACTCATGTTTTGGACTTGATTTCGTGTGTGTGTGTGTGTGTGTGTATGTAAGTGTGTGTCTGTACGTGCATGTCTGTGTATGTTCATGTGTGTCTGACTGTGTATGTCTGTGTGTGAAAAAGATGTATAGAAAGCTCTATCTTTTCTGTCTCTTTGAAGTCAAGTCAATGGACATTGAGGGCAGCAGGGCCAGAAATGGCTTCGCTGCAGCTGCCTCTTCTTCCTCTGAGCTATGTCCTCTCTTCTCTTTATACCTAGCTGTCCATATCCACAGAAGACATTATCTGACTCCTCTACCTGGGGCATGTGTGCTCAGAGCATCAGCCGAGGCTCCCAGAGATAGTCTCAGAAGCCAGAGAATACCAGTTCTCTTCCTCTGGTCATTGTCTAGGAGGATACACCACAGAGGTCCCCTTCCAGGTGCTGCTTTTGGACAGAAGTGAAGCACTCTTGCCCCCACCTAGTGAATTAAGGAGCGAGTATGGTATATTCCTCTGAGAATCTTTCCCCAATATAAGCAGCCCACCTTTCTCCTTTGCACCTGCAATCATTATGTGCCATGTAGGAAGTGTTCAGTGGTCAGAAAACTGCTTCTGAAAATGTCTATTTTAGTTCGGTGTGCCCTTTTGATTTTCAGCATCCCTTAGACTTAATCTTTAGTATTCACGATACTCATGTGATCTCACTAAATGTCAGTGCATTCATGTGAGACAGCTGCAACTCTTCCCCACTTTTTTCAGAAATAAATATTAAAAGGCTCACACTCACATGCTTGGTAAGTGATCCAGGCAGGACTAGATGCTAAGTGTGTGTCACCCCTCATGCCAAGCTAGTAGTGGGTTGAATGGGGATGATCCTCCTCGCCTCACATATTTGAACACTTAATCATAAGGATGTGGAACTATTCAAAAGGGATTAGAAGGGCGAGGAGGTGTGGCCTTGTTAGAGGAAGTGTGTCACTGGGGGTGAGCTTTGAGTTTTCAAAAACCCAAACGAGGATCCTCCCCCCCCATCTTCTCTCTTTTCAATAATTAGGACACTATTCCTCATCAGCAACAGTTCTAACATGGTTGCTTTGGTGACTCCAGTGTCAGGTTTGGGGAGTCCTATGGCAGTGACCAGTGCGAAGGTAAAGCTCTCTGCTTAAACCAGTGTGCTGGATTTCCATCCATTGAATTTTCTAAAATTCCTCGCCTATGTAAGGCATTTCAAAAAAGAAAGAGAATATTTACATGCCTGCACTAAATGCCAGACTCACTCATCCAGCACACTCAAAGAACTCATCTTTAACAAAAGGAATGCTATCTGAATAGCATTTACCAGCAATGGGAGATAATCAGGGAATGAAAGGGGAAGAGCTGGATAAAGGAGGACAATGGCTTTGTGTGATGCCAAGATAAATTCTGACTGTCTATGGCACAGCAGAGTAAATATAATTAACAATAATATACCACGTGTTAAAAATATGTAAAAGGCAGAAATTTAAATGCGTCTGCCATAAAAAGTAATGAAAGGAATTTTTAATATGGAACTAACAGGCATATTACAGTGGAAACTAGAGAAAGCAGCACAGACTCTGACAGTCTCTAATAGATAATCAAGTTATAGGCCCATTTAACTAATTATTTATTGATGCAGTTGATTAAGGGACCTCCGCGAGTCCCTATGCCTTTGTAGCTAATGTTCTTTAAATTAAAGTGGATTCATATTGCTAGAATGTTTTCAGCAGTCTCTGAAATGAAATGATAATTTTTAATTAAATGGAAATTAAATTAACTGAAAAAAATCCCATTTCTTAAAAGCTAGAGATGAAAGTAGTTATATTTATTTTTAAGCCAAGTTAAGGGTGAATGATGGCAAAGAACATTTGTTTATCTAATATTATATCATTTAACCTTCCAAGAGTGGTAAGAAGTTAGATTCCATATTAAGAGTAGAAATAGTAAATTCCCAAATTCCAAACTAATACAAACTTTGGTCCACTTTGTTGATAGAAATTAATTCAACTCAGAAGTATTTATGAGAAAGCACAACAGTTAAAAGACATAATTCTGTACAGATATGTTTTTTAAAAATATTGAGATGGCCATTTATTGGCTAAGACTAGTCATGAAGATGTAATTAGCCATTGTGTTCTTGGAGATCTTTGAGAGAGGATGCCTAGAATAACAATATGTGGCATGGGAAATGCCATTTATGATTTGCAGATCACGTTGGTGTTTGTGAAATTGTCTGATGTCTGTTTCATTTCTCTTGCTTTTGTCAGTTGAGAGGTTAGGGCAGCTGCAGTCTTTGACCAAGGTCTCACTCTCTCCAGAGTCAGTGTCAGGGAGTGGTCTGACTGGGGAAGAGCATAATGAAATAGAGATAGCAATGACCAGGGTTTAGGGGGAGCCCACAGGAGGACCCCTCTCCTGTATGCTCACCCTGACCCTCTGCATCACCTGATGAGGGAGGCGTTTGCTCTGCTTCCAACACAGCACCGTTTTCCTCCTATACAGGCATCCACACTGGCTCCCAGGGTCCCCCCCCACCGCCACTCCCTTCACGCAGACTATAAATCAGACTCCGTGTTCACAGTCATTAGAAACAGAAGGCAGTTTATTAGCAGTTTGTTATGATCTCCATGTAGTTAGTACATCTTCCCCTAAAATCAATATCTGCTGTTCTCTGTGGAAAGCAGTTGGTTTTACCAATAACTCCAGACAAAGATGCTGAGACAGCAGTGGTAGGTGGAGGAGTGGGAAGTTTATGAAGCAGACACACAGCCGCACTAGACAGGTGCAGCAAGTCGGCTGTATATATCCATGCATGTATATTAATATACACATAACAACAATAAAAAGGAGTTCATAATCTGAGACATAGTGAGGGAAGGAACACAGGAGGGCTTGAGAGGAAGATAGGAAAGGGGGAAGTGGTATAATTATATTTTAATTTAAAAAATCTAATACAACCAGAACAATCGGAAGCTGGGTCAGCTGGTCCATGTCTGTCATCCCAGCATTTGGCAGCCAGAGATACGGCGAGCAGAACTTTAAAGTCAACATCAGTGACAGTAAATTTTGGGCTATCCTGGGCTACATGACACCCTGCCCACCCCTCTCAAAAGAGAAAAAAGAAACAAAAGCCAAAAAAGAAAAGGTACGTGAGACAGCAAAGGAATGTAGGAAACACAGGGGAAATGGCATCAGAAGATAATCTTTAGAAAATGAAAGAAGCATCATAGTTTCAGTAGACAGTGACAGAAACTCATCTTTATCCATCTTCTCTCTAACAGGGCACACACCAGCACGCACTAAAGTTGCCCACTCTAGGTTCCCTATGTCTGAGCTAGCCCCTCTATATCTTAGTGAGTGGTGTCATCAGGAGTGTTACAGAAACTATTTTGTGCTCATTTATTCAATAAGCATGACTTGGTGACAGCTACCGGCCAGTTATTATGCTCATCAATGGGAATGAAGTAATCGATGCCATCTCTCCACCTAAGAACCCGAAATATCAAAAGAGTCTTACAAATTCCCCACCTAACCCACAGTCTCACTACATAGTGTACAACCAACTCTTCTCAGTGTATAACTGTAGGCACCATAGAGATATTAAACTTGGATCTTTCCTTGAGGGGGCCACAAGTGTAGAAGAATTCTAATATGGTGTAGTTAAGTCAAACGGCAAGGCAGAAGCAGACATGACACACTTCTAAAAGGAAACCTCAAAGCATGGATGCCATTTCAAACTTGATCGTATTGAAAAGTACCCGCTGGTGGTACTGGATACCAGTAGACCTTGGTCTCCAGACTCAGACTATAGGCTTTACAGACTGTCCTCAGTGGACTTTCATGAGGGTTCACAGTAAGAGGCAGGATTGATCCTCAGCACATGGGAATGGGAATGCTCACGACACAATGGTCACTGTCCTTACTATCATGTCATCTCCCGTTATCTGGAAGAACACAAATAAAGTGCTGTATTTTCTTCTACCATGGCAAATAGGAAGGAACAGTGACATGAAAATTTAACACACTTCTTACAAGAGATAGAGCATCTCGATTTTCTGCATTTACAATTAGTGCCTGTGACTAAAGCACAGTAACCCCAAGCCATGTGGAGGTAAAGATTAGCTCATTAAGATGGGGGGGAAGGGCAATGGCACCAAATGAAGACACTTATCATTTTTATAGTTGTTTGGGGACTTATGGGAAATAGGTGGAGCCACATGATCTGCTCTTTTAGATGTCATGTAAGCAAAGCTTTATACATATAATTAAATGTGCTAACAATTATTCGCCAAACACACCCCAGAAACCTAGTGTGGAAGGAATTTGGACATGCTCCGAATTAAGCACATCTCTTAGAAGAAAACTGAAGCACAATGGTGAAGATTGAACAAATAAACAGAATTTAACCGCACACCTCTCATCCATATTTACTGTTTAGAACCTGCAAAATCCATTACCATGCGTGATATTTTTTTTCATAGTGGTCCTTCTTTATATGCGCAATGCACCGATCCTTGATGAAATGCTTGGTCGTTTGTTTCTCTGAGGCTCAATTGCTTGGTACATCTTCTGAATAGCAAATACCCAGAACGATGCTACAGCGCTGGGGACATGCAGACCAATGTGTTCCGAGAGGGTTTGCACCAAGAACAGCTCATTTCAAAGCCATCTTCTACCGCAGATGGCTTGAAATAAAACAACTTTGATATCTAGGCGACCTATTTCTCAAAACTATTGTGATTACTCTGTGTGTCTCTATGTGGAGGGGATCATCTGGATAAAGGAAAGAAGAGACATGGTTGTGCTTTCTGGGACTTCAAATCCTAAAGTCATCTCTGGCTGAACAGGACAACAGATTTCAATGGCTGTTATTTCAGGAGGTGCCACTTTCCCAGTTTCTGGAATGAACTCACCCAGGGTCTCTTCAAATAAGCTCCCCCTATTCCAAAGGCTTCAGAGGTGAGACTGCGGATGGCTTTGAACACTCCTGAGTTATAGAAACATAGGAGGCCTGAAGCTATCCCATCCAAAAGAGCCAGAACACCATGGTTGCTGTATTCAGGAGTCTAATTTACCTCTTACCCCTAAAGGATTGCCTCTATCTTTAATAGTCTTTTTTTTTTTCTAAAAATGCAAAGCAGTGTATTTGATGACAAAGGAGATCCTTGTGGCTTCATGGCTTCCTTTCCCTATTCCCAATGGTCCTGGGAAGCATGTGCTTGGTATGTTTCCATGCCCCATCATTTAGGAGTACACAGCACACGGGGTGGCAAAAGGACAGGACACTGTAGAATAAATAAAAGAGTGTGAGGTCATCTACCTTGTATCCTCAAGACTTGGCTCAATGATTCATACATATTAGTAAGAGAGTAATATATTTAATTAGCTTCCTATATTTGTGACTCTATCATCTTGCTGTGTGTTGGGCACAAAGTAAATCTTCAGTTAAGTGTCAGCTTGAGTGAATAGCCCTTTATAATAAAAGGTATTTTCTGGACATTGTATTGGATCTGATTGATGTCTCTTTGGCAAGAAAAATGCTATTTCCTTGGAACTACGAAAGTACTTGGTCCTTAGAACAGTGTCTTCCGGACACCTTCGATAGCTTTCCTATGAGGGTTCAGATTGTTCATCATCATATTTGGGTTTGTGTGAATTTGCTTTCCCTGGAACACTAAGGAAACCACCGCAGGTAGGTAAGGCAGTATTTTTAAAGCTCTGTGGTGTTCCTTCCTGCATGTCACTTGGTGGTTTATGCAGACTGCATAATGAATGAGGGAGAAGGCAGAGAAGTGATTGCTAAAAGTAACTGTCAAAGACATAAAAATGTACGAGAGAATTACCTTATGAATATTAAGAAGTATCAGCTTTTCAGTGTTTAACCAGTGATTGACCTGTTTTAAATAAGTGCCTAGAACAGGACAAGTAAGGCTCTCAACAGATAATGGTATTTTCCACCATGCCTGATGACCTGAATTCAACTCCCCGGACCTACATGGTAGAAAAGGAAAAACTCCTACAGATTGTTGTCTGACCTGTCCACACATACCTTGATAGAAACACACGCACATACATATGAATGAATGAATGAATGAATAGACTTAAAGTTACCTGTAATTAAACATAAAATGATGAAAGAAAACATCTTTGATAGTTAACTACCCTTCATACTGCAATATTATTCCAAACTGATATAAATAACCCAATGAGCAAACCATCATAGCACATGCCACCTGGAATGTGTTAGACTCTAATAGAATAGACATATTCCATTAGAATCTTTTCTTTTTCTTGTCAAACAAATGTTCCTTATTTTTGAAAGAGTATTTTACATGATCTCTGTATTAACTTGAAAAGTTTCCAGTTAACACACGTGGGAGGTGTCTGGTTTATAGAATTGAATTCTATTTTTTTCTTTAACGATGAAATCTTTTTTTCACAGAGTGTGCAGGAAATTAGAACTATTTTTCTTCTTAAAGATGTATACAAGCAAGTAAGCAGAGGTTAAAATCATAATATTATACCAGGTTAGAAATTCCTGTAAGATGCCTGGATGCTAAATGCTATGTAAATCATCACATTAGCATCATCTTACATACATAGGGATGTTGGTTCTCTGTGGATGAATATGCAACAGGGTGTATTTTTTTCCTCTCTAGTCTGATGATGAGAGAAAGAGAGCATATAGTACAAATGGCTTAGAAAGACCATAACCAGGGACTATAAAATGTATCAGGAAAAAAAATAAAAAAAAAATGTATCAGGTATTTTCTAAAATTCTCTATCTCCTTTAATTGAAATCAAATATAGATCATGCGTGGTTACATTTTTCTTTTTCTTTTTTCAAAGTTCAAAGATGTCACGAAGCCTATGATCGAGGTATTTTACCCCTCCCCAAATGCCTCTCTGATACAATGAAACTATCTCACTTCTGTGAGAGTAGGGCAAGTTCTCCTGAATAACCTGAAAGAGAGCCACAGAGGGAAAAGAGGGGTACAAATCAGAGTAAACCACAGCTATTTACTGCCTTCTGCATGAGTGTGCGTGCATGTGCATGTGCGTGTGCGTGTGTGTGTGTGTGTGTGTGTGTGTGTGTGTGTGTGACTGTGTTTGTGTGTGTGCATGTGTGAGTGTGACTGAGTATGTGACCGGTATGACTGTGTGTTGTGAGTGCAGGTGTGTTTCTACATCTCCAGTGCACTCACGTGTTCATGCATATTCACATATGTGTGTGGAGGTGACATGGGAGACAGGGGCTAACATCAGGAAGTCTTCCTCGATTACCTTCTGCCAAATTTGCTGAAGCAAGGTGTCTTAACTGATCTCAGAGCTCTCTGATGACCAGTTTAACTAGCCAGCTTGCTTTAATATGCCATCTCTGTCTCCCAGGCACTGTAATTGGGTACATTTGTGTGCATTTGGGGCTGCCATGACACGTAAAATTTACGTGGATTCTAGAACTCCAACTCTGGCCCTCATGCTTACATACAAGTACTTTACTGGCTAAGTCATCTCCCCAATACTGTCTCTTACCATTATAGTAGATTTTAGCAGGTATAAAGATAATATTGCACCTATAGACCAAACCTGAAATAGGAATTATTTATATTATGTAGTTTTACCCTCTCCCTCACCATACCGCCCCCCATCTACTCCTCGGAAAGGGTAAAGCTTCCCATGGGGAGTCAATAAAGTCTAGCACACCACTTTGAGGCAGGACCAGTGCCCTCCCCACTATTTCTAGGCTGAGCAAGGTATCCCTCCAAAAAGCATATACCCCAAAAAGTCAGTTCAAGTACTAGGGATAAGGTTTACGTCTGGGTTTTCTTGGTGAAGGTGACCAATGTTGCAGATGTTCAGGAAATCATAGAGAGGAATTTTCAACAAGAAAGGCTACTTGTTGCACAAAGAATGAATTTTGCTATTTGTTTTCATAAATTAGTTGACCTTTGCTTTGTGTTTTTTGATGCTGTAGTCATAGATATATCAACAGATACACTGGGATTTATTACTGACATTTCCTTAGGGGAGTTGAGTTTCCTTGTTATGAAGTTACTCCCTTTAAACCCACCAGAATGTATTTTTTTCCTGGTGTTCATGTATCACTATGGGTTTATTTATTTATAAAGTTTGCTTTTATATTGCATATGCTATCCCAAATACAAATGCATATTTTAAAAAGATTTAATTTAATGTGTATGTGGGAGAGAGGAGAGGTATGTGCAATGGAGTGTGGGAGCCCATGAAGGCCAGAAGAGGGAATCAGGTCAGTTATGGGCAGGTATGAACCTCTGTATTTGGGGGCTAGGAGCCAAACCCCAAGCTTTGTCTGCAAAGTTCTTAGCTGTTGAGCAATCACACCGGCCCAACACATGTGCATTTCAAATTATTCATGACTTTACATAGTATGTTCTCTAGACAGCCTATAATGTTTCTTCCTTTCTCTGTCTGCTCCGGCTTTTCCCCAAGTGGACTTGCTTCGATCTTTTAATTGATATGGTTACTTCACCCAGGTTTACTGAGTTGCTGATGCTTGTATTTATCTGCCACTAATTATGTTTTTGTTAGCCCAAGAAGTCCTGTATTTACTTTTTTCTTCCTTTCTTTTTGTTTAGATTTACAGGAAACAAAATCATTCTATTTATTTATTTTTTAATTCATAAAATGATGAATGAAGTATCTTAGTATTAATTGCAGTCATTATGACATATTCTTATTCAGATTTCAATTTACATGCTTAACTCCCTGATAGTTATTAAAATCATATTTATTCCTCTTGAACTGTATAGCTAGATTCTGTACAGTTTTGTGAATTGTGCTTGTACATCTCATCAGAAATACATTTTCAAATAATTATTCTTTATTTACAATGTGCCCAGATGTTTGCCACATTTTCTTGCCCCCTTTTCCATCTTACCGAGTCTATCTTGTGCCTGAAGCACACGTCATCTGCCTTGCCTTTGATTCACTCTCATTTCTCTCTTCTGTGCTTTGGGTTTATCTTAGAGTCCCACTGAGTCACTCCCTGCTATTACACTCATCCTTGAAGGGGATCCTCAGTAAGTACAGGTTTCTAATTTAGCAATTACTCATTTTCAACTTACTGGAAACACTAGGCTGATGTCTTCATTCCCAACGCTGCATTTTATCATTTGTGGATTTAGCCCTTTAGCGTCCCCTGACAGCAAGTTAGATTTCATTGCCTCTTTATCTTTGATTCTTCCTGGTATACTCCAGATGTCTTGACTTTGTGGATTGGTGTGTTTCATCAACAAACAATTTACAGCAAATTTAGACGTAATCTCTGCACATATTGCCTTGACCCAATATTCTCTTAGGTCCTCCTTCTTTGTTTCAAGTCAGCATGAAACTGACTTTCATGCTGTGTCCTCTTATATTTTAAATCCTCTAAAGTTTCTCTCTTGCATCCTTTCCCATTTTTGGTCTCTCCATGCTTCAGACCTATCCTTTTTCTTTGCTTTTCTTTCTCTTGTAAACCTCTAATGGGAGTATCTATTGATATTTTACATTTGGATACTACATAGGTAAGTTTGATAATTTTTATTTTGCTTTCTCCTTAACGTTCTTTATCTTTTAAAAATATTTCAAATGACCTTTTAAATTTTCTGATGTTGGATTTTGTCTTCTTGAACTGACTATACGAGGGGATACATTTTGCTGAATAGTTTCTGAAGTCCTTGTGTGCCTTGAGCGCTCTTGACTCTGCCAACTCTCACATTTTCTGTCTTCTCCGTGGGCTCTTCTCTGATCATGGCTGAACATGGTATTTTCTTTCCTTTTTTTCTTTTCAAATATATTTGTTTTAAAATCATAATATATTTAAATTATTTCCTCTTTTTGCTTTCTCTCAGCCATTCCTATATAAGATTGCTATTAAAATTTGCCCCCCCATTTCTTTTACTGTTACACGTTACACACACTATATACATATAAGAGTATATATACATATATATATATATATATATATATATATACAACTTGTTCCGCTAATATAAAGTTATTTGTATGATTTCCACATGGTACTGGATAACAACATATTTGCTCTTCGTTGGAGGAGACTATATCTCATGCACTCAGTATTCATTAGCTTCTTCTAGGTTTTTGTCTATGTTTGAGGCCAAATGAAACTCTCTTCTTCTATGTTACCTTGTTTATTGTTGTTGTCTTCTTTAGGCAGCAATTTTTCTAATACTCCATGGGTATAACTCCTCTGATATTTTTAGAAACCTTTCTGGTGATATTTTTATCTTCATATTTATACAATTAAACCTATTATTCAGTATTCTGTTCTTTTTTATTATTAAAAATTTCCACCTCCTCCCCTCCTGCCATTTCCCTCCATCTCCCACGCTCCCCTTCCCTCTGCAGTCTAAAGAGCAGTCAGGGTTCCCTGTCCTGTGGGAAGTTCAAGGTCCTACCCCCATCTTGAATTTTGCATGCAAATGGATGGAAATAGAAAACACTATCCTGAGTGAGGTAACACAGACCCAAAAAGATGAATATGTTATCTACTCACTCATAAGTGGATTCTAGCCATAAATAAAGGACATTGAGCCTATAATTCGTGATCCTAGAGAAGCTAAATAAGAAGGTGAACCCAAAGAAAAACATAAAGTTATCCTCCTGGATATTGGAAGGAGACAAGATTGCCAGGCAAAAATTGGGAACTTGGGGGTGGGGGTGGGATGGGGGAAAGGGGAGAGGGAGAGAGAGAAGGGAGAAGGGGAGGATGGGAAGAGCTTGGGGGGATGGGATGGTTGGGATGGAAGAAGGGTGGATATGGGAAAAGGGAAGTAGATATCTTAATTAAGGTAGCCATTTTAGGGTTGGCAAGAGACTTGACTCTAGAGAAGTTCCCAAGTGTCCAAGGAGATGTCCCCAGCTTGTTCCTTGGGCAGCTGAGGAAAGGGTTCCTGAATTGGCCTTATCCTATAGCCACACTGATGAATATCTTGCATATCACCATAGAACCTTCATCTGGCAATGGATGGAAATAGAGACAGAGACACACATTGGAGCACTGGACTGAGCTCCCAAGGCCCAAATGAGGAGCAGAAGGAGGGAGAACATGAACAAGGAAGTCAGGACTGCGAGGGGTGCACCCACCCACTTCGACGATGGGGCTGATCTAATGGGAGCTCAGCAAGGCCAGCTGGACTGGGACTAGTGGAGCATGTGATCAAACTGGACTCTCTGCACGTGGCGGACAATGAGGGCTGACTGAGAAGCCAAGGACAATGGCACTGGGTTCTGATTCTACTACATGAACTGGCTTTGTGGGAGCCTAGTCTGTTTGGACACACACCTTCCTGAACGTGACATTTTCATAGAACATTTTGAGCTACTCCATCCCTAGTCACATGCTTCCTGCCTCTTTCAGGCTTGTGATTTATGTCAATCTGGAAACTTCATCTAAATTTAGGATTTGAGGTCTTTCCTGAAGTCACGAAGACGACTTATAGTCAGGTTGCTTTCTGTGGTGGTTTGAATGAGAATGGTCTCCATGGGCTCATATATTTGAATGCTTTGTCACTTGGGAGTGAAGCTGTTTGAAAAGGATTAGATTAGCACATTAGAAGGTGTTGTTTTGTTGGATTAAGTGTGGTCTTGTTGGGAGTAGTGTGTTACCCAGGTGGGTTTAGAGATTGCAAAAGCTCATACCAGGTCCAGTGTTTCTCTGTCTGCCTGCAGATTAGGATGCCAAGCTCTCAGCTACTGCTCCAATCTCAGGCCTGCCTTCCGACCACCATGCTCCACATCATGGGGAGAATAGACTAACCCTCTGAAACTATAAGCAAGCCCTATCTGAATGGTTTCTTTAGTAAAAGGTGATTTGATCATGGTGTCTCTTCAGAGCAATAGAACAGTAACTATAATTTTCCTTTATGCTTGCTTCGGGGTGTGACATCCTTATCCTAAAGCGAGGATGGGTCATCTAGACTCCAGCTCTGTCTGCGTCACCCCCATTTATCTACCAGAAAGTCATGTTACCATTTTAGCTGCCTCTCCTAAATCAACAGACACTATAAATGTAAATCCCCAAAAGTCTTGTGTTCTTGGTTGGGTTGAGAGCTTTTATCAATCCCAGATCTTCACCTGGACATTTTTTGTAACGTTTTAAACTGTCTTTTTGGGGAGGATTGGCCTGGATCATCCTATCTGAAATTAAGTTGTGTCCTCACTGCAGTGAGAGTTCTTACTATTTTTCCTGCTGTCTATTTCCTGTCATGTAAAAATGGGAAATACACGATTGTTTGGAGCATTTTAAGTAAATTGATGTATACAGTGCTTCAAGAGGAATAGCAATTGTATCGTGAATGTTCATCAAAATGTAATGTATGTTAGTTTTCTTAATGTTTTTGTTTACTAAAACTACCTCAAGTGAAAAAAAGCCTGGATGTCTGCATCATCGAATTCTTTGCTACAGATATTTAATGTAAGCTATAGTAACTTGGTTTTACATGGTGTGTAATTTTACATGGTGTGTAATTAATATGCAGGATCACTGCTCAGCACAGGCAAGGTTTTATAGTTCTCTTTATTCTCACTCTCCCTTACCAAATACATTTCCAAACCATTAGCTATATTCCTTAAAGGAGCGCTGCCTAAGTAGCATCCATTGGGTTTATGAACTCAACATAACTCTAGGGATTTATTTTAATCTTTAGCATTCTTGACAGGGTGACTGCTCAGGATTTTACTTGGAAAAAAGAATAGGATGTATCTGTCTGTGAGGGGAAATGCGAATACGAATTCATCCTTGTTTTCTTTCTGCATTTAAAGGCATGACCATTATTTCCACCAGAGTAGAAGGGGCTGTGTGGTTAAGCTGTCTAAATCAAGATGGATGAAGGAGCAGCCAAGTGAAACATCCAATTCCTCGCTCTATGTGTAGACTCCTCCTCCCTCCACTTACTGATATTGGCCAGGCATTTTCTGATGTGAGGAAGACACACAGAGAAGGGAATACATGAGCACTGAATAGAAGGACTCTGGTATTTGTTCCTATTTTCTCAGTAGATTTTATATAATTTTAGAAGGGTGTCTATTAAAAACTGTCACTATTTTCACACTAATTTTTTTTTAATTCGGTAGCAGAAATTTAGGAGAAATTTTAAAAGTGGTAAGTAATCGAATCTAGTCATTTAATGGATATAGACACTGTGACCCAAGAAGTATAAACTGCTTTGTCACTGACAGAATTGGCTGAATTGAATCCCTGATTCTAGGACAAATTCAGGGAAAGCCTTGATTCAGTGGTCTGGGCAGCTATTTCCAGGAACGGGTAGGAAAGTGTGTAGTGGTGACTTCTGTGAGGTGCAGCTGAAAGGAAAACCTGGAGTCTGAGAAGACCGTTCAGAGCAGGTGTAGGACACTGGAAATAGGACGGAACGTCAAGGTCAGAAAAGAAGCTTCAAGTCAGAAAGCAGTTCAATCCGCAAGACGGAATCTAATGTTCTGGTTGTAAGTCCTAGATGAAAGCTAAGTTCCTGGGAGGATGTCCTAACATGGCATAAACTCTACAGAATATGTTTAACATATGTGCAGTATTTGTGTGTGCTTGTGTGTGTGTTATGTCTTATATGTAGTGTATGCATATGTGGCACATGCACATGAGTGTGAGATACACGTGTGTGGAGGCAAGAACAGGATGCTAGGTGTGAGTGTCTTCCTTTTCCTCCGTCTGCCTTATCGCTTTCAGACAGGGTCTGCCCCTGAACTGGAAGCTCACTGTCCCAGCTTTATGATTCTGCCTCTTTCCTCTCTAGTGCTGGAGTAACAAGCACTCACAGACACGGGCACTCACAGACACGGGCGCTCACAAACACGGGCGCTCACAGACAGGGACGCTCACAGACAGGGACACTCACAGACAGGGACACTCATAGACAGGGACACTCACAGACAGGGACACTCACAGACAGGGACGCTCACAGACATGTGCATTCACAGACACAGGCACTCACAGACACGGGCACTCACAGACACGGGCACTCACAGACACGGGCGCTCACAAACACGGGCGCTCACAAACACAGGCGCTCATAGACAGGGACACTCACAGACAGGGATGCTCACAGACAGGGACACTCACAGACATGTGCATTCACAGACACGGGCACTCAAAGAGAGGGACACTCACAGACACAGGAACTCACAAACATGAGCACTCACAGACACGAGCACTCACAGACACAGACACTCATCGACACGGGCACTCACAGACATGGGCACTCATAAACATGACACTCATAAACATGGGCACTCATAAACATGGGCACTCACAGGCTTTTGTACTTGGTGCTGGGGATCCAACTCAGGACCTCATGCTTGCGTAGCAAGTGTTCTACCCCACTGACTTGTTTCCCACTCTCTGATAACTATATAACACCTATCATTTATTAAAGCTTTCAGTGGCAGACAAGTCACACCCTTTGCCTCATTTAATATTCTTAGAGACCCAGGTGTTCACTGATAACATTATTCTTTTTTTGTCAACATGGAAATTGAAGCTTAAGAAAGCTGGATTTTCCCCCAAAATCATGTAGACATCTGTTTCTTTAACCTGTCTATTTGTTACCGACATTCAGTCCTTCCCTTGTGGTCTTTAGCATCCATTTTCTCTACCAATAGAGAAGAAAGGAAATTTATCCCTCCCCTTCACTGCTGAGTTAGTCCTCACTTCCAAGCAAAGCTTCCAATGCCAAACTGAAAACTAGTTGGGTAAAATAACAAACAAGTGATTAAAAAGACCATTCCAACTTATGATAATCATCTGCTTCATTATGACATTAAAAGCTATAGGCCAAGTCTTGACTGTGTGCTTCCCTAGCCACTGACACAAACATCCGTCTTCTTGGCCTTAATCATCATCTCTGTGTGTGCCATTGAGCTCATGGTCTGCAAGCTGTCATGAATTTTTAAAAGTTATTTCTCAAGGTAGATCCAACCGGGTGATGTTGTTTCTAGTTGTTTTTTTAACATTTTGTCTTTTCGATATCTGTCACTAATATTCAGAAAGATTTAAGGACCTATTACTGGTTTAAGTAAGAAAGAGCATAGAGTCTCTCTTCGACTCTGATCAGCAGCCTTCATTTGCTGCCGAGACACATGCAACTGCCTCAGAAATCTGCCTCAAGATGTAAAATAATACTACTGTACATTTGCATAATGTAATTATGTTTTCAGAGCTGGTTTCTATCACATCTATCATTTTATTTTATACTTCCCTTTGGCAGAGCCTGGGTGAGCTCGAAATTCGCGTTGCCATAATAATATCGAACTGAACACCATTAAAACACTGGTATGGGGATAAAAGTGCAGCCTTCGTTTGTGCAACTCTGCATAAGCTGCTTTCACATAAGCAATCTTCATAAGATAGCACAGTTTCCATCATCGTTGAATTGCACACCAGCAACAGAACCTCAGAAATCATTAATAATCAACTTTTCTCAAGGTCACAGCTTGCGTGTGAAAAGGCGTGACTGTACTTGGGTCCTCTTGATTTTTCACTCGACTTTCAAGTTTTTCTTCTTCCTGAAATTTTACTTTATATTACACTTATACCTCTTGATCTTAGGGTGTTTATTGGGCTTCCCTTTTCTGGTAGCTCGTGCATCTGTCCCAAGAGTCATAAAAGTGCATGCTGCAGCAGAGTATCATGTCTCTGTAATATTATAATGTATCCATGATATTCACAGGATTATTTTTATCATTTTCATTCATGTGTTTATGTCTATGTGCAGAAAAGTCTGTCCTTGTGAGTACATATTTCCACAGAGGCTCCAATCCCCTGGAGGTGGAGTTACAGGTACATGTGACCCATCTCATGTGGGTATTGTGAACTGAACTCTGGTTCCTTGGCAGAACAGTAAATGTGCTCTTAACTGCTAAGTTGTCCCTTTAGTACCAGGAATATCTTTAAGAGGTATTGCAAATATACATTACTTTAAAAATAAATGAAGGTTTATTTTAGTGTCTATGTGCATGTATGAATATGTATGTCTGTTAGCATATATGCACATGTCTATGTGCATTTGGAGTACAGAGGAGGGCGCTGGATTCCTCAGAGACGGTGCCATTAGCATATTCAGGACACCTAGTGTCTTATATTTTTTGTTTCTGTGACAAGACACCATGATCAAAGCAACTTGTAGAAGAAAGCATTTAATTTGAAGTCTATGGTTTCAGAGGTTTGGAGTTCAAGATCATCATTGTAGGGGCATGGAAGCATGCAGGCAGAATGATTCTGAAGTAATAGCTGAGAGCCACATCTTGATTCAGAAGCACATAGCAGAGAGTGCTAGCAGGGAATAGTCTGAGCTTATGAAAACCTCAAAGCCTGCCCCCTAGTGACACACCTCCTCCAATAAGGCCACACCCCCTAGCCCTTCCCAAATAGTTCCATCAACTGGGATGCAAGCATTCAAATATGTGCGTACAGGAGCCATTCTCATTAAAACCACCATACTTAGCTGGTTACATGTGTTCCTGTATCTGAACCCCAGCCTCCACGATTGCATACCAAGAGCTCCTAACCACTGAGCTATCTCTCCAACCCTTTCCTGGTTTGAGGTAGAGAACAATTGTTGGTAACATCCAGACTAGAGGAAGACTTTGCCATTTCTCTGAGCTCCATCCAGAGAAAGCATTGTCATTCCCATAGACCTAAGACATTGAAGTTCTTGATATGGTCATTCTCATGTCAACAATACATATTCTCTTTATCTCTCTCCACACAGAAGTATCAGGAAAAAAACACCATCACTTTCAACCTGTCTTTAATAAGTTAGCCATGTAATTTATTTCTATAAGACTTCTTTTTTGAAAATATTTTGAGAATTTCCTACATAATCTGAATTTTAGGGTTTTTTCCCCATAACCACAGATACTCAGTCAGAAATATTGCCTTACAGATATTGACAGTTAGGATACCTCTAGTGCTTGTCTATTGGAAACCACCATAATGGTGAGGTTAGCCTTATTAGAAAATCATTCTCCACATGGGCTGTTACATCTACAGAATAAATTCCTAAAAGGACTATGTCTAATTCAGTTTTAAAACACATTGCCAACTTTCTCTACATAAACTTAGACAAGTTTACACTCCCACCAGAAAGCAGGTGTGTTTCTTTACATCTACACAAAATAGTGCACTTTAAACACAAGACTTTTTAATTCTGTGTAAAAATATACAATTGTAGTTTCACAGTCAGTCCTCATAGTATATACATAATATACATATACATACACAAGTTACATATATGTATATATATATTGTTTGACTACATACTTATGATGTCATGCACATGTGTATACTTAGCTCATCAACTATATTTGAGTAACTTGTTAATGAGCCTCCCTTTTCTTTTTCCTAACCCTGGGATTACAAGTAAAAACCATGACATCTGCCACTTTTAAATTAATTCTTTGTGAATTCCATACAGTGTATTTTAATCATATCCACCCCCTCACAAACTGTTTTCAGATCCACTCCTACCCAACTTCATGTTTTCTTTTTAAAAATACTAGAATTTTTATTTACTTTTAGTTTTGAGATTATAATATGAATACATTTCTCCCTTTTCTTTCCTCCCTTCGAACCTTTCCATATACCCCTCCTGGCTCTCCTTTAATATCATGACCTCATTTTCACTAATTATTATTCCATGCATGCACATGTATGAATATACACATATATTCCTAAATATAACCTGTTCAGTCTGCATAATATAACTTATATGTATATTTTCAGGGCTGGCCATTTGGGACTGGATAGAAAATCAGCTTGCTCTTCCCTGGGAAACTCCACTTCTCCTGCTCCCGGTCTTCCTCATTTGCCAATAGTTCTTTGTGTACCATTGTAGTGTTGAGGCCTCATGTACTTTTCTCTGTTTCCAGTTTGGCATGTTCACTGGTGTCTTCCTTGTTCAGCTCATGTCTGGCTGGTCACATTGATTCCTTTACAGGTGTAACTTCTGACACTTTAAATATCATCCAATCTAATTTGTGTGCTCCAACTAGTCAGGTTTGCAGCCCGCCTTGTAGTGTGGTTGGCCTACCAAGAGTCACATCATTACAGAAAACACACTCTTCTTTTCTCAGAAGGTATCATATGCCCAGAGCTCCTCAGGTAGGGGTGGGACTTGATGCCCACCTTCCGTCCACCATGCCTGATATTTGTCTATGCTGAGCTTGTTCAGATCTTTTGCATGTTTCACAACCTCTGTGAGTTCCTACACACAGCTTCCCTTTTGTACACAGAAAACAATGGTTTTGTTTAAGTCATGTACTACTTTGACTATTGCCTCTTCAGTGAAGACACAGTGAGCCTAGGGGAGACCTGTATAATACAGATGTCCTCTCTAGGGCTAAACACTCCTCAGTCTCTTGTTCTCTACACATGGACCAGTTGTGGTTCTCTGTGTTGATTGGCATTTACTGCAAGAAGTTTCTCTGATGAGGACTGAGAGATGCACTGATCTATGGGTAGAGCAATGTCATTAGGAGTCCTTTTATTACTATGTCCATTTAGCCAAGTAAT
Source organism: Myodes glareolus (assembly GCF_982192425.1). Classification (NCBI taxonomy): domain Eukaryota; kingdom Metazoa; phylum Chordata; class Mammalia; order Rodentia; family Cricetidae; genus Myodes; species Myodes glareolus. The sequence goes on from NC_142038.1 coordinate 43,696,597, forward strand.
AACAGAAAGTTCTCTCTTCGGGCCCATGTACTCTATAGGCACCAATTCTTGATCTGTTAATGGTTCCAGGTATTGTAGAACAGTGGAGAAAATATGGGGAGGACTAACAAATACTATAGATCCAGCTCAGGTCCCCGTACTTACAAGGCAAACACAATATAGACTGACATATCTCATTGTCTTCTCTTTGATTTAGCAGTGGATTTTTAAAAGGCAAATTGCAAATTCATAATTGTATACATGCTCTCTTTCCATGCTCTGTATAAAATTGAATGAGATCACCCCAGTGCTACACTTCATCCATAGGTCAGCTGGTCACAACACTTCTGCCCCAGTATTGAGCATAGATCTCACTTTGTCAAATTTTCTCACTTTCAATATCTCAAAGGTGAAAGCCAAGGTCGGCAGGGCTCAGTCAAGGGTCACTGGAGGCCTTTAACTTGTTCCCTATTTGGCAGGTTACCATTCTGTCTCAGAGTGAAGTCTCTGAATTCCCAGCTAGCTCCAGGAAACTACTACCTACATGCCGAAAACAAGTGACTTGCAAAAACTGTGCACTTCAAATTCAGCTTGATCCGTAGAAGTCATGCATGCATCTTAATAGGTTGATTGAGGAACCAAGAAATCAAAGGACAATTATCATTAAGAGTAGAGATATAGTCTGTCTTTCCATATCAACGCACATCTTCTTCCAAAGAGATGTTGCACACGTATCCTGGGCAGAGCTGATGATGAGATGAAATTATCCTCACTGATTTGTGTGCAGATGTTTGCCTGCAATGTATCATTCTCACTCTGTAATGGTATGGGTGCTGTTTTCTCTGCCTAGCTCCATCATGTCAATACAGTACCCTTTTGAAACACGAAGAAATCCAGCTCCCACAGGGCCCTGAATGGCTTTGAATAGTCACGCGAGGTGTTAAATCCCTGGAGGAGCTTCCTACCTCCATACGGTATAGCCTGTACTCAAAGTCACAATAAACCATAATGTCAGCTACACGTGAAGATTGACAGCTGTATTTAGAAGTCACGGAAGTGAATCCTCTTCCATACTTCTCTGTTGAGTCATGACTGTGCAGATTGATTAGCAAAGGGACTCCACAAGGAGGTCAATTGATCACCAATATCGAATGAGGTCTTGTCGAAGAGTGAATCATACTACTCATTGATTGACACCTCATTCCTTGCCTACTGCTAATGCTTGAGACCCCTCTCCCTCCCCCCATTTATTTTCTTGGCAACACAGGCCCAGTAGTGAAACACAATGAAAGAAACGGAGAGAGAATGAATTATTCCACTTCCTGGCGGCTGGCAATTGGATCACTGCATTGGAGTGTTTGTCTGGTGAGAGCGCCTCCCCCTCAGGTGACAGCCTCCTGTGCCTTCACTCTTAAGACTCTTACGTCGCTGGCAGCATTTGTGAGAGTGGTCCACACTCACGAGCTAACCACTGTCCCTCAAGACCTGAGGTCTCGATACCATGGCTGTGGGGCTGGGTTTCGGCATATTAGTGTAGGGGAGGGCATACTGGCAATCACACCACAACAGAGTCCCATCAGGGTCGCTGGAATCCATTTCTTGCTAACTAGCAGGCTTATGCTGAAGCCAAGGATGCTTTCTTGTTGCTTACACTGACCTTGAAAGTGGGTAAAGGAATCAGCATTCCTGATCTCTTTAAAATGCACTGTCCCACATCTCAGACGCAAACCAGTTTCTCTGACTGTGGAGTCAATAAACCTACTCTTTGGCTGTCATAAAAGGGACTCCCTGTTTCACGTGTCCCAACATCAAAGACAAGGCCATCCTCAGTTTCTCCTTTCTCCTGAAATGAAGCACTTACCAAATGTTCTGCACTTTCCCTCCAAGCAATGAGAGAGTCCATATTGCTGGAAAACATCATCTTAGAAGACGAGAGAGCTCCAGAAGTGAGGAGACAAGGGAGTTGAAATCACAGAGAGGAAAGAGTTTGTCTGAAGACCTGCAGTTGCTTTCCCCCTGGAGACCTGCTGACTCTTGAAGGCTCTAGCTAGGATCTAAAAGCCTGAGATTGGCCTTGATCAGAAAGCAGGGAGGATATTCAGAAACTCTCCAAAGCAAGCAAACAAATAAAGTCAAGCTGAATCTCCCCAAACAGACACCGAATTCTAAGGCTGCTACTGTCTCCTCAAATACCATTTTCTTCACTTCCTGATTTTCTCCTACAAATCCCATGTGGTGCTTGTAAGACCTTCTCAATCTGATTTCTGTTGTAACCACTTTAATTATTTTTTTAATCTCTGTCTTTTAATTTATACTATTGGGTAATTTCTGCAGCTCTATCTTCCAGTTCTCTGTATCTCTATTCTCTGGTTCCCACCTAATGTTTATCTCCATGTGCTTTCAGCTAAGATGTTTTTGACTTTTTAGAGTTCGCTTTGTTTTTAATGCTCTTTGCCTTGCTTATACATTCAATCCTTATTGGACTCTTAAATCATTCTGCCTCCCTAATGTCTAATAATTTCCAAATATGGTTGTCTAAGGGTCTAATTTTGCCACCAGCTACATTTTCTCCAGTAAATTTTCTGCTTTTGAGATGTATACAAAAGAAGTTTTTGAGGTCTGTGTGAAAGTGGGTTTTTGAGGAATTTTTTCCTCTGTGTTGCCGAAAAAAGTAGTCTTTCAAGGAAATACTTTCTACTAGTACAGGCAGTGTGCATTCAGGCCAGACACCACTGTGAAGGAGGGCTTTAGTCTGCACATCTTAGTTCCTATTTATCTTAAAACCATGTGTGACGGTTAATCTTCATTGTGAGTTTGATGGGATTTAGAATCACTGCAGAAAAAAACTCTTTGGTTTCCAGAAAGGTTGATGCATGGCCCAAGACAGTCCTTCTCTCTTCATTATGGTTCAGAGAAACCGAAGGGTTGGACAGAGCTGATTTAACTGAAGAGTTAAAGCCACACCTAAATGTGGGTGGCACTATCCAGTGAACTGAGGTCCTAGACTGACTGAAAGGAAACCTCCCTCCTCCTCCTTCCCCCCTCGCCCTCCTTCCTGACTGTGAATGCAATGTGGCTGTCTTACTATTCTGCTTCCATGCCTCTCCACCACCATGGACAGTACTCTTGAAGTGTGAGATGAAATAAACCCTTCCTTCATTAAACTACCCTTTTCCACGTATTTTGTCACAGAAGTAAGAACAGCAACCAATACCCCATATATGCAATCTCTTTAGGTTTCTGTTATTGCCTTTTGTTGTTGTTAGTGGATCATTAAAGGTAAATGTTTGAGGTGGATAAAATGTTCTAGAAAATCTTTTCTCAATGCCATCCTCCTGACCAAGCCTCTCCTCCTATACCAGCCCTGCTTACCTCTCTTCTGAACCTCATTGCCTGTATCTACCTCCAATGTAAAGACTCTTTTTCTCATGGCCCTCCCATAAACATAATAACTGCCAAGGATGTAGCCTCTGAGTGTCTTCCCTTTTCTGGAAATCTCTCTTCATTTATCTTTCTCTGTTTTCACCTCAGGCTAGAGTCTGAGTCGATCTTGTTTAACAGTTGTAGTGGGGCTCTGACTGCAGCCCAGCTTGACTTGCTAGCATACCATCTGCACAGGTCACGCACATTGGCAACCCTACAGCTCATTAAGCGGATCCTTTACTTGGCTTAAACTCCCTTTCCAGCTTTCTTCCTCTCAAGTCTCCCTCATCCTACAGTGAAGCACACTGTTCAGTAGTGTTTCTTCTGCCCTGTGTAATGAGTGGCTATATGTTTACGTGCTTTATTATATTAGGAGCACAGTGTGAACTAAGGCCACGGGGAATAAGGGAGTATGGGTCAATTACAGGAGAAGGTGTGCAGTAAAGCAGATTCCACAGCATGCAATCTCATCAACAAAGACTGTGATGAATGTGGTTCAGTCCACATTGTGAAGAGTGTGGGAAAGGGGGCATTGTTTTGTGGGCCACAGGGCACCAATGACAGTACATGTTGTATTAATGGCTTCACTACCACTTGCTGTAGCTTTAAGAAGCAGAAATAAACAACAGTCCGCTGAAGTGGGACAGCATGTCATTCTCCATCAATGTTGTCCTTGAACTTTGCTGGCACTTGGTTTGCGCCTTCTGGGTTTGCTCAGCATCCCTATAGGATCATTTTCATATCAAGTCTGTGGTTGCTTAACCTCTATTGAAGCAGGAACGTGAAGAATGATAGCATCATGTATACTGGGGGAATCTCTATGGAATATTGTGATGCTCTTGTCTCCTTTAAAATGGAAGCAAATGTCATAATATTGCACTCCTATTTCTGTCACTGGATCTGCTGAGACTTTAAAATGTATCATGTAATACACAGAACTAAGGATTATTCTGCATTATCTTGCCAGAAAAAGTGTTTCAATTTTTATATAACTTATATCTCTATATAAGTCAAGGAAACATGCCAGCATTTAGAACTCAGCTTCTATAAATTTGTGTATAATAAAGTCTCTCAGCTTGTGTTCCTCTCTCTCTCTCTCTCTCTCTCTCTCTCTCTCTTTCGCACACAAACACACACACATGCACACATCCAAACACACACTATTCATTTGTGTAACAATAGGGAAAGAGAAACACAAGCCTATCTTTGCTGCTCAGAAGCGGGGAAGGAGCATAAACGTTGGGCCCAAGGCCCAGGCAAGCGATGCTGCAGTTGGAGCCATGCCATTCCTATTGCATAGGGCCTCACACAGAAGTTGATTCTTCTGGTGCTCTAGACAGGAAATATGGGAACTGGTAAAACTAAACTGCAGACTAAGGAAAACCATTAACCCAATGCCCATCATACACTTTAGCTATCTTTAGCCTAAGGAAATAAAGCCGACATTCTTTGGAGTGTTCCATCTTGTGCGGTGCTCATAGCAAAAAAAAGCCAGGCAATTTGGAGTCACTTTTCTTTATCTTTTTCACCCTATCTACTACTAAATATTTTTTTTTCTTTTAGCTGTTGTTAAAGAGCCCTTAGTTTCCTTGGATCATTGTCAGCTTTCTGAATGACCAAGTTTAGTCCAAAAACCCTTCCCTAGGCATTCAGGGCATTATCATTCACTGTGTCTAGCCTGAATCACAAATAAGCCTTCCTTACTTGAGAACAAGGAAAGAAAATCCTCTGAACACGACGTCTAAAAATGGCCACATATAAAATAAACTGCCCTGCTTGCTTGTACTTTTATTATTCTGCACCCTGAGTCAACCAACCTGCAATGCAACACCATAAACACAGCAAATGCCACAATTCCATTAAGTACCCCGTCTGTAGGTATATATTTTGTTAAAATGACCAGAAACATCATATTTAATTTCTGTTCCTTAGAAGATGGTTTAATTTCCACCTTTCATAGGTTTGTGTTTGTTTACTGGTTTGTTTCCCTGTGTCTTTCATCAGATTAACTCTGCCTTCTCAAGAGCACAGAAAAGTGACTCGGCAATGCTAGAAGAGAAATGTCTGTGGAAGGCGGAGCTTCTGAAGGGGGGCAGCCTGAAGGCCCTATCAGGGAAGCATAATCATGAAGCCAAATTACATGGTAGACCATCCCGCTGCCGATGAAAACTGCCAGCCACGTGGAGGGATTGAGGGAGGCAGGCAGGAAGAATGGCAAACAGCAGCTTTGACAAACACAGCCTATCAATTTCACTAGACAATTATGGGACCGGGAAAAATCGGGCTGGCAGTTCATTTTTCTACAGAGCCTCTCCGGCATAGGAAGGCCTGGCCTGACATAATGATGGCTTTTGGTGGAGGGACCCTTGAGGAGTCAGGCTTGCTTTATTTCAGTTGTGCAGGATGGGAATGTCAGCCTGTGATCAACCACATAGAATAGACAGGAGGCATCCAAACTGGGATCAAGCAGCTGGCATCCCCCTTGCCCTCTTTAGCCAAAATAGAGTGGTGAGGGAATGTTTGAAATTCCGGTACTTCTCCAGCATGGGCAGCAGCGACTACCAGCAGAATATTCTACCTCAAACTTTAGATCGCACAGGAATGACCACAATTTGACATCAAAAGCGTCAAATTCTAGCCTAGCTATTGTGCTCTTCAATATGAACATATTAATTGGCCCTAAAATTGTTTAATTAGCAAGGGTTTTCAATGGTTTTAAGAGAAGGCAATTATTTGAGAAGGGAAAAGATCAAGGATTTGCTTAATGGGTTTTTTGATTTTTCCAAACACAACTTTTCTGCTCAGAGATTTGACTCCTAGATTGATGTCAATTCTGAGTGTTAAAGCCCTTCAGCTAACTTTTATAATCCCTAGAAATGTTGACTTCACAGGTATAGAATTGAAGTTCTTTTATTTTTATTTTTTCCTGCTTCATTACATTTTATTTAGCTATCCAATTTATTTATTTATTTAGTCTCCCTCTCTCTCTCTCTCTCTCTCTCTCTCTCTCTCTCTCTCTCTCTCTCTGTGTGTGTGTGTGTGTGTGTGTGTGTGTGTGTGTGTGTGTGTGAGGACAATTTACAGGAATCATTTCTCTCCTTCCACATCATGCCCAGGATTAAGCTCAAGTTGCCAGTCTTGGAAGCAAGCACTTTTACCAACATTGCCGCCTCAGGGACCCTAAAACTTGAATTTAACTAGTTATCACAAAATAAACTAAGGCCCTTTAAAGAAAGGAAGCAAGTTGTGGGAAAGGTTATGTTTTTTTTTGTGTGTGATACTGAATTTCATATTCCTTTCTCTATTGTCAAAACAAAAAGATTAAGACCACTATCTTTTTCTGTCATGAAGCAATGTGCACAAACTGTCTTCTCCATCCACAGTCCCACATACACCCACCTACTTTATCCACTACTTTCAGACTCTTAAAACTGGAAAGGAAACCCTGATTTGTAAGCTGTAGCTCTGATGTAGACTGGTGGGGTGTGACTGCTCACCTTGGTGTTATCATGTCGGACTTCCAACAGTGATGGCGACAGCTAAAATGAATGGAGACAATCACTCTTGCCTGGGTTTGCATGGATTAGCCTAGCCCATCCACAGCTCCCCCGCAGGCAGAAGTTGAAAGCTGGGAGGAAGGGAGTTGAGCTGCCCAAGGTCACACAGTAGCTGCTTAGGGTTGGTCTTTCAATCTGGCTTCTGAGTTCCAGTGATTTTTACAATACTAGAATCTGCAGTTATGTCTATTGTTACCTAAGATGTAGAAAAGTATACAAATTTTACTAATTCTAGCAAGTAAAATTTGTGTATAATTTTGCTCGCTGGATGCAAATCAATGGCATAACTTTGTTCATGCTCCTTATCCATTTTTAAGTTTGCATACAACGTAATGGCCCAAAGGAATGGCACTTCCTCGCATTTGTGTTTCTTTGCCCTCCTCTTCTGCTTGTCTCCCTTCCCCCAGAATCCTGGTTGTCCTGTTTCCTGTCCCAGTAAAGAATCCTAATTACGGGACGGAAGTGGAAACTCTTATAAATTAATAATAAAAAAAATACAAAAAAAAAGACTGAAGAGGAAGGGAGGAGGGTGAGTGGGGGAGCAGGAGGGGAATGGGAGGAGGGGAGAAAGTGGAAATTTTTGAATGGAAAAATAATAATAATAATAATAAAAAGAATCCTAATTACATCATTTCTGCCATCCCTCACCTTTCTCCTAGCCCTTCCCAATTCACACTTGCCCCTCTCAGCTGCCTCCTAAATTCATAGCCTCCTCTTCTTTAATGATTGTTTATATATTCATATAAAATAAACATATAAATATAATCTGCTGAGTCTCTTCAGTGTTGCCTACATATATATGTATGTGTATATATATATGTACTATGTGTGTATATATGAGACATAAACTTATGTGTTATATGTAAGTTTAGGTAAATAAAAATAATGATTACTTATGCATTTTTCAAGAACCCTAAAGTCATTTTTCCTTTCTCCCTCCCTCTTCTGCTGTACTGTCTTTCCACCTTCTCCCCATTTCTTCCTTCATCTAACCTCTTTTCTATCATTCACCTCCCATGGTCCATCTTTACTTTCCTGTGGTTACTTCAGGTTATGTCCTGACGTACGAGGATTTGGAGCTCAAAACTGCCGTTGAGAGAGAACACGTGGCATTTGTCTTTCTGGGTTCCTCTTACTGACTCAATATAATCCTCTCTAGTTCTATGCATTTGCCTGCAGATGTCGTGATTTCTCTTTACGGGTGAATGTCATTCCATTGCACGTATGTACCACCTCTTCATTCTCCAGTCATCAACTGAAGCCTCTGGGTTGTTTCCATTCCCTAGCCTGTGAGTGGAGCAGGAAAGCTGAACAGGTGTCCGTTTTCTGTTTTCCTTTCAGTCTTTCTCCAGAGACTTCAAGTGTTCATTGTTGAGGTCTTTCATCTTCTTGACTAAGTTTCTTCTGAGATGTTTTACTTTCTTTGAGTCTATTGTTTCTTTGCTAATTTTTAGTTTGGAAGAGCTACCTCATGTGAGACTCACATCCTTAACTATCCCATTATAACTGTGTTAGTACCTATGCCTTGTTCGTGATGTTTGTTTTATGAAATTGGAAGCCTCTAGGTAAACTACACAAATATTTATGCTTCCATATTTCTTGATTAATTTTTATCTTTATTAACATGTAGAAATGCTACTTAAGGGCCCTTAGCTATTGTTTGTTCCTATGCCCATTTGAGCCCTCCAAATTGTTATTGATACTTTCTAAAAGAGGGGCTCTGAATTCTTTCTCTGACATGCAGCTATCCCAGGGACTTGGTTTCTGATATGGAGGAGTTGAGTAGTTATCGCTGAGATGTCTTCATATTCTGTTGTCTCATATGTATGATCTTTCTGGTTCTGCTTTGTGTTTATTGAGAAAAAAATCTTCCTTCCCATTTAAATGTTCCTCCTTTATGTCAATCTTTTTGCTTTTGCAGTTTTTTTGTGAGTTTCTCTGGTGGATTCTCTTCCTGTTTCCTGTTACTATTGTGAGAGGTTATGGCTGCAGCTCCTCTAACATTTAACAGTAGTCCTGTCATTGACTTGTACCAGGGGACACTATGAACCTCATGTGTCCTAGATAAGGTGCAGGGCCAGTGACATTGGCCAACTGTCTGGGAATGTCAAAATGTCAAAAAGAAGATGTTTGTAAGTCCTAAAAGCTTTTCTGGTGAGATCAAAGTTAAACATAGTAGCTTAAAAGTTAAAGTGCTAAAAATAAATCATTTAAAAAATAAAAGCAAAAGGAAATAAATAAGGAAAAATTACGCAAATAAAAACAATCAATAATGTAAAATGCTGGTCCTTAGTCAGTATTTCTTTCTCACTGGGGTAATATGGGTTCTCTCCCCTCTTGGATTTCTATTTTCTTCAGTCTTACAGGAGGCCGATGAGAACTAATAGTCTGCCTAATTCAAATAAACCAAGTCAAGTTTCTCTGCCCAGTGAGAAGGGCCTCTTGAGCATAGACTATTCTTCCAGAATTCCCTGTACTAAGGTCCGCTGGTCTCCTCCCCCAAGCCCCAAACCAATTATAGTCCTTTGCCTGGTGAAATAAGGATCTAATTTCCATGGGCAGGCCTTTCTCCAGCTCAGGCTCTGGGGGAGTCAGGCCCACCTGCCTGAGTACATTTGTGTGTCATCAAAACCACCTAGCTTGGTTCCAGAGCACATTTGTGATATAGCTTAACTTAAGCCTTGCCACGGCAGAGAGGGACTATTGTTCTCTCAGGTTCGGGTTCCTTGGCTATCCTCCTGCTTAACACTCTCGTCCTTACTCTGCTCTGGCTACTTTCTGTGTTGGCTTTTAAACAGTCCAGACCTTCTCTCCCTGAGCCTCCTGGTGCCGCTCTTGTGGCCAGATCAGTGGTGACAGCATTTAAAACTGGTTGGTAGGACCAATTGGGTAACAGCAGCAGATGCAGCCTTCTTGCTAGACTCCATCATTGGGCTGTCTGGGCACATTCATAAGAGAAGTTCACTGCTCCAAATAATGAATACTGGTCAGCAAGTAGAGGAGTTTGTGCAGTGGCTCAGTAGCTTACTCTTCCCACTTTCCCACTGGATCCTGTGATGTCTCTGAACTAAGTCAGGAGGGAAGTAAGTTACTGATCACGTCATTGGAACGGTAGAACCAGGAGAACCTGGTTTCTTTCTGTGTCTGTCCTCAGCATTCTATGACATTGCCTTATAGCTCGTGATCCCAACCTGCTATCAGGAAGTACTTCTTGGAATTCTTTCCAAATTGGTTTCTAGTAGTAAGTTTATATTATCTCTAGGACGTAACGTCGATAGAAATAAGAAATAGTTCCTGCACATTATTTATGTTCCAAGTTTGAAATGAATTGTTTCATGCCTTTAGGGTTGACGATGAGAAATCTGATGTTATTTTGGTTTTGGTGGCATGCTAGCTTTTCAGTTCGACATAAACCTAGAAATATCTGGGAAAAAGAACTTGAGTTGAGAAGATACCTCCACCAGATTGCCTATAGGCGAGTTTGAAGGGGTATTTTCCTAATTAATGATTGATGTGGTGGGCCCATACTATGGGCTATTCTGTAATCCCTGAGTGAGTGGTCCTTACCAAACTGAGCAAACCATAAGAATGCCAGAAACAATACTCCTCCATTGTCTCTGCTTCAGTTCTTGCTGCCTTACTTTCCTTCAGGGTAGATTATGATAAGTAGATATAAGCAAAAATCAACCTTTTCCTGCTTGAGTTGTTGGTCCTGTGCGTTGTCCCAAACGTAGAACCCTAAGACAGCTAGCATTTGGGAGTGTTTATATTTCCGTCATCAGTATTATTTCTTTGTTTTGTATTTTGACCTGTTGACTATATTCTGTAGAGTCTTCTCTGGTCATGTCCGTCTGCAGTTCTATGTGTCCCTTGTCTTTAGATGCTCATTTCTTGTTCAACCTTTGGATAATGTTGACTGTTGTTGTAGGGTTTATTTCAGCTCCTTCTTCTTTCCTCTTGATTCTGAGGCTTCATTGCTTCATTTCTTGAGTAAAACTCGGGGTTCTTAGAAGATTTGGTCATGCTCATTCTTGTTTTCAGGTATGTGAGCCTGAAATATCATCTTCACTTTGCCTTCCATCCTTGAGATGCATTGTTCCGTTTGTTTTTTTATTGATGATGTTTCCTACTGTTTCTTTTAATTTTATTCATTAATTCTGTCATCTCCAGACTTTCATCCACCTTGCCAACTTTCTTTTCAAAACCTTCACTCTTTTCCTTATTTCATCCTTATTATAGACATCATTGTGGTCATGAGCACTTTCTGAAAACTAGGGCTCTGTAATATTTTTAGTATTATTTTAGCTGTATCGTTATCTTTATTTCCTTATATTTAGGGGTTGTGTGTTTTTGTTTGTTTGGTAGGTCTTTTTGCATATGTTTCTTTAATGTGTTTGCATAGATGTTGGAATGAATGTGTTCTCCAGATTTATTTTCAACGTTTTCTTACTTTGTGCTTGTATGTACTATTTAACAGAGACACTAACTACAGTAACAAATACAGTGATTGGTCAGAAGTTCTGATGTTAACCTGCAGTGGGAGATATGTTTGTATCCCAGTCAATATTCAAAGACATTAGTACCACTGTGCTGACTGGCGAATATAGTTTATAGCTTTTTGTTTAGAGCTAAGAGTGTCAATGACTAAAATAGTAAAGTGAGAAGAGAACGGTCAAGGGAAAAAGGAAGGATTGTATTATGCATAAGGAAGAAAGTTTATAGGTCAGAGAGCTAAGATACAAAAGAAAAAAGGCTGAAAAATGAAGGCTTAGAGGGAGAAAGGGAAGGCATAGATGCCTATGTAGGCAGCTCTAACATAGCAGAACAATCAGAGTAGAAAAGAATAAATAAGAAATAATAGTGTTTGGAGATTTAGCTTCCTGTCAGATTATTTTATACAAGTCCCTAGCTATATTCAAAATAAATATAAAAATACAACTTAAAATAATAAATAAAAATAAGAAATCAAAGTAAATAAATGAAACCATGGAAATATTAGAAACTCAGTAGTTTTACTTGTGGAGCAGTCTGGCTCCTGTCTCCCCGAACCATCTTTTTTATCAGTCTCCACAGGTGGAAGAGAAGGCGTCTCATCTCAGGAAATCAAACAAGTTACCCCATGTATCCAACCTAATGAGAGGGATTTGTTGTCGGGAAGTCCATTTTTTCCCAGGATTCCCTGGTCTGAGGCCTCCGTACCTGCATTTCCGATTTGGTCTTTGTTATTTTGTAGTCATTCTTTCTACTCGCAGGGCCATATGTGACTGAGGTGCAAAGGGGTTGTCAGAAAACCTGCCCACTACCTAATCTCTGTCATTTTCAAGTCTCTTTCTGGCCAGGCCAATCCAGCACTTTGCCATGTTCAAAAGCTCACTTTCCATGATCGCCTATAGCTCACTCAGGCAATCACCCCCATCAGTGGAGGTGATGCCTCTCGGTTAACTCCAGGAGAATCTAGAAGGTTCTCAGGGTCAGACTTCTGCAGCAGGAGCCTTCATCTGTCCCCATTGCTTATTCTGCTAAGCCATTCAGTGTGTCTGCTGCATCTGGCCTCCGGTTGCATCTCCTCAGCCAGGACAGTCTTGCTTGTCTCCAGGATGAGGAAGAGCACCTTGCAGGCAGCTACTGCAGATGCCAGATGTGAGTGATCTGTGCTGCTTCTTTGTGGAGAAAATCCCACCCCCGCTCATGTCAGCTTTCTATAGCTTTTTCTCTTCTAGGAATGGAGTCTTTTGTTTCTCATTTAAACTCATTTCTTTCCCTAATCACACAAAGGTGGCTTCTAGTCTTATATTTTACCTGAAAATCCCTGAGATGTTTTGTAATCAGATCCAGTGATGACAAGCACCCAACTCTTCTGCTTATAGGAAGAAGGGGTGCATTTTATATTGTGATGTTTTGTGATACCTATCATCAGTGCTGACTCTGTGATTACGCTGGTCAATGTTATCACTACACCCAGCCTTTTAAAAAGTCAGACATTCTGAATCAAGCTAGTTAGCCTACTGAACCTGCTGAGATAAGGTTTTTCTTTTGCTTTCTAATGAACTCTACTCCAGGTCCCAAGGAACAACTGCTGTCCTCTCTGGTCACATATAGATTCACTCATACATTCAAATCTTGCTTTTGTTTGAAAAATATTTATTGACTACTGCACATGGTTAACTCAGTGCAGTTCGAGCATTCACAGACTTCTATCTTCCTAGCAGCGACAGAAAGCCAAACATCCGCTTAGGAGCTGTGACAAACAGTCATGCTATGTAAACATGCCCCGAGGAACAAACAGGCCTTGATCTCAGAAACCCAGTGGACTGGGGAGGGAGCTTCTTACAGCTAAGTAAGAAATGACCACAAACTGGGTAGCTTTAGATGGTAGGCGGGCATTCTCACAGCTCCGGGAGAAAGCAGTGTGTAGTCAGATGTTCTTTCTAGACAGACGGGAGTCTGCTCTTGGAGTGTAGACAAGTCATTCCCATCTTGACTTCTTCTTGTCCCCTGTGTGTCTGTGCGTTTCTGGAAAAAAATTTTCTCCTCTTAAAAGGAGAGCAGCCATTAGATGAGACCCGCCAATCTAATACATCATCTTAACTTTGCCACATGTTCAAAGTCACTGTTTTCAAATAATGTGACACTTCTGGGGAGCGGGGGATTAACCTGTCTTTGGAAGTCACAATTCTTCCTCCTAGAGAAGCTTCCTTGAGCACATTACATTTGAGATGAGGTACGAGAGTCTACAAAATAAGAGTCCTCTGTGAGGGTAGTGGGCCCGCACAGGCCCTCAGGTATGATGGGGTATCCTGCTTGAATATGTGAAGTCAAACATATCCCCCAAGGAAAATAGAAGCAAAGACTCAAAACATGGAGTATCATGTACAGAATACCCTCCTGAGAGGTATGAATACCACAAACATGATTATCCATGCAACTCCACTGCCAACCAGGTTTAGACACAATGGTTCTCAACCTTCTTAATGTTGTAACCTTTTAATACAGTTTCTCATGTTCTAGTAACCCTCAACCATAAAAGTATTTTGTTGCTACTTCATAACTGTAATTTGGCTAATTTTATGAATCATAATGTAAATATCAGATATGCAGGTTCCATGGGGGCCACAAGCTACAGGTTGAGAACCTCTGGTTTAGAGGAAGCTGGATGAGGTCAAACAGCCTTATGACACCCGGGCAGGCGACTGTTGTGGAACAGTAGGTGAAGATGCCTTACATTTGCTTATGCTGTGGAACATTGGTTTAATGATGCAAAGATGTGCTTCATTCTGTTGTTGCATTTGTTTAACTTGGTGAAGCTATGTGACTTTGCCTGTCTAAAACACCCAATTGGTCCAATTAAGAGCTGAATGACCCATAGCTAGGCAGGAGAAAGGATAGGTGGGGTTGGCATTCAGGGAGAACAAATAGGAGGGGAAATCTGGGTGAAGAAGGTCAAGTAGAAGAGAAAGGAGAAGGAGTGGACTCCAGGGGTCAGCCACCCAGCTGCACAGCAAGCCACAGAGTACGAAGTAAAGGTACAGAGAATGGTAAAAGCCCAGGGACAAAAGGTAGCTGGGATAATTTAAGTTAAGAAAAGCTGGCTGGAAACAAGCCAAGGTAAGGCTGGGCATTTCTAAGTAAGAATAAAACTCCGTGTATTTATTTGAAAGCTGGGTGGTGGGCCTCCAAAGAATAAAAGAGTAAAAAACAACCAACTATAATTGACTACTATAAGTTCTAGGTCCTCATCCAAAAACCTATTATTCTCAATGACAAACCTACTGCTCACAAAGTGAAGACAGCCATATCTTCCTCAGGCTGCCATTGTGAATATTAGGTTTGAAAATACCCATTTCAGTTTTTAAACCTTTAATGTAGAGGAACAATGTGAACAAAGATGAAAAAAAAATTCCCTGACTTTTTAAACTTGGCCCAATTTAATCAAAAATACTTCCTCGGTGAAAACAGTAGCTAGATTGCGGAGGGGAATTACAAATAACTTTCTCAATCCGTATACTATTGAAGGAAGCAGGGAGGTTGGGGATGACATTAGCATGGAATCTGGGCACAGTGGGTGCTCTGAGGGACTTCCAGGAGTCATTTTAATGGCTGACCACATGCATGCCGGGTAATGGCTAACAGTTCCTTTTCACAGTCTCAGGCAGTGCTTGAGCATTCAAAACTTGTTTCAAAAATAAAGCTCATGCAGCCAGGGATGGTTTTAGACACAAACCTTATTATAGGGGCACATCGGCACCAGCGGCTTGTCACATTAACTGCCCTTGGGAAGGCTGGAGAGAGGAGGTGACAAGAATAGGCAGGGAAAGGGAGGAAGCAGGTCAGGCTAGCGCTCCACCAACCAGCCCTGAGGCGGCCAGGGCTGGAGAGAAGCTGGACCCCTCTTGTTCTCACTCCAGACTAATCCCCTGTGAGCTGAGGCGCTGCAGAAACAGGGCCACATATGTAGCTGTCACAGCTCTAGTCGTGTGGAGAGCAGCCCAAGTCTATCATGTTCTGGCCATGCTGGGTTGGAAGCACATTCTTCAAAGACCTTCAGACACAGAGCTAAGGAAAGACCTTCTGATCTTGAGTACAGTGGAACACTTCATGTCTTTCAAAATGTTTTTGTGTACTTATACGAACACACATACACCTAGAAACTTGCATGTATGCATTTATTTATGTAAGTATGAATATAATACATGAATGGCATTATATTTTGAATATAATTATTTAGGGACTTAATCACATACTTTGAAGTACAGCTAGTCTGTTGGCCAGTGTAAATGCACCTACATATTTGAAAGTCATTGCATAGTTTCTTATAGACTTTAAACAAATGTTCTCTCTTATGTGGACATGGGTTCATGCCTAATTTTTAACTTCTAGAGCACATAGTTTGGTTACCATGAAGTCTGTCTTTAACACCTTTAGTGTACTATGAAATACATATTGTCAGGGACCAGTCATTTACCAGGGTAGGGATATGAGGTTAGAAATATAGCTAAAGAGTACAAAGCTGCAAAAATAATAAAACAGAAAAACATAGAATAGTACCAGAAGGGAGTTCCAGTGAATACTGAAATTGTCCACATTTAATTTTCCATAATCTTTTATACCCCAATACCAAAAGGGGGAAGAAAGCAACAAAAAAATTCTTTAACATGACAAAGGACAACTCGAACAGTTAATTGCTTTAACACTTTGAGGCATCAAGTCATTAGCATTGTGTTGTTTAAGCAGTGAAACCACTCTAGACCAAGTATCCCGAAGACTGCCACTCCCCAGGTAACTTCATATTACCAAAGAAGGGGCAGAAGTATGTTTGCATGTCCTGACCATCTGTCAGGATGGAATGGATCTACTTGTATGAGGCATCTTAATGTCAAGAGAGCCAAATAACCACATCCTGGTAAGAGAGTTTGGAGGTGCTCAAAAATATTGATGACCATCAGGTGGAAATAGGCTCACATTTTTGGGTCTCCACAATACATATTTGTCTCATGCTACTAAATTTAAACTCCATGTCGACAAGAACCACCTGTATGAATTGTTTTCAATGATCTCCCTTCCACCCCTAAAACTGTCTACCTTTATTGAGTAAATGTTCTGTGGCCATACTCTTGACTCCATATGCAGTAAGGTGCACCCCCATTGTCCTGTCCTTAGGTAGCTCTTTGACGACAAGGACAATCACCTCATTTCTTCTTGCTTCAGTGGAGGCACAATGCCTTACACAGCCGACAAGTTCAGTTGCTTTCAGAGGTGAACAGTATAATGCACAGTTTAATACTTGGTCACCTAGGTGTGATTCAGTGAAGTAACAACTTAGGATCCTGCCATTGTGCTACAGAGCAACTCAATGAGGATTCCTCTCAACCTCCTCCTGCTCCCTGTCTGCTCTAAGACATCATGGCACCATCTCTGTGCTGAATTCTTGCAGAAACCTCTAAGCCCAGCTCCTTGCTTCCACCCTCATGCTGTTTTTTTCTATTCTAACTAGAACAGACAGAGTAAAGTGATAAGGACCCAGTCAAATCAGAACACTATTCCTAACGTCCCCAGGGTATCACTACCCTCTTTGAGTAGAAGCCAGAACCAATTAAAAGAAGTCTAAAAGGCACAGCATGGTCTATCCATGCTGCTCTTCCATTAACGCCAGCCCTCAGCTTGGCTGCTATTCTAGCTCCCTCCCTCACTCCAGCCTCCTGACTTCCTGAAGTTCTAGGACTTGGATACTTCAACCTACTCTGGAGTCTTATACTAGCTTCTTCCTTAGGCACCCACATGGCCTACCCACTCTCTTCCAGCCTTCAAATATATCCCAGTAGCACAATTCACTCTCTGACCTACATAAATCTCTTTGGTTAACAAAATGAACATGTATTCACCATACTAAATATACACTAGAATCACTAGAATGCATAATAACTTCATACATGTACATAAAATCCTCTTATTTACTCCAAGTTAGTCCCTCTTCCCCTCCCTCATCAACATTATTTACGGTTTCCTTTCTCTTCTTAACTAGTCCCTATTCTTCCTCTGTGCTTATTCCCTAACATGTTATGATACTGCAGCACTGCATGCTTATGCTTGTGTGTAGCATGTATGTATGTCGGCTTATTGTGCGTTCTCTCAACTAATGGTAGTTCCATAAGTCAATGAAGTATTATTGATGATTGATGATTGACTCGTTTCTGACCCTTCCTGGTCCTCTTATGCCAAAAAAACAGTGCTCAGAAGTTGTCTTAGTTATTGTTGCTGTGAAGAGACACCATGACCAAGGCAACTCTTATAAAGGAAGACGTTTAATTAAAGTGACTTACAGTTCACAGGTTCAGCCCATTGCCATCATGGTACAACATGGTGGCATGCAGACAGACATGGTGCTGGAGAAGTAGCCAAGTGACCTACATCTTGCAGGCAACAGAAAGTGGTATATCTCATTGAGCAGTATCCTGAGTATATACGAGACCTCAAAGTCTACCTCTATAATGAGACACTTCCTCCAACAAGACCATACCTACTCCAACAAAGCCACAGCTCCTAATAGTGCCACTCGCTATGAGCTTATGGGGGCCAATTACATTCAAACCATCACATTCCACTCCCTGGTCGCCATAATCTCATAACCATTATCATAATGCAAAAATACATTTAGTCCAACTTCAAAAGTCCCCATAGTCTATCACAGTCTCAACATTGTTTAAAAGTCCAAAGTACGAAGCTTCTTCTGAGATCCATGGAATCTAACTGTAATTCCTCTATAAAATTAGGATCAAAAAAGCAACAGATCACATACTTCTAACATATAATGATATATGATATACATCACCATTCTGGAACATAGGGATGGGAGCGTCGTAAGGAAATGTTAGACCAAAGCAAAGCTGAAAATCAGCTGGGCAAACTTTGAACTTTGCATCTCCATGTTTGATGTCAAAACACTTGTTAGATTTCTTTTTTTTTCAAAGTTTATTAAATTATGAAAGTTTCCATTTCCGCCCCTCCTCCCAACACCTTCCCACTCCCCCCTCCCCCTCCTCCTCCCTCTCCATTCCTAAGAGCAGTCAGGGCTTCCAGCCCTGTGGGAAGTTCAAGTTCCTCCCCCCTCCCTCCAGGTCCAGGAAGGTGAGTATCCAAACAGACTGGATCCCAAAAATCCAGTATATGCAGAGGAAACCCGTCCCAGTGTCATTGTCAATGGCTTTTCAGAAAGGCTCCGGGCCAGCCACATTCAGAGAATCCGGCCACATTCAGAAAATCTGGTTGGATCACATGCTCGTTCAGTCCCAGTACAACTGGCCTTGGTGAACTCTCATTAGATCAGTCCCCTTGTATCAGTGGGTGATCGCACCCCTCGCGGTCCTGAGTTTTTTTCATGTTCTTCCTCCTTCTGCTCCTCATTTGGACCATGGGGGGCTCAGTCCGGTGCTCCAATGTGGGTCTCCGTCTGTATTGCCATCCATCGTCGGATGAAGGATCTATGGTGATAAGCAAAATCTTCATCAGTATGGTTATAGGCCAAGGCCGGTTCAGGCACCCTCTCCTCTGTCCAGAGAACAATCTGGGGATCTCTCCTTGGACCTGGGATCCCATTTATAATCAAGTCTCTTGTAAACCCTAAAATGACTCCCTTAGTTGAGATATATTCTTCCCTGATCCCATATCCATCCTTCCTCCCTCCCCCATCTCAGTCCCCTGAGTTTTCCCCATTTCTCCCCTACTCCCTTCTCTCTAACCCAAAAACACCAATGATAGCCTATGCTGGAGAGGATGTGGAGAGAGAGGAACTCTCATTCATTGTTGGTGGGAATGCAAACTTGTGCAGCCACTGTGGAAATCAGTGTGGCGGTTTCTCAGGAAACTGGGAGTCAACCTCCCTCAAGACCCAGCAATTCCACTCTTGGGAATATACCCAAGAGATGCCCTATCATACCACAAAAGCATTTGTTCAACTATGTTCATAGCAGCACTATTTGTAATAGCCAGAACCTGGAAACAACCTAGGTGCCCCTCAATAGAAGAATGGTTAAAGAAGGTGTGGAACATATATACACTAGAGTTTTACTCAGCGGTAAAAAACACTTGTTAGATTTCAACTCTGTTCAGCTTTGTTGACTAAAACACACTTCTTTCTCTTGGGCTGGTTCCATTCCCTGTTAGCAGCTTTCTTTGGCAGGTGTCCCACAACTCTGACCTCTCTAACATCTTGTGGTCTCCAAGGCAACCCAGGCTTCAACTTCACAGCTTCACCCAGTGCCTTCTCTACTAGGCCTCCATTCAGGGACAGCCACAACACAGGCCTGGTCTCAGTGATTTTCCTTTGTTTTGGGTCAAACCATACTCCCTTTTTACTATCCTTAGCCATGTGGCCAAAACTGCCAAGTTCTGCTACTTACTGGGGCTGGAATATGGCCTCCGTGGTCAATTACCTCTTCATTAGCTTTCTGTCCTTCATTGTCTAAGCTTGGCTTTCCTGAAACTGGAACTCTAGTTCAGTCTGGCCTCAAACTAGGAGATCTGCAAACCTCTTCCTTCCGAGTGCTGGGACTGAAGGTGTCCACCACCACTCTGGGCTCTATGCTTTTCTTTAATTCCTTTTTACAAATGAGAAATTTAGTTGGGTGTGATCTTGCCCTGAGGCTACCACTGCCACTTCTGGCTCTGTTTATCTCTTTGAACAGAGGATTTAGCTTTTTAGTGTTCATTATCTTCTTAAATTTTATATCTTGTAATTTAAGCTGCTCAGATTGCTCCTTTTCATTATATCTTTTCACTATTACAACTAATACCACTTTTAGTGTCTGCTAGACTGTTGAGATTTCTTCTTCCAACAGAATGAATACAAAACTCTTCACTTTAGCCTCAGGCAGACTCTTCAGACAATGCAAAAAGCAGTGACATTCTTCGCCAAAATAGCACAAGAACGAGTTCTAGGCAACATGGTAAAATCAGAAATCTCTTGGTCCAGGCATCCATAGTTCAACAAGTCATATTCAGCGTTACTGTCTTCTGTGTTTGATGTATGAGGGTCATCTGTCTATGTGTTACTTTTATTGGTTAATAAAGAAACTGCTTGACCTGATAGGTCAGAACATAGGTGGGTGGAGTAGACAGAACAGAATGTTGGGAAGAAAGAAGAGAGACAGAGAGCTGCCCACCATGAAGCTGTCAGGTTAGACATGTTGCATCTTTTTTGGTAAGCCATGACCTTGTGGTGAGATACAGATTATTAAAAATGGATTGAATCAATATGTGAGAGTTAGCCAATAAAAGGCTGGAGGTAATGGGCCAGGCAGTGTTTAAAAGAATACAGTTTCCATGTAATTATTTTGGGTAAAGCTAGGCAAGCGGGCGGCTGGAAGCACTTAAAACATCCCGCTGCTTTTCTAACACAAAGTACCAGAGACCATATTGCTCCAAACCAAACCATGATCAGGCCTATTGCAGCCATACCCCATTCCTGGAGCCAACTTTTATCTTAGTTACATTTCTATTGTCGTGAAAAGACACCATGACCACGGTAACTCTTATAAAGGAAAGCATTTCAATGGAGTGGCTCTCTTACAGTTCAGAGGTTCAGTCTGTTATTGTCATGGTGCAATGTGGTAGCGTGCATACAGGCATGCTGCTGGCAAAGTGAACTGCATCTGTCAGGCAACAGGAAAGTGTGTCTTAGTGGGTGGTATCTTGAGCATATATGAGAGCTTAAATTTCACCTCCACAGTGATGCACTTCTTCCAACGAGGTCATTCCTGCTCCAACAAAGCCACAGCTCCTAAGTGTCACTCCATCTGAGCTTAAGGGGACCAATTACATTCAAGTAACTACCACAGCAGCGATGAAGTATTCAATATCTTAATAGTGGTCAATCTGGCATTAATTTGGAGCATTGTACCCTTGTTGCTCAGTAAAACTTTCAGTGATGTTCTCTAAGAGACATTTTGCATGTCTGAGACTCTCCAACCAAATGCTTTGGATTCAACACATTGCTCCACTTCTCTGGGCAGAATTTTCATTTTATTTATATTCACCCAGTCTCTTGCTACTCCATCTGAACAGATAAAATGGGATATTATGATTGTTGTGTGCTACTACTTGTTGCATTTTATCAGACTTAGTTTGAACTAGCCATTTTAATATTGCAAGAAGTCTATGAACCACATCCCTAGACTCCAGCATCTGAACCTGTCTTGTTTAATCGACTCTTGTGATCATTTTGGATAGCATAGCTATTCGCTGTGTACTGGCTATAGGAGTAATGGACGCCCTTGTCTGTACCTTATTTTACATAATAAAATATTCACTGAGAGGTTATACTTACCACACATAGAAGAATCTTCAAATGAACTGCCATAAACCGTCAGGCCCTTTAGGCTGCTGAACATTAGTAACTGAGTGTGATGTGCAGCCATTTCCTAACTATCTGAAACAGTCAGCTGTCACAAAACATGGATTGAGTCAATGGGTGGCTCACAGATGTATGAACTGTGTGATGTTGGCAAATAGCAAAAAAAAAAAAAAATTTGTTGAATTTCCTTGTTTGAATAATAGAATGTAACTTCCCTATGAATCTGTTTTGGTGAAATATTTGGGCAATGGCAGAACCTGTGTGAGAGTGCCCAAAGCATCACAGATCACAGAGCACATAAGCAAATGCAAATATTCCCAATACTGTAAATGAGAAATGTGGAAATGTGGGTCCTAGCTGGGCATAGTGGCATACCTCTGTAAGCTCAGCATTTGTAAGGGTGAAGCAGGAGGATTACTGTGAGTTTGGGGTCAGCTTAGGTTTCATAGTAATTTCCAGGCCAATCTGTGCTAAAATGTGAGACCCTTTCTCAAAGAGAGAGAGAGAGAGAAAGAGAGAGAGAGAGAGAGAGAGAGAGAGAGAGAGAGAGAGAGAATAAAACAAAACAAAAGAAAAAGAAATAAAATGAGACAAATCTCGGCGCTGATGTGAATGTTTTTCAGCAGCGGCCAAACAGAAGGCCTCCTCCATGCTGCTCCCACAGCCCCTCAGCCGTTATTTTAAACATGAGAATATTGCAGATTTAATAAAATCTGCATCCATAAAAAGGGCCTTCACAAAATTCTCCTTCTCCCTCATTTTACTTCCAAGCTCACATCAGGCAAGAGCCTTGATCCATTTCTAGTTCTCACTAAATCTTCTCATGTAATTTTCCTTCAATATTCCTTCTCTATTCTCCAGACCACATGGCAGCCCCTCTGCCATCTTCCAAGACTCAGTTTGGCCATCCTTTCTGCCAGGAGTGTGCTGTGTTCCCCCAGGGAGCAGACGCGCTCCTCTGTGCACCCCAATGTCGGGTGTGCAGCTCCTGCGGCCCTCATTATATCTGCAGACTACAGTTCATTATTTACATGTTGGCCTCCCCTGTGGGGGGAGAGTCGTAGAGAGGATTCATAAATCATACACTCAGGGGTGACTAAATGATTTTCCCCTCCCCCACCAGAGCCCTGAGCAGATAATACATGTCTATGGCTTAGCATTGACCAGCAGTAATGTGTGGTCAATGGCCATGATGATTCTGACGACTAGCACCCTGGGAACATCCATCCATCCTTCACAGCATGAGGTGAGTCAGCAGACGAGGTGTAGAATTATCTTTACCAACGCTAACGCAGTCAAGGATATTATAGGCCAGGACTCCAGCCCTTTGCAACAGAAAATTGCTTACTACACACACAGGAAATTCTTGAGCCTTCTGACATTCTGAACTGTGGAAGAAAACAGCCCTGGGGCTTCATTTTTCCTAACAAAGCTGTCTAGAGAAATAGATTAAAACCGAAAATGAAAAAGTACCATTCCTGGTTTCCGTGTCACGCGGTAATAAATCAAAGAACCTACTGGGGGAAAATGTACTTCTCAAATACAGATTGCTAACATTTGAAAATAACTTGCTTAATTTTCTCGGGGCTCACATACTGTTTGTGCATCGCTATGTTTAATGAGGGGAAAGGAAGCCTCCGCCAAGCATTAACGTGACCTGCGCCTCCTCCTGGGACAGCTATGTACCTGAGGAACGACACCGAGGCTACCGACAGAACCCACTATTCTTCAACAGCACTGCCGTTTAGGCTCCATTCTTGCCTGATTTCAACAAATCTTTTGTTTTTGTGTCTCGGCTATGAGGCACTGTGCCCAACATTGGAAAGCGAGTTATGAATAGACCCAAGGAAGTCCTGCCTCTTTAAGCCAGAAGAAATTGAGGTACTGAAGCAAGGGAGGTGAAAAGTGTAGGGAATGCAGTTTATTTTCACCCTGAAGGAGGCAGGGAGGCTTCTTTCAAAAAGGCAGGCTGAGAGAAAACAGTGTCCCTGATGATTTCCAAAATGGTATCTGTTTAAGCTCCAATCTAGTCCACCTTTGACTATAGTTCCAGAAAGGGATCCAGCATGTACTTCGTGGTTAGTTCTACTCAGTTGATTCCCAGCAAGCCAGGTTTGTAGCCGGATGAAGCGCTCTTACTTGCTGTTACTGTCTCTTGAATCTATGTCAGATTTGGAACAACGTATCTGCTTGCATTAATCTCGGCTCTCACTGACTAGTGTCAGTCTGTTGGCTTCAGCCTCATTCCTTTTCCTCCTTCCATTTCCTTCACTGAATTCTCCCCTGTTTTGATTTCTGTCTCCAGAAGCCATATTTCATTCCCATTAGAGAAGCTGCACAGTCATTATTGTAGGTATCTTTGGAATGGGGAAGAATAGCTCCAGGAGCGCTGTGATATCTCGCCACCTGACATTAAGAAAGCTGGTGTCTGATTTCGCTTTGAACACTTATCTTTGCACGTGTGTAAATGTGAGCTGTCTGGTTCTTCTTCAGCGCCACGGATCGTATCACATTGAAATCTACTCCCATAAAGAGTTTTGATAATTGATTTCAAGTAAGTTATGGCAGAAACTTCTCATAGGTAGATAAACTTATGATAAATAAGTAAACCAGTGATAAAAAGAAAGTACTGCTGTTCTTTAAATATGAGTCTTAAAAAAAAAAGACTATTTCAGATACAGATACAGGTGTTTTGGTGATTGTATGCATAAGCTCCTGGAGCAAAGTCATTCAAGCTACAGTGGCATTGCGTCTGCATCACATGATCAAAGGCAAAGCCTTCATTCCTTTCTTTATCTTTTCTCTTCAGCCTAGTATTTACAATGTGTGGTAGTGGGGATGTGAATGTGCGCTATTTAACTTAGTGCCTGACTTTAAAGTCCCTGAACGTGTTCGCTTAGGTTATTTCTAAACCACAATGGACTCCCCCCCCCCCCCCGTTTTGGTACCTTCTGCATTCTTTGTTGTCCCATTTACTAGAGTGTTGTGTCACCCGGAACATTCAGTTGCTCACAGCTGCCCAACAATCAGCATATCACCTGGGCTTTCGCTCTGTCGCAGAGCAGACAGAGAAGCAAACTCAGAAGATTCCGCCAACTGTGTGTCTCGATGCTGCTGTCGACCTCGCTCTTTGGTTCTTAGTGAGGGGATAACCTTCTGTCAAGGGAATCCGTCTCTCTCTACAGAGTGCTATAACTGCAGTTAATGTTATAACTGCATAGATCCATAACTGCATAGTTGTGTTTAAAGTCCAAAATAGGAGAATGTATGTAAGTACACAGTGTTCTTCATCCACATCATAAATAGAAGATATTCAGCCAAAATAAAGCAAAATATGAGAGTGAAGTGAATTGCAATCCTTTTAGCTTAAGAAAGGAAACGCCTGTGGGTCTTTATCCCAGTCCAAGCTTCTCTCCTCTGACTGGACATCACAGTGAACGTCTGTCTGGACCTTTGCTGTAACTGCTCTCTGCCCTACACAGAACGACAAGAACAGGCTTCCTTAAAGGCAAACGTAGGGGGATAGAAAGATGATTTCTTCAGTTCCTAAACGTTCCTCCTGCTGAAGCATGAGGACCTCAGTTCAGATCCCTGCACCCACAAAAGAATCCTGAACCATTTAAAATCTACATAAAAAGACATAAAAAAGCCAGATACAGCGGAATGTGTACCTGTAACCCCAGTGCAGTGAGGTAGAAGGTAGAGGAATGGGAAGAGATAGTCAGGCCATGAGGCTTGGTACCAAATCATCCTTCCTTGCCGAGTCATTTCTCCAGCCCTCATAATTAAAAATAAAACAAAATAAAAACCTAAGGATTACAAGGGTATTCCCACCAACAGCCTAGCTCCAGGTTCAGTGAGAGACTCCGTAGCAAAGGAATATGGCTGAGATCAGCACACTGGAAGTCTTCCTCTGGCCTCTATGCATGTACACACCGGTACATGCACCTACACACATGTACATATACACACACAGAAACAGCAATTTCCCTATTAATTTCTCCTTAATCTTAAGAATTTTGTACATAAATCCAATGGAATATGATCATAATTACCCCTCATTTCCTCTCTCCAGCTCCCTCCAAATCCCCCCAACACCAACACACTCCTTTCCTGATCTCACATCTCTTTCTGATAATCCATCAAGATTATCCATCTGATAATCCAATCAATACTGCCCCAATGAATATGGGGGCAGGGCCATCTACTGGAGCATAGGAAATGGCGACACAGTGAATGAGTCTGCCTCCCCATCAGCTATCTACTGCCAGTAGCTCTTCGGGAGGGGATGGGCCTGGGGAGCATGACCCTTCTGACATCCACACTGGATTTTCCCGAATGGACCTTGCACAGGTCATAAACAGGTAACCACAACCGGTGTGGAAAAATAAATGCCATAGCCAGGTTAAGTGCCAAGATTTGCATTTCCCAGTGCTGTCCTCATTGTCTTGCTCTTGAATTCTCTACTTTCTGTCTGCTTTTTCCTGATGTTCCCTGAGCCTTGCAGGGTGGGGAGGGACCGAGAAAGACATCCCATTTAGGGATGAGCTCACTCTCTTCCCCGAAGCACATCGCATCTCTCCCTAACTGCTGCCCTCTTCGAGAAGGACACTTCTGTTGAGTGCAGCCCAGGTCTCTGGGTAGAAACGCCAAGGTTTAGCATGAAATCGAACATCAGGACCTTTCCACAAGACAGCAACAGCAAGTTCTACCTTAGGAGCATGGAATACCCCAGTCACAGATGAGAAAGCAGCACATCTAAACCCATTTTAAAACATAAAAGTCCCAGTAAGGATAAACAATATGCAAATCAGTACCGAGGCCCTCAGGACTTGCTCTTTTTCCTCACCTCTTTCCTTTTTGTTTTTTTGTTTTGTTTTGTTTTGTTATTTTAGTCTTTGTTTTTGGATTTTGTGCTTCTTTTTGAGAAAGTGTCTCTCTGTGTAGTATAGTTGGTATCAAGCACATGAAACCCCTTTCTACAGCTTCATGAGAGTTTTGGTTACAGGTGTCTTCCACCACACCAGCCTGCATCGCATATATTGAGTGCGTAGAATGAGCCATTCTTATCAGACATAATAATACAGGAATTATTCCTATCCATGTGTCCTGACTTCCAGGATTTTCTGTCCCTTCCATGTTAGCCTTCAGGTTCCAGCCTTACAAAGTCCTTCTGCAAAGTTGCCTATTAACTCTGAACTATCTATTCAGAATCACTTGTGTCCACTGTTGTAAGCAGTGGGATTCAACGAGGAGATAGACATCAAGTGAACAGAATCTTAGACTCAGGGTGCAATACTTCTTCGTGTATGTGTGTGTGACCCTCACCTATGCACCTACACACACACACACACACACACACACACACACACACACACACACACACCTGGAATCTTCCCCAGTGAGAATATGAAGTTTCATTTAGTACAAACATACTGCACTGTGTCCAACTGTAGCATAATGTTTTATATATAGTTATATTTCAGAGATGGTATCTGAACTGATTTTTGATTTGTTTTTCCTATGGAGAATAGTGCATAGAGTTAGGATAATCACTTTAGTAAGACTTTTCTTTTAAGAATCCATCAACTGGAACACACGCACACGGACAGGAGTTCACAGCTACACAGTCTGCAAGGAATGAACTTTCAACACAGAACGTTACTTTGTAATTTTGTAACATTTATTCATTTAATTCATTGCCTGTGTGCCGTGTGTGTGTGTGTGTGTGTGTGTGTGTGTGTGTGTGTGTGTGTGTGTGCAGGTGCATAGGTGGGCGTCAGAGGACAATCTATGAAGGTTAGTTCTCTGCACCTACCATGTGGGTGGG
Source organism: Myodes glareolus (assembly GCF_982192425.1). Lineage (NCBI taxonomy): Eukaryota > Metazoa > Chordata > Mammalia > Rodentia > Cricetidae > Myodes > Myodes glareolus. The sequence continues at coordinate 43,724,231 of NC_142038.1, forward strand.
GCCTGGAGATCAAATTCCGGCTTTTCTCAGCTAAGCCGTTTCTCTGACCTTCCTATTTTTTTTAAATGATCCACATTATTTTGTAGTTTATTACTATATTATACCACAGCACAAACAAAATGCTTTTAACCAGTTATTACTACGGGGAGTATGCAAAATTAAATGGAGCTTTCATAATAGTACTATGGACACCCATCTATGAATGCTCAAAGCTATTTTATTCAAATTTATGTGCTTTTACCTAAGAAGTATGACAGTAGTCATTATAAAAATTTGCATTGAAATTATTCTGCCGTTTTGTAGAACAACTGACATGCCTGGGCCACTTTCTATTTATATAAGTTTCTGTTTCTGTTTGGCACTTCACAAAGGTGTCTTCTCCATAGGTTTTCTTTTCCTAAATTCAAGGTCTTTGGGAGCTGTTACCAAGGAAACAGCTGGATAAGTTATGTATATTTCACTTACACCTAAAATAGAAAAAGCTTGCTCTGGGTTATAAATATAATTCTATAAACCTTCCTCCAGTAAGCTCTGTGTTTTTCTGCTCACACCATCTTGTCGTTAGAGCAGGGCACATGTACAGCCATGTCTGCCTCGGGCAGAGACTCTGAGCCTATGTGTTCCTTGCTCTGTCTAACCTTAATCACTTCCTGCTGAGACAGCATTGCAGTGTGGGTGGGTGTCTTTCTCGTGTCCAGGAGTTGATATTTGTCACTCACAACAGCTGTAAGGCACTCTGAATCTAAGAGAGAATGAAGTAAAAATACTTGTCACACACAGACTTACCTTTCCTCATGAGACTCAGCCCATCTCTGCGAAGTCCATCTAAATTCAGACAAAAGAATATGATGCAAGGCGCACCTGTGCTGAGGACTGAGCGTAAGCTTGGGACTGTGATGGGCAGTCACAACGACTGAGAACCCCCAGCGAATGAATGCACTTGGTAGCACACCCAAGGATTTCCAGCGCTCAGAAGGAAGAGGTGGGAGGGCAGAGTTTGAGGCCACCTCAGCTGTCTGACAAAGGCAGGTCTCAGGAAACCAAAATACGTCAAGAAACAAACAAATATACTCTGAGACCTACATAAAATGCCTTTTGTTTTATTTTTTAATTACCCCCCTGCAGCTTTTGCCTAAACCCTAAATAGCTATTCAAGTGCTTACAAAATAGTAGCAGTTTCCCACAATAAATCTTAATATAGGTATCTGTAGAATTGATACCTTGTGCTTCTCATTCTTGGCATTTTCTATGGGTAGAGACCAAAGCTTAGTAAGTTGCGTTTTGTGGTATACGTTGCGTACAAAGGCAAGCAAGATGCTGTTTTATTCTTCAATGACAGCAACTGCTTACTGAAGCACAACTATAGGGCAAATGGGGCCGAGGATGGAGCTCGGTGGTAGAGAGCTTACCTAGTGTGGTAAGGCCCTACATTCAATTCTCTAACACTGTAAAAGCACAAAACAGAAATAAAACTAGTAGTTGCATAACCATGGGCATGGTCACATTCTTCCAACTCCTTTACTTACCTGGACCCCCATGCCTTTCTTCAGTGACAGGATCCTAAGGGGGATGATGGCCAGAAGGAATGAGAAAATAAAGAAGATAGGAAAGTTTGAGATGAGAAAGTCTTAAACAGATGATGATACCTGCAAGCAAGTTTACTTAAGCAAAATACAGTATCTTATGCACATTTGTCAGGAGAAAATGGGACCGAATCAGCAGAAAGCTGCCACACATTTGCATGAAGTCAGTAGGAAGCTAACAAAGCAGTGCTGCACAAAGGGAATGCAGGGTATCTCCAGAGCATCACAGATGTAGCGACTGATGACCACAGTCCATTAGGGTAGGAAGAGCTGGGGGTCTCAGGATCTGAAGTCTCAGTTCCCCAAGGCCCTGGTCCCACGGGCCATTACTGGCTGTCAGCTCTGTTTTCGGTTGTAGAGAAGAAGTCATATTTCTTCTCTGCATACCAAGGTCTCAGGGACAGTCTAAGATTGACCCACCTGTCTGCAAGCCCTGAAGCCCATTCTGTCCCTCATTTTCATAGGATTATTATGAAAATTCAGTTCCACTGGGTCCTTTTTGTTATCTGAAACCCTGTGGTAACAACAGGTGCTTTTTGCCCTCCACTCCCTATGGTGATATTTTGTTTGTGCTCTAACAAATAAAGCTTGCCTGGAGGTCACAGAGGGTGGAGCTAACCATGAGTTAATCAGAGAAGTCAGGCAGAGGTGGCATTTGCCTTTAATCCCAGCACTTGGGATGTGGGAGCAGGAAGATCAGAAGTTCAAGGTCACATTGGACTAGGTGAGATTTAACCTGTCTAGAAGAGAAACAGAACTCCCACCTTTGACCCCAGCACTTGGGATCTCAAATCTTTAATTCCAGGACTAGGGAGGTGGAGACAGGAAGTGATAGATGGGAGGCAGAGAGGAATGTAAGGCAGAAGGAGGCAGGCGCTCAGCCCCTGTTCAGGACTGGGGATTTCGTCGAGATAAGAACTGTGGTGACTGGCTGCTCTGCTTCTCTGATCTTTCAGCTTTCACCCCCTAATATCTGACTCTGGGTTTTTATTATTAAGACCAATTAGGGTTCAAGCTACAAGTCCCTGTCAACATCCCCATGCTCGTCTTTTTCTGCTTGTCTGGTTGTTCCTGAAGCTCCTCAAGGGTTTTTCTCTGCACCATCGTCCACAGTCCTTTTTACCTGGAGAATCCGATATTCAGTGCTTTCGTCTAGATGGTTCCTTCCCATTCTAATGATGAACTGGTTGACTCTCTTTTGCTTGCCTATCTCACCTTCCCTAAGTGATCTCTTCTGGCCCACCTGAATACGTGCTATGCTTCTCATCCACTGTCTGAACAAACGCTGCAGCTATTACACCGCTGGCTCCCACCAAACCCCTCAGGAAGGACAGGCATCGTTTCTTTCTTAGTACATGCATGTCCTTACCAGGTGCCTCGTTTATTATTTGTAAATTACTGAGTACATAAGAAAACTGCTACAAAGCATAGCTTCAAAGTGAAAGCAGAGATTCAGGCTTAAAAGGGGTGAAGGAAAGTGACAAGAAGTGACATCTGATCTGGGTTTAAAACATAAAGCTGAAGGGGTATTGCCAGGGAGATCAGGGAAGAAAGGAACGATCAAGCAAAGAACTACATGACCGAATTCAAAAGTTCTCAGTAGATGGATGTCACCTGCTTGGGCCTTCACCTCCTACCAGACAGACATTGCTTCCTCTGAGCATCCCTGGAAACCCCCCTGAGAGAGAATAGATGCTCCTGACGTGTGTGCTAAGAGCTCTTTAGATCCCCACACTTTATAAATGTGATTCTAAAATGAAGTTTTGATGGGCATCTAGAAAGCAAACAAATACAAAACACCAAGGATGCTAAATTTGAGTTGTATTGATGGCATTAAACTTTAACTAATTTTTAAGATTTGCTATTTTTATGTGAAAAGAGAGCAATTTGGTGAGAGACTGGAGCTTAGAAAACAAACATCCAAGCTCAACAGCTTGCCATCCTGAAGGTGCATAATTACCACTATACTGAATCTCAACACCTACCACAGGTGTAATGGGTTGGAGAGCTGCCCTCTCCCTCTCCAGGCACAGAACACCAATCCCTCCCTATAGGGAAACTAGATCTCCAGAGTTACAATGCTTTAAGCAGAAACCCTTTATATTATATTTTTGTGCCTAACTCATGAGCACACAATGAGACACGTCTGTATTTGGGGGAGGGGCCGTAGCACGCCTCTCCTGGTTGGCGGGGATGATGTACTCAAGGGTAATTCAGACATTTTAAATACTGACAGCATCTCACTCAAAAGCATCAACTTTGGGAAGAAGAAAGGCTTAGATATGCTCTCAACGCTTCCTCGGGATGGACATGTTCCAATATCAATTATGCAGAACTCCTGGAGCATTCGGCTCCACACATGTGAACTCTAGCTATTTCATATTACACTGCTTTCAAATCATAACTCGGCAGCGGCAGCCTTAGTGGGAAGCTTGAGGTTAATTACGACTTTATTCAGCTTCTAGCTTAAGGCAGAAGCAGCCACAAAGCCAAAGACCCCTGGGAATACTTATCCTGTCAGTGACAGCCTCGCTCCCCTGCAAGCGGAAGCATGAATTTCTTTGCTCTTTTCCAGGGTCTCTGTGCCTTCCCTGTCCCCTCTTTTTAAAACAAAGGAGAGATAAATGTGTTGGTTCTGCACTTTATGTTTCAGCTGGTGTTTAGCAGAATGTTATGTCCTTGAAGAACTGTAAATATGATAATAAGGGCAATATTGGCTAACGTTTCCATCACACACTTCAGTGCACTTCCTCTTTGAAAGAGCCCAGGATGGCAAGCACACTATAGTCCCAACTTTGCAGCAGGAGTGTAGAAACTTAGAGATTTAAATGCTCAAGACTATACAGTAATGAAATGTAATTAATAGCCAGTTTTTCTGATTTCAAATTCCAGGGTCCTGACTACCTCCTACCATTGCATTTCATTAAGTGCCAGATGTACTTGTATCCTGTGCCTCTCTGTAGCCTCCTGGCAGCTAGATCTGAATCCTGCTCTCTCTCTAAGAAAGTGGTACTGTGTCTAAAAAGGTTAAGAGACTGACAGATGTGCATTTGACTGTAGGCTATGCCATTTTACAATTGAATGACATTTTCCAGGTTAACTCACCTCTCTTATTCTAAGTCTAAAACATAATGAGTAAATGCCAAGAAGGGTTTGATTGGGGTAGCTCAGAGAACTCGTGTACTGTACAGTGCCAGGCCCTTAGGGTGAGGCAGTATAATGGGGCTTGACTCTCACACCAGCTGTTTTAGAAAGCATTCATGCCTTCTTAATCGGCCCCGAGTTTCTCCTGGGCTTTGACCATCCACCCCTTCACTGCTTCCTAGAATGCGTTTTGTCTCTGTCAATGTAAGTCCCATCATAAAAGCTAGACGCCACCACTGGATAGGAGTAATATGGATACTTCTTAACATCTTTTAAAAGCCAGCTTCAGTAAATGTACATTTGAGCAATGCTTGAGAATTTCATAAACTGTATTCTGTTTGTACACCCCCGACTCCTATCAGATCCATTCCCATCTCCACTCAACTTTGTGTCCTCATTCTTTTGAACCCACTAAAGCCAGTATTTGTTGCCTGTACACTCACGGTGCTGGCCACCCACTGAAGCGCTGCTCATCTACCAGGGCTTATGCCCTTAAAGAAAACTAAATTTTCCTCTGCTAACAGTGATCAGTTATCTATAGCAGCTCAGCTCGCAGTGAGACTTTGCGCCCCACTTCACCCCTCTCCTTGCTGGGATTTTGTCCGACATGAGCTTGTGCAGGTCTCCATGTGCTGTCACAGGCTCTGTGAGTTCGAATAAGTGTCCTAAGTAGGGTTGTCATTGCAGTCAGGAAACAATATGGCTAACGTAAGCCTGGGAAAGGGAGGGTTGATTTGGCTTGCAATTCCAAATCACTGTTGGCTATTGAAGGAAATCAGGGCAAAACCTCAAACAGGGCAGGATCCTGGAGGAAGGAGCTGATGCAGAAGCCATGAAGGGAGATACTTGCTGGCCTTATTCTTCATGGCTTCCTCAGCCTGCTTTCTTATAGAGTCCAGTACTACCAGCCCAGGCGTGGACCCACACACAATGGGCTGGGTCCTCACCCAGTAATCACTAGTTGAGAAAATACCCTACAAGCTTGCTCTACAGCCCCATGTTATGGAGACATTTTCTCCGCTGGGGTTCGCACCTCTCTGATGATTTTAGCTTGTGTCAAGTTGACATAAAACTATCCCGCACTATATATAAATACCTCATTGTGTCCTGAATACGTTGTTTGGTTGGAGCGGTACAGACGTCTCATTTTGGGCTGAGCACTCCATAGTCTCTTATTCTGCACTCCTGTACTAGTTGTGAGTCCTTATGTCAATCACCATCTCCTGCAAAAACAGCCTTCCCTAACGAGATCTGAGAGAGGCTCTCATCTCCGTGTATAGCAGTAGATAATTAGAAGTCTGTTTAATATTATGCCCATTTAACAGAGCAGTTGTGGCTGATTGTCTTCTGGGACCTCTAACCTGTGCAGCCTCAGCCTCTTGGCTCTGATAACAATGCCAGGGTGGAATGTGCCATATCATTCCATGATTTGTGTAGACAAGTTTGCTCTCTCTTGCCTCAAGCTCCTCCTCCCCTCCTACCCCCGGCCCCTGGGGACACTCCAGAGGGCACAGCTGCAGTGTTTGTAAAGGGTGGCACCCATCCCAGGATCTCAGTTCTTGGAGCCAAATACCAGGGTCTGTAGAGAGCAGCAGCTGCTGGAGCACATGGCAGATTAGTCCAGGGCTCTCAGTTCTCATCGGCAGCGTCTCAGCACACCACCACCTCATCTCCGGACGCAGGCATGAGAAGCTATGGTCTCTTGTCCTCCTCTGTGATGGTAACAGTTGGATGTGCATAGCTTTCTCTACTTTCCCTGTTGTTCCAATGCTGTATTTAAGGACCTGTAGATAAGGCTACCACATCTTTCTCTCCTCTTGTCAGAATTCTGGTTAGGCTTCCATTACCAAGACAAACTGAGCAAGGTCCTCTCCAGTGCCCACGTCTCCATTGCTTCCCCATTCTCTCACCAGAATACCAACATCCAAACCCTTCCCTGCTACATAATCACCAGTCAGGGACTTCAGCACCCACCCTCCACTGCTTACTGAAAGATGAGTCCTACACTCTGAGATTGGAATTATTCTGAGTCTTCTACCAACTACCATTTCCAGTATTGGTGTCTACTGGCCATTTTAGGGCCATACTTATTTAGATCTTATTCTTCTCCAGAATACCCTCTGTGACTTTTTGCTGTTGTATCACACACAGCATCTGCCATTTCCTTGACCCAGGGTGCTTCACCTGTGTCAACATCTGTTAACACTCATCCGCTCCTCATGGACCAGACCAAGGATGCTGTCTTCTGGCATGCTTCCTAATATGTAAGGAAGGTAGAAAGAAAAGTTCTTGTCTATTCTTGTAAAATACTTTGTGCTTGTTTTATAAAAACATTTATTAGAGTCAGGTATGATGCCATACACCTTTAATACTAGCAGTAGCTTTCGGGAAGGCAGAGGCAGGCAGATCTCTTTGAATTTGCAGCCAGCCTGGTCTACAAAGCAAGTTTCAGGCCATCCAGGGATACATAGTGAGACCTTGTATCAAAGAAAAACATAAAGCAATCAAAACACTTACCAGAGAGGTAAGACAGACAGATGCTAATGATGAACGTAGGTAGGTGTAGATCAGATAGATAGATGACAGGTAGATAGATAGATAGATAGATAGATAGATAGATAGATAGATAGATAGATAGATGGATGGATAGATAGAGAGATAGAGAGAGAAATAGTGAGATAGATAGATAGATAGATAGATAGATAGATAGATAGATAGATAGACAGACAAACAGATAGAGATAGGGAGATAGAAGTTAAGTAGATAGGTGATGGGTAGCAAGTAAATGGGGAGTTAACTTATTTTTCTGTCATAGAACTTAAAAAGAAACATATTGTACTAGAAAATCAGTTTAAAGTAACTATAGCAATATTAACTGAGTGAGTGATTCAATCCAGAAATCCACTTAGTTACTCCCTACTGTTCAAATCTTAACTATTGAACAATATGTAGTGCTTTCCTATTTTTGAGTACTAGAATATCTCCATGTGTGCCTTTCTTTAAGGACTTTCATGCACACACTACCATTGAGTGACATGGAGGAAGACAGAATAATGGGTTGGTGTTCCCAAGAACAGCACCAGGCAATGTGAAATACATGTGTTTTAGGTAACGGATCCTAAGCAGATGGCAATGTAATTGGAAGCGTCACTGTGAGTTAGATACAAAATATAGCATAGAGGAGGTTCTGGAGACAGGAGGGCCTCAGGAGATGGCATTTTCGGCCACTCTGGCTGGGAGTGGATAGACTGGCACAAATTCATTCCTCACCAAAGAGTCACTCTGGTCTCTGTCTCTCCCTAGGGCTTCCGGGGGCAACGACTGAGAAGACCTTAACAAGGAACACCACGCAGTAGTTGCTGCAACATCTCACTCCGGGAAATGAAAGAGTAACATGGCAGTGCCCATTTGAGAGGACTAAACCCCAAAAGACTCCGTTTAGAAAGGAACAATGTCCAAGAAGGGACGAAATAAGGGCGAGAAGCCCGAGGCACTCATTGTCGCCCTTCAAGCTGCCAACGAAGACCTCAGGACCAAACTAACAGACATCCAGATAGAGCTGCACCAAGAGAAGTCCAAGGTGAGTAGGGGCTGCTGGGGGTCATGGCTCCCGCCAGCCCTGGCCGTCTTCATGTGCACCAAACTCAGCAATTCCTTAGAATCATGGGCTTCGATGCCTGCAGCCCAGAGACAACCACATCAATATAAAATGGCATCATTTCAATAACTGTTATTCTAAGAACATTCTTGATCACAGAGTGACAAATGTCTTATTTCAGTGTTTCAGCATTCTCTTCTATCACTGTAGAAATTTAATCTTACCCCAAACGTATTTTACTCCATTTCAAAGAAAATAATAAATGGACTCAGAATCAGTTGGAGGCTATTTCTTCCTATGTCAACTAAGTTTGGCCGGTTTTAGTAAACAGAAATGTGAAGTTTGTGAAGGACAAACCTTTATCCCCATGAACAAAGGGAAGCATGTTCTAACTCTTAAAAGGCATTAATTTGTGAATCAGAAATTCTAGGCATTATTTTTTTCTTCTTCTTGGAAAGAGACCTAGGTGTGTCAGTATTCCTAGTTGTCATTTTGATGACTGGTTCTTTTCCTGCACAGCCGTCTCCCACACATTACTCTGCAAGAGAACAACCTGGGAGAGCCCGGGGGAAATTGAGGTTCCTGAACCCACAAGTCAAGGATTTGGGTTAAGTAGGCGGTGGAAGGAACAGCATAGGCCATTCGGATAAGGGGACTCCATCTTGAGGATTAGTTTTCACTGGAAGAGCTCTTCCCGGTCCTGACACTGTCTGGTCCATTTAGTTTCATTTTCCCTGGGGCAAAGTAACATCTGCAGGGAGCCAGGCTCCTCTTAGTAAATGAGGAATGATGATTACAGGGATGCTTAGGAGAGAAAAACAAAAACCTCAAGATTCCAAAAGAGATCCCACCACTGCCAGTATCCCAGCGTCCCACACATCTCAGCTTTTTAAAAATGGACACTCTTGAGTTCGAATGCAGCTGCCTGTCTTCCAGCATCTGGAACAGCATCCACACTGGCAGCCATGCGCCATCCCCGCCCGCTTCCTCTGACTAGGCTCTGGCAGTAGGCCTCTTAGACAAGAACGTTTCTTCTCACCCCTCTCCTGCCTTCCCTCCTCCCCTCCGCTTATAGTTAGTTACAACCTCAATGCAGGCTGTGCGCTGGGCAAAGCCAGTGTGCACCGGAGGGACAGCAGAGGGCAAACGAATCACAAAGCAATTTCATTATAGATAAATATGATGGTGTTTTCAAAGAGCAGGCTCTAGGGGAGAGAATGATCAAAGCCAAGGCATGAATTTACACTCTCGGCTTAGCCCCGAGGCCCTTCTGATAAAATGACAACTCAGCTATTGGGAGGGAATAGAGTAAAGCCTGAAAACCTTCAGGCTGGTGGGCCATTACTCATTTTCCCAGCAAATCACATAATGCTATTGGCATTTACAGAATGCCCCGTGTGAAGCGAACAGAGCCCATTGTAAAGGCTTTGGTCGATTCTATAAATAGCTAGCTACGACTTGCCCGGTGTACGCTATCTATCACACGCTACAACATGCGCACTACATCCCTTCTCAGTCCCAGCTCTGACACTCAGCACCCGGCTGACCCTGAGCTGGTCTTCCCATCCCTCTCTGCTTTCTTGCCCTCGCCTGTCAAGAGGCACTGCAGGGGTGCCTGCTCCAGATGAGTGTGGGAAGGAGGGATGGCAGGTGAGAGGAGTCAGTTGGCATCACACTGGAAAGGGAGCTATGCCATTATCTTATCTGATTCTCAGTTCCTCCTTTTCAGGTAGGCATTGTTCTTATTTCCATCTGTATGAAGAGAGTACCCACCTGGTGTGTAGGCGGTGCTCCAAACTGCTTACTAAAAGAATCTGTATGACTCTTCAAATGCTTTCCTGACATCTCTGCGCTAGCATCACTATTGTAGTATTTGGAAAAGAAAACTCAGGCTGGAGTAAGAAAGGCTTGTCTTTTCTTTGATCCAGCATTCTTGTTTTCGTTCCTGCTTTTGTTTTTGTTTTTGTTTTTGTTTTGTTGTTGTTGTTGTTGGTTTGTTTGTGTGGGGTTTTTTGTTGTTGTTTGCTTGGTTGGTTTTTTTGAGACAGGGTTTCTCTGTGTAACAGCCCTGGCTGTCCTAGAACTCACTTTGTAGACCAGTCTGGCCTCAAACTCACAGAGATCTACCTGCCTCTTCCTCCTGAGTACTGCCATTAAAGACCCGCGCCACCACGGCCCGGCTGAACCAGTACTCTTCAGCTACTAAGTACGCGACTATTTTCCTGTCTGTGGATGCCATGCTCACTGTGGCTTGCTATGAGACAAGAAACTCACCCACTGGCTTCTCCAGGGAATGTGCCTTCAGAGCTGGAATACAGTGTTACTGAGCAGAATGGGCGAGGTGACAAAAGGGATGAAGGGATGGAGCAGAGGTCAGGGTTATGAGGAACAGGCTGCGGCCAGCCTAGGGTGCAGGGTTTAGGAATCAGTGATTTCAAATAGAAATAGAAGCAGCCAATGGACGCAGTCCCTCAGACTGCAAAGCATGTGGCACATGGCCTCGTGGTCCTCACACCATGTTTGGGGCAAGGGCATCCTGTGGTTCCCCTTTTGATTTTACTGAGGGACGAAAATGAGTTTCCTTATGCGCAACTCACTCGCTTTCTGATGGCAGCCGTGGAGGCTCCAAAATGGCAATTTTCTTCTAGGAAATAGAGGAGGTCAAGAGAATGCTTGGACACCTAACCTCTGCCCATTCCCACCACCACCCCTGAAAAACCACACCTGACCTTCTTCATCCTCCGTCCTCAGAGCTTCTGGTTTGAGGCTCAGATCCGGAGTGTGGTATTCTTTCCTTTCTGGACCTCTGCTGCTGTTTTCAAGATTCTAAAGAAGAGGGAAGGGAGGGAAGAGAGAAGGGGAGGGACAATGGAAGGGGAGGGGGAAGAGGAAGGGAAGCAGGGATTGCTCCCCCAGGTCTTCAAAGGTTTCCCATAATAGCTGCCTGCTTGCTGCAGTTTCCCCTCTGAACCCTTGTGTCTGAAAGTCCCTAGGCTCAGGTGATAATTCCCGCTGGTTGACGGAATTTATTCTCCAGGAACATGCAAAGCAGATAATCCGAGCCTCAGCTCCTGAGAGCTTGACTCCCCAAGATAACCCACCGCTCTTTCCTCACCCTTAACTCAGCTGTGATTTTTAATCCTGGACTTCTAAGAGTGCATTAAAACTCCCATCACTGCCAGGCTTATCTTGGCACAATTTACACGGGCACTTCCAAAGGCCAGACTAGAATTATGGACGGCAAACAGCGTGAGCTCTGCATAAAGCGGTCAGGACTCCTTTTCCTTGTGTCCCACTGAAACCATTAACACAGGGATTAGATTTTCTTAGTGCTCTCTTCTTCCCATAGAATCCTGAGGGCAGAAAGGATTTGAAAGTTCATCTTCACAGCCTTGTTCCGTGCCCCTTGTCCTTGCCTCTTCTCCCCCACCCAACTCTTTATGGCAATGTGCATTCCCAGTGTGTTCCAAGTTAAGACCCTACGTCACCAACAGCAGGGAACTCAATGCATCCCAGGGAAACCTGGACATTCTTTTTCTCTGGACATTCCTTTCTGTTGGGAAACAGTTACTACAGTCTTGATGTGGTATTGCAATGTTAGTCATCCATTATGGTCATTTGCATTTTTGTTGGGGGTGGCTTGATATAACACTGTATAATATATCACCATATGCAACAATATTTTCAAAATGAACGTGATAGTATCTACTGGTGCTTAGTCACTCGCTTTTGATACATATTGAGTCATCTTCACCACAACCAGATGAGAAAGAGAACATCATCCCAATATGCCAATGGGAAAAAAAAGGCCGACAGAAGGAAAGGAGTTTGCCGGAAGTTTGAGAGGAGTCAGGCCTGGGCTGTAGGCTGTAGGCTGGACTTGGCTCTTGGCCACACCGGCCTAATTGATGTGCTCATGTAGAGACTGTTCCTTACTGTCTCCCCTGAAACCGTGCGGAAGCAAATACCACAGGGCTGGCCTGGAGGCTGGATGAACTAATACGTGCAATGCCTATTTCGAACAGGGCCAATTGCAGTAAAATACACAGAATACCAGCACATTTACGACAGTAAAATACACAGAATACCAGCACATTTACGACAGTAAAATACACAGAATACCAGCACATTCACGACAGTAAAATACACAGAATACCAGCACATTTACGACAGTAAAATACACAGAATACCAGCACATTTACGACTGAGCCTAAGCTCTTGCTGCAAAACACCCTCACTGTTCAAAATCATTTTTATTTATTAAATAATTTCCAATTTCTAAATATCTTCATGCTCGTATTTACATTTCTACTCAGCAATAGCTGTTTTGTGTCATCTTGCATCTCAAGATTTGTATTAAAGTATTTAAATCTTCTGCCTTAATGCCCAAGTCTGTCTGAATGAATCCAGAAAGAGACCTTGCCACACAACTGTGATGGCCTCTCACGTCCATCCCCCAAATCACATTTTTTGGCTCCCCCTCAAAGTGAAACACTTTCCCCGAAGGAGTTTCAAGGGGAAACAAACAAGTCATGTCAAGAAATCCTGCAAATAACGGCAGTTTCCATGGCAACTGGAACAAATGTGAACCGTTTCTTTGTTTTGTGAATTCCCCCGAGTGATTGGCACCATGGCCAGCTTCTGTTTCTGTTAGTTTGCTCCATGGGTTGGAATATATTCTCCACACAGCTGTATTTTCATAGCCTAACTTTTTTCTTCTTTTAATCTCCTTTCCTTCCAACACGCATGAAAGATTACTATTTATAATCCGAGAGAAACAACACAGCCCCAGACAGAATCACAAGGAGATGCTATGTTAAGCACCTCGAGAGAATCTGACATAAGTCGTTTAGGGTGGAGCGTCTCCTGTCATAGCTACTATTGCTCTGTATACCACAGGGCTTTACATTAAGTCATTTTCCCATGCATTTGCAACTGAGTCTTGGAAACATCTATTACAGGCATTTTTTGAACACTTTTCTTAGCTGGCGATACAGAACGGAAACCCAGAACACCTTACTCTTTGTCCCTGTTTATTATTGTTTGTCACTGTCCTGTGAAGTGTTTCCCTTGTGACCCTGTGACATTGTGGTAATGTCGCTCTTCCCAATGCTACCGCTTACTGCTAAGACTGAGGAGACCCAAATTCTCACCACTCAAGTTAAAGACATATTTCTAATGTCTTCTATGCGAGCTAAACTCAACTTCTAAATTAGAAAAAAAATATCCCTTCCACTAAAAATAAATACATTATCTAGACCAGAAATCAACAAACCTTCCTACAAAGTGGAAAACACTAAATATTTGAGGGTTGTGAGCCAGACAGTCTCTGAGAGAGCTCAATCACTGTATCATGAAAGCAGCCCTAAGTAATGTGTGACTGGACAGTCATGGCTGTTTGCCAACAGACCTTTAATCATAAAGACAGACAGTTTGGCTTACGGGCTCTAGTTTCCTCACCTCCTTCCTGGAAGGCATCATTTTCTGTTTACTCTAGAAAGGTGAGAACAAGATCTAGATTGTCAAGAACAGAGAGGCAGCCTAACAATGGCGGTGCATGTCTGTAATCACATCATGTAGGAGGCAAAGGCAAGCGGAGCTCTATAAGTTCAAGACCAACCTGGTCTCCAGATTGAGTTCCAGCACAGGCAGAGCTAACAAAAAGCAAAACAAAACAAAACAAACAAAAAGCACAGCAAAAAGCAGAAACACTGTCTCGAAATAACTGAGAGAGAGAGAGAGAGAGGGAGAGAGAGAGAGAGATTCAAGACAGAGATAGTCATTCTAATTCTTAGATGTTAGAGATTCTGTGATTTACTGTAGTGTCTTCCAAGGGATGAGTGGATACAGAGTTATGCTGGAACTCCCTAAGCCTATGTTTTGCAAACTGTATGACAGGGCTTATTATTCATGACTCTGCTTTCGGGGCTAGCTAGGAAACAATGGCATATGGCCTTTAATTGCACCTGTGCCTTCTTGTTCATTAGTGTGCTGTGCCAGCAATCAGCGGATATACAGCGGTAGTCTCGTCGGAGTTGCCACTCGGGGGCAGGATAAGAGCAGGTGCAGGTGAGAGAGCAGCGTGCACACAACCTGTAACATGAAGGAAAATACACTAAGGACCAAGAGAGTGCACAGAGAAGACAGAGAAAGGCAGTTGGCCTGAGCATAATCCTAGGCCATTAGGTCACATGACAGGAAAGGAGGGTAAGTAGCTGGGCCAGGAGGAATGTGAGATTCCCACAGAGAGTCAAGGGAAGGGCCACCAGGGAAAAGGAAGTGAAGGCAGACAGGTACAAATATAAACCAGGAGCAGAAAATAGCATATTCTCTTGTATCTGGGGGGGGGGGGTGAGGGGAAGGAGGAAGGAAGTCCTCCAAGCCAACCTGCGAAGGGGCTTGATTGGCAAGGCTGAAGTATAGGGATTCTATCCTCAGTGTGGAGGAGCCTCCAGGCTTAGGACAGATACTGCAGTCCTGCCAGGATGGGAGTCTCCTGAGAGACCATCACTAGCAGCATAAAGGAAGTCAAGTTTTCCAAATGAACCCCAATGAACTCTGGGGCAACACTGGCCAAAAGAAATGGATGGTGGACTCTGCATACCAGATACGTGACCTTTGATAAATTTTCTTATGAATGAAATTTTCACAAGTGAAAGGGATCGATTGCTTTCCCTAAAAAGTTTAACTTAAGTCATATAAAATAGCACCATTTCAGCATACAGCTATTTAAAAAGGACTAACAAGAAACTCTGTCTCGTGACAAATCATCAAAATCTGGAGTATATTTTGCACATGGAGCAAATTTCAAGTTTACAATATTGCAAGGGTTCAGCATAGCCATCTGAACACGGCTCACAACTGCTTTACCAAGTCCTCTCGGGTTCTCCACCCTTACAGGATAACCACTGTGAGATTAATTATAGTACCTTTAAAACAATAACATGTTCTCCAAACATTACTTCATTTAGAAAATACTGCTCTAGCTGGCGCTAGGTAAGTGGCTGAGGTAAGTGTATCCCCCAGGCTCTCTATACTGTAGTTTCGACCACTTTAAAAGGGGCTTTGACTTTTCAAACACTGCTAGGTTGAAAAATCTCTCAAATTTTGGGAGAGGGAAAACCACAATCAGAATATATTGCATGGGAAAAGAGCTATTTTCAATAAAAATTGAAAATATATCATTATTAAACCTTTCCAACTGGAGAAGCGGTGGAGGCTATCTAAGTAATTAATCACTAGGTATGCCCCTGGGGCTTCCAAATTGTCTTCACTTTCTCAAATTCTGTCTCTGTCTCTCTGTCTCTCTGTCTCTCTCTCTCTCTCTCTCTCTCTCTCTCTCTCTCTCTCTCTCGTGTGTGTGTGTGTGTGTGTGTGTGTGTGAAGGAAATGGGGTAGAAGACATAGGCAGGTGACAAAAGGAACTGAGTGGAGGAGGGAATTGCACAGGATCACAGAGGGACCTTTTCCTGCTACCCAGGTGGCCAGCCACCACATCCCAGCAACCCGTTAAATCAGAGAGTTAGGTTGTACACACCTGCCAGGAGAACTAACAATGTCACTGGAAATGTAAGGACACCCAGGAGATGATTTCCAGCTGAATTCTTGGAAGGCGGAAAGATTAGAAGGAATTCTTACACTACGTGAAGTGTTTGGCTTGGGTGGCAGTAAGGTCAAGGGATAAGAGAGCCTAGAGAATGACAGTAAGAGACCTCCTGTAGCGTCCCTAAAGCCCTGTAATCAGAGCAGAACCCAACAGACTTTGGAGGTGTCAGCTAATTGGCTGCCTTGTGTGTATGTATATGACTATATACAACAAGTTGGAGAATGGAACGTGACTACTATACAAAGACAAAGTCATTGTTACTATAACAATCTTTTGTTTGGTTGGTTGGTTAGTTGGTTTCACGAGACAGGGTTTCTCTATAGCTTTGGAGCCTGTTCAGAACTAGCTCTTGTGGACCAGGTTGGCCTCAAACTCAAAGATATCCACCTGCCTCCGCCTCCTGAGTGCTGGGATTAAAGGTGTGCGGTACCACCACCCGGTTAATCTTAATATCTTTTTAACCTCCGTTGTCAGCAGTCTGTACTCCACCAGCACGTCCCATCCCACATGATAAAGTGGGGCATCATATAATAACATTTGCACCCATTTGTTTGCCTTCTTACACTATCAGCCTTTGAGCTATCCAGAGATGCCCACATGTATTGGTTTGGGTGGAGCCAGGCTTGTGCCGGTGGTAGCTGTAAAATCTTCTCCACCAATGGGAGAACCACTCCAGCAAAGCTTCCCAGTTTGACTGGGTAAACCAGTTGCCTGGGGAATTGTTAAAAGGCGCATTCTGATTTATGGGTTAGGTGGGGAACTGGAGAATCTACAATTCTCACTAGCTTCTGGGTGTCTCTGGAGCTGCTAATCCATGGACCACATGCTATTTAACAAGGCCCGGGAACATCAAGTATTGTCTGAACACGCTAAGATAAACATATTAGATGTTTCCCTGTTTTCCACACCATAGTCTCTGCTTTAAGGCCGGTACTTCCTTTTCCTCTGAGCACACAGCAGCTTGGATTTTTTTTTTTTAAATAAATAAGGTATTAAGAGATCATAGCAGAGTAAGCTGCAAGATCCTGCCTGGAAGCACGAGTTCTCTTTGAGGCTCATGCTTTTGCATCCTTTTTACCCCTCTGCCTCTAGGTATCAAAGCTTGAAAGAGAAAAGACTCAAGAAGCAAAGCGGATTCGCGAGTTGGAGCAGCGCAAACACACGGTCCTGGTGACAGAGCTCAAAGCCAAGCTCCATGAGGAAAAGATGAAGGAGCTGCAGGCGGTGAGAGAGAACCTCATCAAGCAGCATGAGCAGGAAATGTCAAGGACAGTAAAGGTGCGGGATGGGGAGATCCAGAGACTCAAGTCCGCTCTGTGCGCTCTCCGGGACGGCAGTAGCGACAAAGTAAGGACAGCACTCACCATTGAGGCCCGGGAGGAGGCCCGGAAACAGTTCGATGCAGAGCGCTTGAAGCTCTTGCAGGAAATCACAGACCTGAAAACAGCCAAGAAGCAGGTGGACGAGGCGCTGAGCAATATGATCCAAGCGGATAAAATCAAGGCTGGGGACCTTAGGAGTGAGCATCAGTCCCACCAGGAAGCCATCTCGAAGATCAAGTGGGAGTCGGAACGGGACATTCGGAGGCTGGTCAGTAATAATGAGAGCTGGGCAGAAACCAGTCTCTGCCAGAGCTCAGTGTGATTTGCTTTGCTGGGTGTCCCCTCGACAGTTACCATAGACAAACACCCCCACTTCGGCAGGCTGCGCTATCCAAAACGCAAGGTAGAATGATAGGTAGTTGGGTAGAAATTGGAATTGTAAAATGTAAGCGATTTTACAGTCCCCATTTTCATAGTAAGTGCCTTCTCCTGGGTGCCCAGGTGTCCATGCAGCAACCTGTGTTCTTGAGTATTCCATGAAAGATTGGAAAGTACAAGCCATTCCAACCTTAGCTTGCTTTGTGCCACAATTTGTCTGAAAGTGGCCACTGAAAACATGAAAACATCCTAAATGATTCATCAGCACAAACATGGAGCTAAAAAATCCCTGGTCATTTATAAAATGGGTTTCTTTCCCCCAATAATCAGGGACTATTTGTTACGAGCCATTCTGGTTTTTAGATGGGTGTCATTCACACATAGTTTACTTGCTGTTACAGTATTTTTTAGTTCAATCCACACAGAATTAGTTTTTGTTTGGTTGGTTTGTTTTGGGCTTTGGTTTTTAATTTGCAAAGCCAACAACCATACAGATGTCTCATAATGCTAAAACGAATAAATTAATAAATTAATGCATGGTCTATGAGCTGTAATGTCCTAGGTGCCTTGATCTTAGAAGGAAACTTTCTATTCATGTTTGTACAAAAGTTGAGGATTAGCTTAAACCATTTAGAATGTATTTAATACCATTTCTCTAAGCCAGTGGTTCTCAACCTTCTTAATGCTTCGACCCTTTAATACAGTTCCTCAGGCTGTCATGATCTCCAAACAAAACGTTATTTTGTTGCTACTTCATAACTGTAATTTTGCTACTGTGATGAATTGCAATGTAAATATCTGATATGTAGGATATTTGATATGCGACCTCTGTGAAAGGGTTGGTTCAACCCCCCCCCCCCAAACTGGGTCGTGACCCACAGGTTGAGAAGCACTGCTCTAAGCTGTTCAGGAAAAACTATTCTTTCCCTCTGTGTCTGCCAACCCTCAGTAACCATCTCCAGGAATTCCACTTCATGCTCTGGATGATGTCTCCGGGATTTCTACTTTTAGTGGTTCCCATAGAAGATTTTACAGGTTAAGCATGTGTCGTTTTCTTACTGATGTGGTGTGATGTAACTGTAAGATGCTGCCTCGGCCATGCGTCCTGGGGGATGTACTGCAGTTTGTTCTGTTTGACAACCAAGGCCAAAGGCAGAGCAGAAATAGTGGTCTCTGTTCTGCTTTTGGTTTCTGAGATGACTGTGGTTGACGAAGAAGGATTCAAGACTCTGCAGTGTGGAGCAGTCAGGTAGGTGAGTTAAAAGAAAGCCTCGAAGTAAATATTGTTGCTTTCAGTGTAAATCGACCAATTGGTCATGATTTCCCCGTTACTTCTTCCCAAGAACACCGCTAAGGTAGACGCAAGAGTCTGCTAAACAACCACCTGAAATCTAAGCCATCCAAAGAGTGGCTCAAACACTGGGTACAAGCAGACTCAGGTGGGGGGGGGTGTTTCTTTAATGTACATGTCCCTGTCTCCACTTTCTCATCTTCCTTTCCTACCCCTACCCTCACCCCCATATGTACTTTGGGGCCTGTAGGGAAAGAGGTGAGATCTGTTCTTTCCAAAAAACATCAAAGAATTCTGCAATGTATTCCTTCTCATGTATGAAATGGAGCACTAGTTAATTTTGTAATATTCTGAGAATCAGGTTATGCGTTCACAACCACTGTATAACAGAGCCTCTTCATTGCTCGATATTCTACAGGACCCCACTTTGGAAAGATCTGGGGGCGGCGGGATGCCAATAATTTTGGAGCCAGTGTAGCACAGTGCCCGATAAATGGGCTCTAGGCTCAGAAGACAAAGTTAAAATATCAAGACTTCATCATTCACAAGGCAGGGGACAATGACCAAATACTTAACCTTTTAGGGTCTCACATGGTACCTGGTGATCATGGAACCTACTGAGCAGGACATTCTTAGAAAGTGAAATAACTTGCATAGTTACAGTGCTTCCAATACTGTAAGGATGAGAAGATTTCATTTATAATACTAGAGATGGTAAGGATAACTCCAAGAGGGTGTTAATCAGCTGATAGCCTAGCATCTGTCACTAACTAGAAGACATTGCCAGCAACCAGGAAGGGGCAGTTTGTGAGCTGTATCAAACTTCAGCAAACATTGTGTATATCAATCTGAAAAATGATTGAGCACTCAGTTTCACACGCCTCAGCCATATTCAAGGAGTAGGAAAATGTGACTGATATTCTCTTGCAAATCAACAGGACACTATCACAACCCTCATCAGTTAGCAGGTGATGTTACAGGACAGTGCAGACATTAGTGCACATTAGAGACCTCCCAATGTTAGCCAAAAATTTAGTCGCATGACCTAGAGTCAGTAGCTAGGCATTAGCGTGTGTAAAGCAAGGGACTGCGCGAACAGGTGATTCTATGATCTCCTCCTCATCTAAAATGCACAGCAAAGAAACACGCTAAGTGAGTCATTAAATATGAGAAAGGACAAAGAAAGATGACATTTGTGCTAAATGTCTTTTCTTATTTGCATTTTAAGTAACTACACAGAATGTGCTGAAAGGTTCCACCCAGTGTCATGGTTACAGACATTTCATATATGGTATATTTCTCATCTAAGGACAGCAAACTGATTACAGTCCAGTAGAACCCTAATCCACTGATACCTGTGCCTTAAATTGAAAATGAAGACATTTGAGACCACTTCTAAGCTTCACAGAAAAGAGTGGTGAAATCAATAACTATATGTCACAAATTTACAAAAAAACATTTTGACTAAAATTAACAGTCATTTTTAATCCCTATCCTGGTCCCACTGATGCTTTTCCAACAGTAATGGTAGAACGATTGCTAAGGTTGACTGCTTTGAAGTGTGGGGAGGAAAGGAAAGGCCACACAACAGGAATTCCTGGAAGAACCCCCTCCAGATGCCACCAGAATTGACACTTACTAGAAAATCAGTAGACCAGTACTAGGAAGCCTGCAGTTTCTCCAGTTGCAAATGATTGGCTAATAGTATCAATCAGTAATCATTTATTTGTCCACTAGAAACAGTGGACTGTTTTGGATTTATCTTTCGTAAAGCTAATGATCCATTTTAGATTTTACCTTTCCTCACCCACCCAGACCGTTTCAAGCTCTCTAGGGAAGGACAGCACCTTCCACCATCCCAAGACGAGGAGGACTTCCCCTAGTGAAAATGGGATTTATATACAGCATAGTGAAATGTCCTGGATCTCATTTAATTCAGATGGATGAAATCAAAGCCAAGGACAGGATCATCTTTTCCCTGGAAAAAGAACTGGAGACGCAGACAGGCTATGTACAGAAACTCCAGCTGCAGAAGGAGGCTTTGGACGAGCAGCTCTTCCTGGTCAAGGAGGCCGAGTGTAACATGAGCAGCCCTAAGAGAGAGATTCCAGGAAGGGCGGGAGATGGCTCCGAACACTGCAGCAGCCCGGTGAGTTCACTCAAGTTGAGGTTTAGCAACTCCGGAGTCATCTTTTGTCTAGTGCTCAAGTTCTGCTATCTCATGTAAGCTATTTTCCTATTTATAAGTACAGAGAAATCAATTCTCCCTCCAACTATAAAACCAACAAAAATCCTGGGAACAGGCTTTTCTAGACTGGCAGACAACAAAGTGGGCCATACTTCATTGGCAGATCACGTGAGGGTTGCAGGGGTCTTTGAATCTTGCACAGAATTTTTCTAGCCTAGTGATTAGGCTAGACTCAAACTTGAGTCTATTTTAAGAATCATAAGTTAAATGATAATATTTGCCTGTTGCTAAGATTGGTAATTTCCCAATCTGTGAACAATTGGATTCGAAACTGGCCAAAGACTGTTATCATGTACAGTGGTTGGGTGTGTGCCTTTAAGAAAGACAGAATCATCTATAGCCACAGCACAGAAGCCTCCGTTCTGAATGAGCTTGCCACTTACTTCGCTAGATTGTCATCATCTTTTATATGAGCAGTTATTTTCAGAGGTACAATGAGAGACTTAAGTTGGCCTGTAGTGAACTATCAAATGATTTATCTGCAAAAAGGATGAAAATATATTAATTAGGAACAACAAATGGGTTCCAAAGTATTACTTAGAACAAAGTAGTGAATAACTCATAAATTGATTTCCAGGACACAGACACACCCCAGGAGGTGGTGGGAAATATATACTGATCTAAGATGTAGCACATGAAGATTTTAGTTCTTTTGTTAATACCTATATGCAATATAGCATAATTGCCAAAAAAACGGACTTTCGAAGTTAGACCCCCTTGGTTCAGATTCATTAGCTGAGTGGCTTTATGCAAACCACTTTCCTGTTCAGTATCCTTATCTGTGAGATGCAGGCCATGGTGGTTTCTGCAAGACTGCTCTCTGAATTAGACGACTCTATATAGAGAAGGTAGAGTGCTGTGTTTAGTACATGGCTAGCCTTCACAGATTTGGTTGGTGCTATCCACCATAAGACCTGGGTTAACATTGATCCACCCTCTGTTTAGTTTGTCCTGATAGGTCCTCTAGGATATGATGATTCCGGGGACTCGGGATGTGTGACACTGTCCATCAATAGTGAACCTTTCTCAAAATGAAAAGAGTAACCGAATCGCAGGCATGTAATCAGAATAGGCTGCAGCACAGGATTAATCTGTAACTGTTGTGTGGAAGGTGATTCATAACAATGGTTATGCTCTGTAAAATATTTTACTCTAGATTATATTGTACACCCTGCCTTTTACACATGAAGGTAATATATGTTCTCTCACAGTGACCTTTATCTTCTGGAGTATAGAAAAAAATCACAAAACCCTGTGTCTACTTCCTAAACTGTCCTCTCCGTGACTAAGTATAATAACAGACAGTTGTCTGTGTCATCGGAAGCAATGGACATTTGTGACACAAGGATAGTCCCTGACTTCACATTCACCTTGGTCACAGGGCAAATAGTTCTCCTAAAACCTGTTTCAGCCAACTGTCACACTTCATGCCACAAGTCTGGGCTCCAAGGTCTGCCTGCCACATGGAATTCATTT
Source organism: Myodes glareolus (assembly GCF_982192425.1). Classification (NCBI taxonomy): domain Eukaryota; kingdom Metazoa; phylum Chordata; class Mammalia; order Rodentia; family Cricetidae; genus Myodes; species Myodes glareolus. The sequence continues at coordinate 43,746,877 of NC_142038.1, forward strand.
GTGATTTTCACCATGCTTAGTATTGAACTCAGCAGTAAATGTTGGGAGTTAGAAAGGGTAACTCATCTTTTCTTAGTAAAAGAACGTTTATCTGTTACTTCCTGGGCCAAACTGCAAGAAAGGACATTATTGCTTTCATGAATAGTATTCTAGGCTTTGAAAAGTATTACTTAAGAGATGCTCATTTTAATTCTCATGTGTAGGATTTGCGAAGAAATCAAAAGAGAATAGCTGAATTGAATGCCACTATAAGAAAGTTAGAAGATAGGAACACCTTGCTTGGAGATGAACGAAACGAGTTGGTAAGTTGTACGCAAACTGTTTTGATCATGTGTTTTGTTAGATGTTAGGCTATGAAAACATGTGTTCTGTTAGTTTATCATGAGAGAAAAATGAGTAGGTATTAACAGTACATCATGATAAATCCTCAAAAAGTGACTGCCCCACAGAACTACCTTCCAAATGACTAAGTGGAAAATGACCAAGACCCCTTTCTCTAATCCAAGACCCAATTAACAATGGCACCACTCTGGTTTCTGTGCGGGTATCTACCATAATAATTTTAAGAATAAAATAATAATAATTGCATATTATTCCTGTGTTCCTGGCTGCTTTAGCTCAGTAGTTTGCCTATGAGGATCTTCCTTGAGCTGTGTGGAGTTGTTCTCTTTCCTTACTCTGCAACATCCAGTTAACATTACTGCAACACATGCAACCTTTCTTCTGGAATATTTTTCGAGCTCCTAAGCACATTTAGTCTGTTTAGACTGGGACTTCTAGGTATCAGTGATGAAGAAAAGTGCCTCTTCCCCCTGGGCATATGAATTTGGATCCTGCAACGTGGTCAGTTGAAATCTGAGGTTGCTCTAACACTTTAAGTTCTCAGTGCCAGTGCATGAGGGCCTCAGTGTTTCCATATCTTTGCCAACACGTACACCATTTGGTCATGAGGTGTATTCTTATTCTGACTTTTGTTTTGATTTTTGTCTTTTCTAAGGAGTTTGGGGGAGCTGTCAAATATCTGCCGGCCTGCTGGTCTTCTGTTACAATCTGTCCTCAGCATTTTGTTCTTTCTCTAGTCTGCTTTATTTTCTTAATAACTTTAGAACATTTTGAAATTAGATATTTAGACATACTGCTCTGTAGCTTAGATTTTGATGAAGCTGTTTATGTAAAAGTGATTTTAGCCTTTCCCTGAATTTGGGGCCATTGTTTCTCTCGAAATCTTATTTTTTGGACAACTTTCACAAGTTTGGAGTGTTATCATGTATTGCTATTTCATAAATAATATCATGCAACTTGTTCTGAAAAGTGTATTGCTCATTTTCTAAACTTCTAGAGATTTTTCTAATTATCTTCTGGTATTAGTTACTTTGTAACATTTGCCACACTTTGCAACATTTCGTTGCTGTGAGAGTATTACAATTTTCTTTCTGGTCATAGCACAGGGTCAGCATCTTCACTTGCTGTCTATTGTTATGCTAAAACACTGTGACCAAAAGCCATTTGAGTAGGAAAGGACTTATTTGGTTTACGTGTTCTGTTCAGTCCACTGTGAAGAGAACCTGCTTGCTCCCCATGCCTTCATAAGTTTGCTCTTATATACACCCCGGTACCATTTACCAGGAGTCAATACTGCTCACAGGGTGCTGGGTCCTCCCACATGAATCATTAATCAAGAAAATGTCTCCCTGGCTTGTCTACAGGCCAATATCCGGGGGACATTTTCTCAATTGAGGTTCCCTCTTCTCAGGTGACCCTAGTTTGTGTTGAGCTGGCAAAAGCTAACCAGTACAGTCACTTTAGAAATATGTCATATTCCCAGACGAGGAAGAAGTGCTCCACATCTTCAGTTAAAGTTTTCATTCCTTTGTGGCCTTGTTTTAAATTTTCTATATAGTTCTAATATTTTTGTCTGCTTATTTCTCGCAACAAATATGTCTCTTCTTAGCTTGTCCATTTTTCCTTATACATATTTGAAGTTATGTTACTTGGTAGGCATAAGTTAATATTTGATAATGGTTTTAGCATATCAACCCTTTACGATTATAAAATTTTTCCTTTCCTTGACCTCAGGTCTGTCTGTTATTAGTTAAACTATAGCAGGGCTTCTTAGAGTCTACATGAGCCTCTGTTTATTCATATATATGCATACGTATATTCATGATGGAGCATACATGTATAATTTCAGTCTCTCTCATCTACAAAGGCGTGTCCTTTTGAGGAAGCACTCTGTTGGGTGCTTTGGAACTGTTGTGATTGGATGCTGTGCTACAATTGGACAGTTTTTTCCCTTCATGTTTATGTGCATTTCCTATGAATTGTATGCACTGAAGAGACTTAACTACTGCAAACACAGGGCATTAACTTACAGAAGAGATCAACATCGCAATAATAAGCCCAGTGAATAATTTCTCTTTATATGCACTCGAAATTTAATATTCTTGATTCAGATACCAATACTGGAAAGGTGTTGCCCCAGATTATTTATGAAAAGTAAATCCATGTTTTTGATATCACCATAAAGCTGTAGTTCTCAAACTGAGATTAGAAAGGTACTGGAGAAGTGCTAAGAATAACAAAATCTTATTTGTTGTTCTCAATCCTAGGTCGTTTTCTCCTTCCTCAGTATCTCCCCAAATCATAGATTTCCATAGGAGTGATGGTCTTTGAAATCTTCTGATAAAAAGAATAAGCTGATCATTACAAATTCAACATAGAAATCTAATCCGTCTATATAGATCAGCCTATAACACAGTGACTAAGCATAAGTGCTTTGAATATGAAAGGAAGGGCTGCTGACGATTACAAGACAACATTCGTACATTTAGCTCTAAATGAAAGGCAACTTGGTCATCAGATGTCATCATCGCAACTGGCAGGGTGTTACTGTCATCAGCAGGACAAGGTCAGGGATGCTGTCCAGCATCCTGTGGAATACAGAACAGGTCCTGTGACAACAACAGAAAAACACGAACTGCCTTAGTAAGGAGATTTCAGTAAGACCCTTGCAGGAGGCAATGCAGTTGCAGAGAATGAGACTTGGAACCAGGTTCCGATGACCATGAAGTTCAATTGTGCTTCTATCTGTTGCTGAGCCACTGAGAGGTCCTTGCTGGTTCAGGGAGAGAGTTTAGACCTATATGGGTGAGCGAGGTGAGGGAAATCAATGGAAGCAAAGAGAACTTTGGGTTTTCCCGGCCACTTCCAGAAGCAGCAGCAGCATCTGTGGCGCCTCTGTCAAGGTAGCAGACAGGACTATGTTAAAAAGGCTCTAGAGCCAGGCATTGTGGCTCATGGCCTTTAGTCACAGTACTGGGAAGACTGAAGCCAGAGGAGTCATGACTGCTCCAAGCTACTTAGTGCTACATAGTAAGTTCTGAGTCTACCAGACCTACATAGCAATTCCTTCTAAATAGGAGGAAGTGGGGGAGGGAGGAGAAGAGAATACCCATTAAATGAAACTAAAAAATATTGGTTGGCTAAATGGAGGGCTGGAATGTAGTGGTCAATCCTAGGACAGGTCGGGTAATTGAAGGGGTGCTTTCCCTCTTTAGCACTTGGCCCCTCCTGCCCTACTTTCCTCAGGACACCAAAAATCTATTTTATCTTATTTATTTTCAGTTAAAACGCGTGCGGGAAACAGAAAAGCAATGCAAACCTCTCCTGGAAAGGAACAAGTGCCTCGCCAAGAGAAACGATGAGCTGATGGTGTCTTTGCAGCGCATGGAGGAGAAACTAAAAGCCGTAACCAAGGAGAACTCAGAAATGGTGTGTATCGCAGACGCTGCAGAAGCTGCTGCTTCCTCCTCTGCTTCTTCCCCTGGGACCTGTGACCTATTGGGTTGTGCTGAGGTTGTTTCTCATTTGCTGCTTAGACTTCCCCTTGAAAAAGCAAGGAAAGCAAGAAAAGGGGATACACTCACTCTTCAAACACTTCCATATGGAGAAGCAAAGCCTCAGTGTAGCTCCTACGCCACAGAAATGTGGAGAGAGTTCATGCCTGCCTTCTAGTTTGCTTGATAGCTGAGAAATCAATATCATGGCTTGTATTATATATGGATGAATGATATGGTCATACATTCCTGAAAAGACTTCCAAGATAAGGTAACTATAGAAATGTCCAAAACATTGCCAAGGACTTCAAGATGTTATAGCAGATAAAATGTACTTGAGGGTTTTGGTTGGTAAATATAAAAGTCTGTCACCAAGAGGATTCAAATTATCTGGGACCCAATTTTTACAAATTTGCCAATTACTAAAATCGGGGATCTTTGAGGTTTCCACTTGTAATTTCTTCTTCTCCAATTTAGAGAGAAAAAATAACATCTCACCCACCCCTAAAGAAACTGAAGTCTCTGAATGACCTTGACCAAGCTAATGAAGAACAAGAGACAGAGTTTCTGAAACTGCAGGTCATAGAGCAACAGAACATCATTGACGAACTCACAAGGGTAGGTGCACTCATCTGCAAACCCCTAGCTATTCTTAAGGACGGGGAGCCAACACCCAACACATAAGGAAGCCCTTCATCATTTTGGATTAACTCCAAATGCCCATATTCAGGTGTGCAGCATGTAATTACGGACAAGAAACTCTAGCCCAAAACGTTTATATTATTAAACTGAGTTATACCTTCCAATTCTAAACATTTGCCAACTAGTCTAGAAGCATGAATATGAGCCGCATTAAGGGACTTTTCAGAGGCGTTGTTAGGTAAGTATACAGGGTAGATCTGGGTATTTTATAGTTGCTTTCCACGGTCAGTCTCCTAAGCCTTGGCAATTCAATTTTTTGTCTACGAAAGCAGGACCATGTATACTCCTTGTTTCTAACACCTAATCAGTGTGTAGCATATAGATACATTCTGTTAAAGGCTTTGTGGGTGAAGAACAGCATCATAATTCTGTAATAGAACAGAAATTCCAGTATACACTTCATGGATAGATACTTCAGTTCCTGTTGACTAGGTCCCATTTGTATCTGATTCAGGTTACTATTGACAGTATGGTAGGATAAGACCTCTTGAAGCCTTCAGGCTTCCTTCTTCACCCCTCTCTCTTTATTCTGAGAATGGTATCTTTATTTCTTTTTATTTCAAGAATAAGCCAAAGCCTGTAGATTTGAACTAATCATAGGGGTGGGGGTGGGGGCTGTTACACAATAATCTCCAGAATAGGTGAACTTTGTTTCACTGCCATTGGGAGCGAAAGAGTCTTCTTCTGTTTACAGTTATTTGCTACTCTCCCTTTAAAAATTGTCCACTGTTGGATGGTGGTGCACACCTTTAATCCCAGCACTCGGGAGGCAGAGGTAGACGGATCTCTGTGAGTTCTAGGCCACCATGATCCACAAGTCAGTTACAGGACAACCAACAACCAGGACTCTTCCACAGAGAAATCTTCCACAGAGAAACCCTGTCTTGAAAAAAAAAATCATCCATTGTTCATATATAATTTGCAGCCTTTAGATTAAGAGAGTATGCAATGTGTAATTTTCTTAAGTTTCAGCTATAGTGAGGATCCACAATCAAAATATTTTATATATAAAGGCAAAAAGTAAAGTCTAAATGCCAATGTTTTGAATTATATTCAAACGTAAGCTGAAGCCTGGGTCACTCACTCCTACCTTGATAACTCTTACGTTTTACGGAGTCACTGGACTAGGGACATACCTGGCTTTGAACACCCTCAAATTAAACTGTAGATTTCCTGTTGATCAGGTAGCTCCATCTAGCCCAAATTTGCAGTAAAAACACAGAGTCCTTAATGATTAAATCCCACGTTGTCCCAGTAGCTATAGCTATGGTCACACCTTACAAGTCACGAAGTTGATTACAGTTCGTGGATATTCACCGAGATTCTCAGAAGACCACAGCCATGTCTCCTCAAATAAACCAGAAGCAAAACTAGGTGACCCCAACAGAGTAGGTACTCTGCTTCCTGCCCCATCCTCACCAGCTGCATACTCGAAACAAGGTCCAAAAACTAGTCGAGGCACACCTGCCTATGCTAAGAGATGACAAGATGTAGAAAAATAAATGTGTATTCTAACTAGAAATAATATTTTCTCACACAAATGCCAAGGAATTGTGGGCATCAGCGAGTACAACTACGCGTGATGGGACCCTGTTTTCAGGTCTAAAATAAAGGAAATCAGCACACTTCCTGATTAAATGGCAGGAAAATTATAATATACATACTCCAAAAAATATTGACACATCATGTCCAAACATTACCAAATTCGTAAAATAAAATCATACTTCAAATAAAAATATATAATCTCTCAGGGGAGAAGAACCGTCTCTTTGAAAAACAAAAAAGGGGCCACAGAGAGCTCAGCCAGTGAATTCTATTGCCTGGATCCACCCTCAGAGGCTCTCTTGGATCCGAGGCCCTCTTCCGGCCTCTGTGGGCAGAGGGAAGAGGTAACAAAGTTCTTGGGAAATGTGCGACAACCTTCGATCTGAAAAGTCCTCTCTGTTTTCTAGGATCGAGAAAAGCTCATCCGTCGGAGAAAGCACAGGAGAAGCTCGAAGCCAATCAAGGTAACGAGGAAACTCTTTTCGGGCATTTGCCACCAAAAGTCAGGAAGGGGAGGCGTGCCAAGGAACCTACCTGCAAAGATGTGATAGATCAGATGGTCTTGAACTGTGGCAAACCACAAGCCCCACTGGGTTTTTTGTTTGTTTGTTTGTTTGTTTATTTTTGATTTTTTTAAAAAAGAATCTCTTGATATTTTTTGGTCTGAAAATTGCTGTGTTGTTGTGCCCTAACCTGAAAGGCTATGACTTCTTCTAATAGAAAAGGCAATGGGTTTAATGTTAGAAGGTTTTTCTGACAAGTGCATAGGTTACATCCTAAGAACATGTAAGAGATATACATAATCAATATCTTCCATTGAATCATATTAGTTTATGATGTCTGTCCTGTAACTGATTGATGTGTTTGCATTATTATCATCTGGGAAGTATTGATAATGACCTTCTCAGTCCACCATTATTTTTATAGCCCCTACAATGCACAGCTCATTGTTTTGATTTCTGTGCTTGTTTTTTTACCCTGTACGTCACTTGGGTTGGATGTGGGATTGGAAAACTAGAGTTAAGACCCCATGACTTCCTTAACATGGGTGCCTCCATTTTCCAAGCCCCATAGGCCAATTTTAAATACTTAAAAGAGCACAATGCATTGACTCATCATGACAGAAGGTAATGTAACCAGATTATGATGGCTTTAGAAGACATCCAAAGAGTCACACACTTCTTTTAAGTGTGTCAGAAGTGAAAAACATGGGCAAGAGATGGATTGGCATTGTGTTCCTGCTTAGTGCTTGTACTGCACCAAAGAACTGGTAAAGAACCTGGACCCCTATGCTCATTTGTATCCGTCATAGTGAATGGAGCTTGGATATGGCATTCTTCACTGATCTTAGTCATGTTAGTAAGTTTATACTTTCTCTTCACTTAGAGGCCTGTTTTGGATCCATTCATTGGCTATGACGAGGACTCCATGGATTCAGAAACATCATCCATGGCCTCCTTTAGAACAGACAGGACACCTGCCACTCCCGATGATGACTTAGATGAAGTAAGCTTTTTCTTTCCTCTGATCCTGTGCAATATTGTCACCAAATCTTTCCTCTAAGGGGAAGGAAAAGCACAAGCTGATCTTGTGACCGTGACCAGTCTTTAGTCATGTTCCACTTTGATATCTCTTGAAAGTAAGTGTCATCTATGTCATGGAATCTCTCTAGAGACGTCTCAAACATTCTGTGTGGCTCTGTAATTTGCTTACTCATCTCACAGTAAAAGTGACTTCCCAAAGATCTGTGGAAGGCTTGAAAGGGAGAGCAAGTTCAAGAGGCTTCTAGATTCAGTGTAAAGCTGTGTTTAAGTAAACTCCATATTCTGTGGTCCACCATCTTCAGAAGTATCCAGGGGCTTCAGCTACACTGAACACAACTACCAGGTCAGAATCAATGGAATGAAACCACTAGTCCACACTGCTTTTTTTATAGAGTTACATGTAATGCTAGCTGTCCCCAGACCCCTTAGACAGCTAAAGATGAGCATAAACTTCTGATCCTCTTGCCTCAACCTTTCAAGTTTTGAGATTTCAGGTGACATCACAACTCCTCCATACGTGTGTGTGTGTGTGTGTGTGTGTGTGTGTGTGTGTGTGTGTACATGTACATATGTATGGATATGTATATATAATTCTGGGAAGTGAAGCAGGCCTTTGTGTATGCCAGGCAAGCACTTCCCCAACTAAACTTCACTCCCACCTCCTTATTCCACATTGTTGAACAAATTCTCTGGTGATAATTGAATGATGCCCCAAATCTAAGTTCTAAGACTGAGAAGGAGTGTCATGATTTAGTAGAGATGAACTTTAATCACAAACTAATGAACTATCTTTGTCTCTGAATGCATGGGGAAAAAATGGGAGTAACGCTTTAAGGATCCTTGCCTAAAATTTAGATCCAAACTTTGGGTATGACTTCTTTGTTTGTGTCTAAAATTGGGTATTATTCAAGGTCAAATGGAAAGTGACCATCATTGTAAAAATAAATAAACATTTCTTTCATTAAAATAATGTCTTATATATTTTTCCAACATCTGCCTTGAATATATTGTATATTCACATTTTTACTGCTAATTCAGAATTAAAAATAAAATCAAATAAATCTTTTCTTTACAAAAGTAGGCAAATGTCACTGTTGACACAGAACATAAGACACAGACATAGCATAGTTACTTTTGGACTTTTGCATTTCAACCCTCCAGAGTCTAGCTGCTGAAGAATCTGAGCTACGATTTCGACAGTTAACAAAAGAATACCAAGCCCTCCAAAGAGCATATGCCCTCTTGCAGGAGCAGACTGGAGGCATCATAGATGCTGAAAGAGAAGCCAAGGTGAGTGTAAACCTGCAAGAGGGCCTGGAATCCACTTGCAGATGTCACATCACTAAAGCACCAAGGACATTGAAATGTGAGCTGCACAGCCTTCTCTGTGCCCTTTTGTCCTCCGAGGCTTCTGTTTTTTATTTAATTCTAACAAACTTCACATCCAAACACAGATCAATGCTTTTGTTCCTTTAAAGATAGCTGAGTGTGTGTTTCTTATTTTCACTTCTTGAGAACTTAAATTTTCTAAACCATGTTGGGATTTGATGGTCTGTTTTACTAAGTTCTTTGCTTACAAATAATAGTTATTTTATTTTTTCAAAAGTACTGATTAAGCCACTTTCTTTTCTTAATTAAAAAGTGTAAAACATTGAATCCACAACTCACTAAGAATTTCACAGATGATGTTTGAATGAGCCTTTGTGTCAGCTCCCTAAGGCAGATGCTTTTGTAACAGAATTTAAGGCCAAAAATACTAATGGACTTGCCCATTATAGGTCACACAGCTAGTATGTAGTACAACTTGGATAACTGCTCCAATATTACTGGGTCTACTTCCTAGAATGCCATGGTTGTCACTTATAAGCATTTTTCCAAAAGAAGAAAAGACAAACAAATGAAGGGAGGAAGAGAATAAGAAAGAAAGTGATTTATTCATTCAGTCAGTCAAAGTTAAATTAGTTACCTGGGGTCCTGATGCTAGGACTTGAGCCCAGCCTCTAAGCTGCAGAGTTGGAGTCACCTAAAGAACCTGCCTTACGGACTTTGGCAAGAGACAAGAAGGAGCGCGTCTCTGCGGTGCTGGTGCTCCACTTTTCTTTCTGAAGGGAAAATAAGATGCTGGGAGATGCCACAGCAGCCACTCTTGGTCATTGAGAAGATAGATTGGTACTCTCCTTTTCTACAAGTCCCTATTTTTAAGTGGTAGCATATGCGCGCGCGCACACACACACACACACACACACACACACACACACACACACACGGGGATAAATACTAAAGACTAAACTTTGATTTGAAACAGACAGGCAAGCCATTATCAGAAAGAGATGTTCATGTATTTTCTTCAATACTATCATATTTGAGGTTTTTCACTGTCAGTATGTTAACCCTTCGTACTGCAGAGGACAGATAGACAGACAGACAGACAGAGATGTACATGTACTATTATGAAAAGTAAAATAAAAAGTTTTCAACTTAGACTTTTTAGGTATCAGAGCAGAAAGTTGGCTCTGAAAAACACAGTCAAACTCGGAGAGGAAAATAAGACTTATTTCTCCTCAGAAAAGAAGTTCATTTGAATAGATCAACAGTGAGTTACCATAAAGGATTTAAAAACCAGGGATGTCACCGGGCTAGAGGCGAAGTCAAGGTGGAGTCTGGAGGGTGATGGGTATCCACTACCCTTTAGTGGCTAGCTAGAGAGCGTGAATGTTCGTGGGATGACAGATGGGACCATAAGGACGTTTGTCAAGACTCTAGATCTTCTTTGATTGTGAAGGCAACTTAGAAGAATAACCCTCCCCTCCACAAACGAATCTGCTGAGCACTAACTAGTGAAGGATATAGCCAAGTCACTCGCTCGCTCATTGAACTCTGGACTTTTAATCTCCCCAGGCACAAGAGCAGCTCCAGGCAGAGGTGCAAAGATACAAGGCCAAAATCGAAGATCTGGAGGCAACGCTAGCTCAGAAGGGGCAGGTAGGTGCTCGGTCGCTAGCTTTCCTGCAGGTGCAACTGGTTCAGGCCACCTCTCCTCTGGCTCACCTCATGCATGGGCCACACCCAGGACATGGCTTGGCTCACCACAGTGACCTTTCTCAAACTGTGTCAGAATGTAAACCATTCCTGTCCCCATTGCTATTCTCCCCGAGTGCAAACCCAGCCACAGTGGTGAGTGAAGTTGGGTAAAAGAGAGGCCAGAGGGAGGGGCGCCCAGATGGACAAGGCCTAGAGCGGTCACAAACGGCTAAGGCAGAGCTTCCCTCCCCGAGCTGTGTTCTTTGCCTCCGTACTCCATATATGGTCCTGCATTTTAGTGTTTTCCATTCATATGTATTGAGCCTGTGTGCATTCTGACCTGTTTCACTTTTTTTTGCCTGTGTGGTCACTTCTGAGTCCCCAGAAGGCTGGTCCTGGATTATTCAGACTGGAAAAGGTAGCGATAGTAAGTGACGATAGAACCAGGGCCAATTTGTCCTGGCAACTCTGGCCCCAGAATTCTTGAAAACGTAGCTGGCAAGGGTGGGCATCACTTACCAGAACCAGTTTACTCTGTGCAGGCAAACTGGGTGGGAAGAACACGGCTCTGGCCGGCTGGTTTGAGCACACAGACTCCTCCGTGGCACTCTGAAATGCTGACTGCGCGATATTCTTTGTCAAACAGGACTCACACTGGGTAGAAGATAAACAACTTTTCATTAAGAGAAACCAGGAGCTTTTAGAAAAGGTATGTTGGGCGCACCACCCTAGTGGGGCAGAGGAGAGAACGATGATCCAGGAGCAGCAGGGGGTGCTCTCAGGAGTGGCACAGGGGCCAGGGAAGGGGAGGCTTTCCCACCGTGGCTCTGTCCTCTGCTGTGTGCTCGACCGCATCCCATCCCTCCCTGCCATCACCATCAGTGAAGTGGCACTCGTGCATGGCTGCAGACTTGTCAGGGCGTGATTCCTGTGCCCCAGCGACATGTTAACCATATATATGTACTGTATATATGCTGTGTGCTGTGTGTGTGTGTGTGTGTGTGTAGATGATATGTGTGTGCACACACGTGCCCATGAGCATCTCCTGTGTGGTTGTTCACCCACCTGCCCCCTAAAAAAAGAAATCTCACGTTGTGTTGTGTAAGAAAGTGAGTGAATATGTCTGTGCTCTGATTCTCACAGACTATATTCTCACTTTTAGACATATTTGCTGGACTTGGCTTTTTCTTTTCTTTTACTTTTTTCTTTTTTTGTTGTTGCTGCTGCTGCTGCTGTTTTTTGTTTGTTTGTTTGTTTGTTTGTTTGTTTTTCAAGACAAGATTTCTCTGTAGCTTTGGAACCTATCCTGGAACTAGCTCTTGTAGAGCAGGCTGGCCTCGAACTCATAAATTTCTGCCTGCCTCTGCTTCCCAAGTACTGGGATTAAAGGCGTGCACCACCACTGCCTAGCTTCTTTTACTTATTAAAGGAAGGGATTGATGTTTTAGAGGCATCCAAAACAAAAAGTACCAAGTCTAGGAAACTGGTCAACAAACTAAGATATGTTTCTAACCAATAGAGATAATTAACGGCAGGCTTTTGATCTGAGGCAATGTAACATCATAGAACAATTATTTTGACATTATTTTCTCCAGACTTTTCTATCACTGATAACTAGTGAAAATTTACCACTATGTCCTGGTCATAGTGGGATGGAAAAGCTGTCCTCTTTCCTCTAGTTTAACAGGACAAGTGCATCCTGTCTTTCTGAAAATGTAGCAGGACTGAGGTACGGAGGTGGCCAGTACCCAAAGTTCAGACCTCAAAATTTCTATGAATAAATGTGGTTAGGTGGCCTAGTAGCTACTCAAGTGGCTGACACAGGAAGGTGTCCCACGGCTACACAGAGAGTTCGAGGCTAGCCTGGGCAACTTAGTGAGACTGTTGTGGAAGAAAAAATACAAGGATTCAGTGGTAGAGATAGCACACCTAAAGCTCTGTGTTCGATCCCTGTTACAAAACAAGTAAAACGTGAACTAGAAACAAAAGGAGAGACAAGAAAAAGTCATTCCTAGCAATACATTGAAATAGGTAAACAACTGTTCTGATTCTATCAGTAGCCACGAGATCCAGTGATCTCCTCCAATACCCTATCATAGATCCAGTGATAAGATTCTAAGAAGGATAATCTCCTTTACGATCTGAACCAATTCATACAAATTGTCTGAAACTTCATTAGACTACAGATGTCTATGATAAGGTGCTGGGGAGTTGACTCAGCAGTTAGGAACACTTGCTGTTCTTCGAGAGGACCAGAGTTCAATTCTGGCACCCACAGCGCTTGTAACTCCAACTCCAAGAAATACAACAGTCTCTTCTGGCCTCTTGTGCTACTCATACCCATATTTGTGTGCATATGTGCACGTACACACACACACACACACACACACACACACACACACACATGAGTTGACGAGGGTACAGAGACACAGAGAGAGACAGACAGAAAGACAGAGAGGTTGATAGGGTGCATGGTAAAGCAGAACCCTTGTTGATGACATCAGAAAATGTCATATGTCACAAAGCTCCTCCCCATGGCTCTGCTGCTGTTTTCCTACTAGTCTCAGAGATGTCCCACAACGTGTTGTTACGGTCCTTTATCATGCAATTGATTCCAGTGTGTTTTCTGGTTTCCTTTAGTCTCTTGGTTTTTTTTTTTTGGCAAAAAGAAATTTTTGAGTTATGTCTTCTATATCAAAATCAGAAACATACACACACACACACACACACAGAGCAAAAGAAATCACACACACTAAACATTTTATTTTCAATTATATGTTTTGGAAAATAAGATCCACTCTCAAATGAAAGCGCCTGTTTTTGTGTTGCTACATTTAAGCTTTTAAACTGCCACTGTGTGGAATGATTCCTTCATAGTTAGTGACAGAGATGGCAGTGCATAAAGACCATCGGGTTCCCTCAAATGCACAGGGGTCTCAGCCGTGATCTTTGCCTGAAGGGAAAGCACATTGGTGCGCATCTGACTTCACCCTATGTCTCACGCTTCATCAGATTGTACAGGGTGCCCTTGAGCAGGTCATAAAGGACAATAGTGTGGCTCTGTGTACCTATAGTCCCTATAGAAACACTAAAGCAGGAGGGTCACTGGGGACCGAGAGTTTAAAGCCAGCCTGATCCACACAGAGAGACCCTGTCTTAGAAAACCAAGCAATTGGTAACAACTAAGAAAGAACAGCAAACAGCTCCACAGGATGATGGGGGAAGAGGTGCCATTTCTGAGTGTTTAGACTAGCAGAGGTTCACATGGAATGTAGAGCTTGGTGTTCAGGGAAGTGAATGATTTCTGTAGTAAAAAGATAGAGGAGTACTTTCCAGGTGGGCGAGAACCAAGAAAACTCCTGGATTCGTAGGATAGATCAGGACTGCTAGATTGTGTGTGTGTCTGCATGTTCACATATGCCTGTGTAGAGATGATACTGATAACATTTAAAGCTGATTGATCAAGTGTTGAGCAGTTTTCGAAGGTTGGAATTCCATATATGGAGTCTCACATCACTCTGTTCAGCAATTATAACTCTCAGTTTTGTGCGTATGAGCTGTTTAAAGCAATTAGTTTGTATTTCAGAATTCCTACAAAAGTATATATCAAATCTTGGCACCATACGAAAGGTTGTTAGAGGTAAAGAGCATGACTTGGTTAGATTGTAGCCATAAACATCTATAATTATAAGCTGTAAATTAGTGGTCCAATTATCCCTGGGACAACTGGTATTTTCAGAGATAAGCATGTCAACTGCCCCCATAAACATCCTTAAATCTGTTCCCAGCACACTGTGCCTGATCCGTAGGGGACATGTGAGCGTTTCGAATTCACTGACTACAGAAGCCCTAGCCTGCATACTCAGAGAAAGACTCACTCTTCTTGACATTTGTCTCTGTGCCTCCCAAAATAAGCTGAAAGACAGTTACAAGAGAAGCCAACCCTGCCATAACCACATCTCCTTAGGGATGGTTGTCACGGTCCAGAGCAAATCCCACTCACTGAGTGCATGAAGGTTATCCATACTTGCTTTGCCAAGGTGCTCCTTGCTGTCCTCGCCTAACTCCAGGGTTTGCTTTATCAGATAGAGAAACAGGAAGCAGAGAACCACCGGCTCCAGCAGGAACTACAGGACGCCAGAGACCAGAATGAGCTGCTGGAGTTCCGCAACCTAGAGCTAGAAGTAAGGAAACAACACTGCCGCTAACGATGACACGAGCGCGCCAGGGCCCGGGCCTGAACTAGGCATTTCAGAGTCACACTTTCATTCAGACCTCAGAATTAGCTCAGGACTTTATGGTTGTGACAGTTGAAGCTAAATACCTTAGAACTGTTGCCCATGCCATGTGACTGGGAATGATAAATCTTGAGGAAGCTTAGAAGGGTTCTGATGGTTAACTGTGCTCCTCCAACAGCTGGGTGACTGACTTAGGAAACACCTTGATTCATCAGGACAGACTTGAGGTGGTGGTTTCAGAGGATTTGTTTCTTAAATAAAACACATCGTGCCACACTTTGATTGTATTCTACGAAATCTGACAGAGGTTCTGGGTGATGGCAGATTCCTCTGTGAATTTTTTGTTGCTTTGCTAGTGATATTTGTCTCGAGGTTGTTTCAGATTAGGTCTGGAGGTAAAGTCAGTAGTCAGTATGCTCCAGTGGAGATGAGGGAGTCATCCCCGCAGCCTATATATCTCGCCCATAAAGAAGGGGAGGATCAGATGTGCAGAGGCCGTTTGCCAACACAAACCTTCGGAGCCGGCCCACCCTAGGCTATCTGAGGGGAATACATATTCATAGTGTTGAAATTGCATCTCCGCTTTCCACATCTCCCTGAACAAGAATCTTCAAGGATGGATGACACCATCTATAAATTTTCTCCCGTGTTTGTAGTTGACTGACTGCTTAATTCTCTTCCACCCATTAGGCATGTACATCTTGAGTTTAATGTTTTTTTCTTTTTTTGGCTAAATGACACGTTGATAAACTGCTGAGACGGTATAAAGAGACGACTGGTTTAGTGTTTAATCCGTTACCGCTTCTTTTCTTATATTTTTCAAGGAGAGAGAAAGGAGATCCCCTCCATTTAATCTACAAATTCACCCTTTCTCAGACGGCGTGAGCGCCCTGCAGATCTACTGCATGAAAGAAGGTGTGAAGGTAGGCGGATGCTGAGGCTTCTGTGTGTGCAGACATTAGGAAAACAGGAAACTGGGAAAGGAACGGCTGCTTGCGGTCACTCTGTGTGTCAGTCCCTAGGTACAGGGCAAAACTAGTCACACATCTCTTGGAAGTCAATAGGACATAAAAGAAATGTTTGACAGAGGCATAAAGGGTAATGGCAAGAACAGAGGTGGGGCATTTAGATCAGAGTAACATAATGGATGGTGTAGGATCAGAACATGCAGTAAAATAAATGGTATTAGTTACCTCGGCAAAATATAAATCAACTATGTGCTTCAAGAAACACGATTCAAATCAACCAGATGGAACAGGTCACCTGAGTCTCTTTATTGCAGCTTCCCGGTGCTACGGAACTCATTGTCGTGAGATTTTTGAGTGAGATGAGACTTCTGACATTGTCCGGTTCTTGCTGCTTTTGATGGATTTAATTGAAGGAGGATCTTAGCTCTTTAGGAGGGGCTTAGGCCTTCTAACATGATGCCTACAAGATCAAATGTGGTTCTTTCTTTAGCACTTAGTGGAACACATTATGTGTGCTAAGCTTGAGATGGCGTGGCCCTGTTCCCCACAAAATAGATTGCCTGGAGGGCCTCGTGAGAGACATTTCTCCTGAGGTGCCTCCTGCTGTGTCTGGTTGGCCCCTTTACCTTCTGCATGGCCCTTCTTGTGCTTCTGCTCTGAGCTGCCCAGTGTACCTGCGTCAGTACCATTGTCTCTACTGCATCTGTGCCTTGACTTGAACACGTCTCCTTGATTTTGCAGGATGTCAACATCCCTGATCTCATAAAGCAACTTGACATCCTGGGCGATAATGGGGTAAGTAACACACCAATTACATGTGACAGAGGTGTGGACTGGCCTGAACAAAGTCAAGAAATACTTGGCTCTGTGCCAAGTGTAAGCCACTAGCGAGTCAGACAGCATATCTGCCCTAAGTATGTCCCTCCTCACAGAGAATCCCACATGCCACAACAGCCATGGGGATGGCCGGAAGGTCACTGTGGAAAGGAGATGTGGCCGAGGGTTCAGGTTGGCATGCAGACCACATCTGCAGTGATTACAGCTAATTACTCTCTGACTGCTGCTCACAGGCAGCCAGTGTAAAATTAATCAGCCAGGCGGTCGGAAAGACGGCTAAACACTGGGGTTGTTGGCAGCCCTATAAAATGAAGCAGGAGGCTATAATTTTTTCTTCTTCTTCTTAGCAGCTCCCTCTGAGCAGGGCCAAGGGCTGTTAATTCAGGGGCAGCACCACTCGTGCCAGCATAAGGTGACTGGCACGTGTAGTACATCGAGGAGCATACAAGGAAAAATGGCGCACCATTTTCCCTTTGAAAATGACAACCAGTGAAATCTTGTCAGAACTGCTGTTGAGAGGACGGCTCCTCCTTAATGCCGGCTTCCTTACCATGACTGTAATGAGGTGTGCGTAGAGTCACACAAAGCACGAGACTTTGCACGGACTCTTCGTGAGGAATTGTTAGCAGCCAGAGTACACAGAGGCTATTTGCACACACGCCGTGTTCAGGGCACACATGTTTTCCATGGTGCAAATGTCATAAGCATTCTCACCTTATTGTTCTTCTTGGGTCTTTTACAGAACCTGAGGAACGAGGAACAGGTGGCCATAATTCAGGCCAGCACTGTGCTGTCACTGGCAGAGAAGGTAATGAACAAAGCTGGCATTTCTAGTCACCCAGGGTTAAGCTTGGTGTCTGGGAGCATGAGAGTGAACCACCTGCTCTGAGCACCCGATTCGGCATTACTGAATATGTGATCGATGAGATTTGACCCAGGAGAGTGAGAATAGACAGAAGTGTATAGATCACTGTGGGATGGGGATTTTTTTTTTTTACATTAAATTTACTTGCAAAATACACCATCAAAATGGAAACCCTTCTCAGTTACATCATTCAAGCAATCCCAGCGAACTGGGAAGCCAGTAAGAAGGGTTTTGTTGAGAGCTGATGAAACTAGAGTTGCTCTAGTTCCAGGTTGTTCCTTTAGTGTGTGTGTGTGTGTGCGCGCGTGTGTGTGTGTGTGTGTGTGTGTGTGCGCGTGTGTGTGTGCACCTATTGTTCCCCATAGATTCTGTGGCTTGACTGCAGCCCAAGCCTGAAAGCACAATACTGGTGTACTGCTGACCTCGTGTGTCCAAACCTGGTAAATGACATGGCTGGTGGAGGAGAACCAAAGCCAGGATTCCTGGTTGTGTCCAAGTCTGTGAACCCATAGCCAGGTGTGGTAGTACGTGCTTTTAACCACAGAGAAAACAGAGAGGCAAGTTCAAGGCCCGCCTCGCTTATATAGCAAGAATCTTTCTCAAAGATTTTAATTAAAAGAGATTCTGCATATAACAGGGAGTTGTGTGCACATGCTTGAATAGTATGAAAGTTTTATTGTATATATCCATTAAGACTCTGTCTTATTTCTGACAGGCATAGACATAATGTTAAAAGTTGTATTAAGCCCTGAGCAACAATCAGCTCTTTTGAATTTGAAATGATTAAATTCTACGGGTCTAATAGCAATGTTTTAATTCTTAAAATGATAACATAAAGGGAGAGAAAGAAAGAAGAGTTGTTAGAGAATTAAAACTACAAAATATTGGTGTACTCCATTTACTGATATTAGTTTAAACAAACCATTTTTATGTGTTCTTACTAAAAGCATTTTGCTGATCACTTATCGTTTGATGCTTGACCTATTAAATTAAAATTTTCCAAGTTCCTTCCTATTTCCAGCGCAAACTTCATATCAGCCATTCTAGGTATTTGTTTTGTTCGGTGGCAATGATCAGAGAGTCTTATGCAGTTGAAGACATGAGGGGTGGCAGTCCTTTAATGCAGTGTGAAATTGCCTTGATTTGGAACTGCAAAGAAAATGTAACCTGATTCTCTGAAAGGCGTGGGCTAGGAAGATAAAGCAGTAAGAACTAGGCTTGTGTGCCTCGTTAGGTCCCTGGTCCCATTCTGAGTGTGCTGCAGTCTGTTAAAGCTCAGGGAACACTTGTGGACTGCTTCTTTTGAACTGGTTTCTTCTGACCACTGGATCTAGGTACCATTATCACAATTTTCAATTTCACTGATTTCACAAAGAATCAGAAGTACAGAGAAGGTGGGTGCTCTGCCCAAGGTTGCACAGAGAGAGGTTGACTAAGTTGATTAGGACCCAGAGTCCATATCTGCCAGTTTTCACCAGATGCTTGTGTAGCTCGAGGAATCCTGAGCAGGCTGTGCAGAGCAGCCAGGAGCTGGGCCATGGGGTCTGTGGTGCTCTAGTACGAACCTTCCTTCATGTGTCTCTTGCATGACAGGGTCCAGCTGAGCAAGCGCCAGATAGTAGCTCTTAACACTGTGGTAGAAAGTCAGGGGCTGGATGAATAAGACACACACTTGCTCTAGAAGCTTAAGAAATGTATAATTGATGGTTTTTTTCCCAATGGTGAGACCTTTGCAAATCAGTTTAGAGCCATCTCCTCCATTAAGGACTCTGCTTTGGTTCTATCCCCAGGTTGTTCTAATTGTCCCCCTTTGATCATAAGACTATGAATCTAGACAACAGTTGCTAATTGGGAGCATGATCTTTAGCCCAAGTGTATACCTAGACAAAATTCCAACAGAAAACTCCTGTATGTCTTCATATAAAAAGAGAACTGGAATGGCTTTAAGTGAGGAAGCATAGTGGGCTCAGCACTTCATCACACACTGTAGATATCATGATTGTTTCTCCCATTTAGTTTACAGCTGCCCCACTTTCCTTCTGCAAGTGGCAACTGGCCTTAGCCACACAGATAGGATCAGGAGCCCATACACAAGGGCTGAAGCTCACAGCGGAAGAGTTGAGGTTTGCAGTACCTGAAAACACACAATTGGAAACAGAATCTGTTTCTCAATGAAAAGGGGGCAAAAAGAAGTGGTAGCAAAAATAATGATGTGTACGAAGCCATAGCTGTTGACTGAAATGTTCTTGAGGAAGTTGCTGTATATATGGGTGAGATGTGAGAGATTCACAGCTCTGCCACCATAGTGTGGTCTCGGGAGCTGAGGTGGAGGAGGGGTGCTGGTCATGCTCTCTCTCCAAAGGCTCTAGAATGTAGAATTGTTAGATGTGCCATATGTCTGCACTGAAGAGAAACAAAACCTCACAGTGGGACACTTCAGTGACTGTCACCTCACATAAATTTTTGAAAAATTTTTCACTGTTATTTATACCACTTGACATATACAAATTTGTGATTCCAGGGACATCAGGCTACCTTTCAAAGCCACATAACAAAGAAAAGCTAAAGCTGAACAGGAGGCAAGGGGGCTCCCCCAGCACTCGCACAGCTATGCCCAATCCCCTCCATCTGGTCTAAGCCGGCATCCACCCTGATGGACATCCATTCGGATAATTGGTTCCATTAAGCCATATATGCACTATGCTCATATATTGGACCCAAAGACAGTAGGGGTTATTAATACCCATGTCAAAATGGTGCATTCTGAGTATCAAGAAATAAGTTCTCTTTGTGTGCTTTTAAAAATGTCTTCAGTTAAATCTCATTCTAGGAGAACCACATTATAGGATTAATTTTCATATATTCCGTTGTTACTTTTACTCATAACCTTGAGCTATGGGGCATGGTCTTCCTTGAAATTCAATTCCCTCACTCTTCCTTTAGACTTCAGTTTCCAAGAAATCCTCCCATGGGTGTAAAACCTTTGCTATTCTTAGTCACCACCGAGCCTTCCTTAGTAGCTGACACGTAGTAGACATCAGAGGATATTTGTTGAATGAATGATGTGTGGGAGATGGTAACATTAAGTCTCTGCATGAGGTTTCAACCAACATCCAGAGACATCAGCTGAAAACCCAGGCACGCCAGGGAACGACCCACAGAATTCATGCCATGTGCAGCATTCACGCCCAATGTTTCTGTCTTCTTAACCCTTTAGTGGATACAGCAGATTGAAGGAGCAGAGGCTGCGCTGCACCAGAAGATGATGGAATTGGAAAGTGACATGGTAAGTATAAAGAGGAAAACTTTATACCATAACGAAAAAGGAACATCCCTACTGCCATTTGTATCTGGTACGAGTGGAAGTTTGGAACTGCCCTAATGATCTGTGTCCAGACTTGGGGCATATGTCTCAGAAACAGCTGATAACTTCAAGTTCTCTCCCCCAAAGCAGGCCGTATATTGGCAACATTTATAAAACTAATATTAAAAGACATTAAATTAGGTATTTTCTCTCAGGCTGAATAATATTTTTTTTGCTTTGAGTAATTAACAAGTAAAAAAGTACAGGCTTGATGAGTTTGTCTGGTTTTAAGAATCCACAAGCTGTTTCACACCCATTAGGATAGCTACTGTCAGAAAAACATAGACAGTGACAATTGTTGACAAAGAAGTATAGAAGTTAGAATCCAGGATACTACCGAGGTATAAAATAATACAAATATAAAAATAGCATGGGGATTGCTTTAAAAGTTCAACAGAATTATCACATGACCCAGCAATACCAAAAAGAATGGAAATTAGGATGTGGCAGGTCACTGTACACCTACTCTCATAGTAATGTTAATCACAGTTGCTAAAAGGTGAATGTATCCAAAATATCTATTGATGATTAGATGGTTGAACAAAGTATGGCATGCATATGTGTGAGTTTAGTCTAAGCAAACAAGCATCCATAGTGTCTAGTGAAGGGTACAACGTGGATGAACAGGCATGAAACCAACTATCACAAAACGACAAACACTATCATTCCATGTACATGAGCAACTAGCTCATAAAATTCACACAAAAGGAAGGCACAGTATGGTTGGCAGGGGTTGAGAGGAACAAAGAAACAGGATTGT